>NC_091509.1:9538939-9852477 GCF_947461875.1 Haliaeetus albicilla | reverse complement strand
AATGAACCTAAAATGAAGGATCATATGTTTCCCCCTGGCTACTAGGTAAAAGTTTAGTCTAATTCCTGTTAATTAAGATATCAGAGTGGCTTGCCAGTCTTCTCCCAGATACACCCCCTCCAACCCCCCCCAAAGGGAAAACTCAGCACCTCCAGTACTTTAACCAACTTTAACTAACTTCCCCAGTCCACTGCTTAACTCCAGTGGAGATCAGCGGAGCATTATTTACTTCCCAGTTCAGAACCTGACTCCCCCCCGCTCCCACAAAACCTGTGATCTTATCCACTGAAGTCAGAAACAAAATTCTTGTAACTTAACTGGCAGTGGGATAAAGTCCCAAGAGCCTCATAATGAAGATACAACTGTTTTGACTATCCTTATATATTAAGCTTTTGAAACCCCTCTATAAAATAATAAAAAGAACATAAAATATTCTTCATGCTACAGGTCAGCCAATACAAAATTTTTCTTAAAATAAAATGTTATTCAAGTACAGTATGTAGATTTATGTTACATCAGGCCAACCTCTGCATCTCTGCACCAAGAATACCAAATTAGGCCACTTAGTTTCCCATGGGAAACACTTCAAGATGTTAGGTCCAGTACTGTCAATGCTACTGGGTTCTGCTTTCTGCAAGGCTTTAGGCCTGGTTTGTCTTTCATCTCATTTTGGTCTTGCCCCCTCTTCCCCTCTCTAACTAGCCTAGCTCTCTAGATTTGATGCCCTCAAGTTAATAGTTATACAGAATTTGGACAAATCAATGATATATGTGGCAATCTGACCCTCTGCCCATTTGCAGGTCAATCTTTGGTACAATGTTCAACTGCACGGGTGATAGCAGCAACCTTCTCCTCCTATTTTCTAGCCAATTCCTGTAAAACTAAACATCATAAGGGCATTTATTGACCAGTACAGCATGTTTCGTCACATGTGGAGGACTAGATTATTTCAAGATGATTCATTTTACTACTAAAATAGCATCCCTTAAGCCCTTGTTTAAGCCTTTTCATTTGCAATGGATGCCAATTATCAGTTACTTAAAGAACTCTACTTTCTAGAACAAAACCGTTTGTTATCAAAGCAGATGAAACTGCACAAATTCTGGGCTACTTCCTATGTAGGCTTTTGATTTGCAGGTCAGAGGAGCAAAGGGAAATCTTCAAGTCTTACAAAAACAAATATGCAAAGCAATACAGAAAAAATACAAAGAAATCAACTCATGTTGACCATTCAACCTTAGCGATGGCAGCAACTCCAGTGATCAGAAAGCTCCAACGAAAACAAAATTCCGGACTGATCCACTGGGCAGCAATAGGAAATCCCAAAACTATTGAAATTAAAGACAGAAGAGAAGTGATAATTTCAGAGGAAACACTGCTTTCAGTATCCAGCATCCAGCAAAGCAGTGGACACAAGGTCCTGATGCCAATGGCATTTGTCAACACATGTGCTATTGCTCAGGTTGGTAGTCATAATGAAAGCATTGAGTAAAGTTATACATGTGCATATGGTCCTAAAGCATTGAGGCCATACCTCAGGACCTCAGCTGCATGTTCTTTAGCGTATCTATTTGTGAAATACAGACATGAACAAAAAGTGATGGGTTTTTTAGTATCTTCATTAAAGTCCTCCTCCATTGCCCATGGCAAGATTTTGAGCTATATTGATGGGCTTTGAAGTGATACCTAGAAACCGAAAAGCAATAACTATCAGTCTCTAAGTAACAAAAGAGAAAAAATATAATGCAAGTTCATACAGTATCTTTGTAGCTGTGTTACTCAATTCCATGCTAGAGTCCTGTTATTTACCAATGATGTCCAAGGCAGATCACCTCAGTTATAAGTCAGAAGTGAGAAGGAGAGAAAAAGACACCAAAGCATGCCGAGTGATTGAAGATATTTAAGTATAACAAATGAAATGTCAGCAGACTTAGATTAGTTTTTCTAGGCTCCCTTAATCAGCTAATCCTTTGCAAAACAAGCATAAGCTTAGCCCATATTCTTTCTAGTTAGCAAGCTGCAAAAGTCTGTAACTCTTTTGGACAAAATAATAATAACAATAACATCAGGTTTCTGACCCTATCTACTGTCAGTTTTAGAGTACCAAACAAGATTCTTACTAAAATTGATCTTGATTTTATCATATTTATGTGAGGGCAACACAATTCAAATACAAATGAACTCTCTGTGCGGTGTAAGTCATCATAGCTATTCTGGATTGAGAGGTGGTAGACTAGTATGCAAGGATATATAGGGTTTGTGTCAAAAATGTAAGTGCTTGATGGAATTTTTCCATATCTCGTGTATTTTCCATATCTTGTATCTCCATATTTTGTTACTCAATATATACTCAGAATTTTTGCTAATATGACAACTATAGATGAGGCATGAAAAACCTTAATCCTGTTGCTTTTTTTTTTTATTGTTCTTTTTTAAACCACAGCTTTCCTCTTTCTTTTTCTTTCTGGGCTGGGCAAATAAAGCTCCTGTCTGTCTTTTCAATTGCTCTTCTAAATACCAACTTGCAAATGGTCTGTTGTACCATAAGGTTTTAAAAATAATTTTCAACTCTCAAAGCTTTATGCATCAACACTATCTTTTGTATGATGCTGTAGGAAGGACAGTCATAGACTGCAGACCAGAGCAGGATCTCTGGAAATGATAGACTATCTCTTAAGTTCTGCCTATCAATCAGAGACAATCTTACTGTGCCAGGAGTACCAGTGTTAGTAGCTCTGTGGTTAAATACATAGGCACTGTCCCTTTAAAAATGCAAATATAGCTACTCTGCTTTGCAATTGCTTGTAATATAAGAAGGTGTAGCAGTTCTGGGTTTTAGTAAAAGGATCTGATCCCTATTTGTACTACAACCTCCATCAGCAAAGCTTCAAGGGAGGTTAAGTCCTGGTTTTATTTTGGCCATTCTAGATAAGTATTTTTGGAGTCTTTAAAAGGCTCTCAAATTTGAGCCATTGTGAATGAAGTTCATGCAGGTCTCATAGAAGTGATTTGTTCATCTGAAATATGAGATACCCTTTATGAGAGAGATAGTGTGGATGACAAGAAATAGTTAATTTTAATTAGGATAAGAAAATAGAAACAATAACCTTTCTCAGCCTATGAGACAGCAAGGAAAATGTTTCCCTTAGGCTTTGCTCTTACTCATGAACACATACATAAGGAGATGTGCTCTTTATGGGCAGATTCTACACTTGTCTATGTCTGCTACTTTCATTTGTCTGCTTAAGCACTTGTCTATACAGGATCAGGCCTTAGATTGGTAGGAGTTACTGAGTTAAGTTAATACCAATAATGTATTAGTTTGCAGAGATTTATTTCCCTGTTTGAATGGGATGGAGGAATGAGTATAAACCACTTTTAACCTGTCAGGACAGTTAGGGGAGATTTCTCTCTGTGTCTTCCTTGACTCAATTGGAAAACAGGGAAATGAAAGACTCAAGGGCTGAGGACTGGTTGAATGATACCTTCATTACCCCTCACAACTGTTGGCTCACTGTAGAGCCAGAAGGCTCCAGGAAAGAGAATCCCACAACTGCTATAGGTAGTTCTAGAACATAAATTCCTCACAACCAGGACACTTTTCTTAACAGCTGGCCTAGATCCTTGGGCATATACGTAACATACCTATTAATACAATGAAAAACAAGAACAGCTGTACTTGCAACAGCATCGTGTTTGTATTTCTATTTCTCCCACATTATCTTGTGCAATATCATTGTCTAGTCAGTTACTCCTTATTTGATATTTCTCCTTCCGCAACAGTGAAGTGCTTTCCCCCAACACACACACAAGTTACCCACAAACACAGGAGTGCATGTTGGTGACTGCAGGGTTACCGTGATTCCCATGGTGTCCGCCAGCCTGACAGCCACTGGGATATGCAGCCCAAGGCATCGCACAGAGACTCCAACATGCTTGAAAACCATAACCAAATGCTAGCCATCTTTCCTTTCATTTTCCTTACTGAATTTTATTGTTGATTTTGGATACTATTCCTATTTCTCAAGATCTTTTTTCACTGTTATCCTAACCCTCTTCTCCAGAAGGCCTACAGTCCCTCCCAGCCTGACCAACGCTCAATTTTATAACCATACTTTCTACTTCATCCTCTACTGTTTGTAAACTGTGGGGGGGGGGTCCTATATTAAATAAGTCCAGGGGAATGTAAACAAACACTGAATGCTGGAAAGAAAGAAATCAGGAGCTTTAGAAATCCAATTAGCTTTAAAACCTTGGCATGCTGACTTGGCTAAGCATGTGGTAAAAAGGACCGCAGAAAGCTTAAAAGACGAACACATCCTTTCCGCATTCTCTAAACTCATACTCATAACAACTCTGGTCAGAGGCAGCTTATTACTTTTACAGGGAGAATTTTAATAGCTATACACATATAGCATTTGAGCTTTCCCTGTTTATTATGAAGTGGCTGTAACTCAGCCATTAGCAGCTACCAACAGTTACGGCTGCAGCAGGAATTACAGCTTGAATTGCAGGAGAGAAGCAGAGGTTCCCAGCCAGGCCATCAGCAGATATCAACTGCCTAGCACTAGGAAAGTCTCTTGCTGATCACATTACAAATTTGGTCAAATCACTTTTCATAGGCAGGCTGAGTTCCATCGTAAATCAAATTTCTTGCAAAACAATACTCATGTTTGCAGAAGTTGTCTTCTCAAGAACAGATTGAGAGACAGGGTTTGATATTGTTGAAGCTTCCTGTTTTTCATGTTTCAGAACTCATTTGTTATCATTTTGTATTTTGCAATGCTTTTCATCACTACAGCAATTTTTAAAACATTGGAATTTTCTTTTGTGTGGAATGTTGAAAAGTTGAAATTTAACTTGAGTCAGAATGACTCCAATCTGCACCAAAATAGAATAATTCTCTCCTCTGAATGAGGGAGGATATGTTTGCCTTCCAAGGTTACCTTAACTATTTAAATTTGACCAGACTCTATAACAAAACTTCCAAATACTTATTACTGATTCTCTACCTTCTCTCCAGAATACCCCCACTCAGTGTTTCAAGCTTTGAAACACTTCATTTTCTACTTGTTATGAATAAAGACAAGTAGTTTCAAATTTTATGGCTTTTCTTTAATCTTAAGACAATGACAAAAACCTGTGCAGTGAACCTCTCCTTCTACCCCATTATTGTTTCACGACATATTTTATTGTAGCTAGTTTGCTATTACTGGAATATCAACTGACACACAGTGAAGTACATAAACAACTCCAGACTATTTTGTTTCAAAAAACCCAGATGTTGTATTTGTTCCAGTAAACAGGAACATACACTCACCCTAGGTTGGCTCTTATCTAATCAAAACTGGATTTAAAAGATTTTAAAATGTAATTTTTTGAAATGGGCAGAAAACATAGCACCTGATAAACCAAAACTCATCCATGGAGACTTTCTCCTTAAATCCAGGAAATTCACAATACTTCTGCTCAACCATTATCTAATCTAAGTATCAAATACTTGATTCTGAACAGGACTGATGATTCTATAAGTAATTTAGATACTTAATTGATATCAAATACACAACTTATTAAAAATGGATGTTTAATTAATAGAAAGTCAATTATCACAACATAAAGTGATTAGAAAAGAGATTAGCAGTTGGAGTTAAAAACTAAATAAGACATAAGGAGAGTAGAAATAAATATTTAAACATTAATAGGATGAAAGGAAGTAAGTAACTGAAAAGTGAACATGCCTGGATGGAAAAAGAAAAAGCAGGGATATTAAAGAGAAGGCAGACAGTAAAGGAGAATGTGCTTAATTTTAAATTTAAAAATCATTAATATTTTAAAATTTTCCTCCCACTGGGTACAAATAATAAATAATGGCATTCATGAAAATACACACACAGAATACCATCTCCCATGAGGATGACTCACACAAACATTAACATAGGATGTAAAATTATTCAAATGCCCCTATCAGATGCAAGCTGTAGCATATTGGGCTGTATAACAGGAACAAAGGCAGTAGATGGAGCAAAGTGATTATGCCCTTTTACTCAACACTCATTAGACCGTGTCTGGAGTACTGCATTGATGCAGGGGAAAACAACGATAAACTGGAGTCCAGTGGAGGCAACCAAAACAATCATGAGGCTGGAGCACCTTGTGTGAGGAGAGGGTGAGGGAATGGGGCTTCTTCAGCCTTCAAAAGGGAAGGCTTCAGGGGACCTAATGCAGTGTTGACCCTGCTTTGAGCAGGGGGCTGGACAAGAGACCCTGTAACATCCCTTCCCACTGCAATAATTTTGTAATTCTATTAAGTTCTTGGCTTTCAGTTGCATCACGTATAAATATATATATATTCCTTGCATGAAGGATGAATGGAAGAAATATAACCACAAAATGGAACCCAGTGATATTTCACAAATATCTGTCATCAGAGACAACTGTTGGTCACTTATACATAGTTATCTCCTTTGTGTGGCAGAAAGTAGCACACAGAGCAGAATGGCACAGAGATATCAAAGGCATTTTCAAAAGTTTTAGCTCATAAACATTATCTTATACGTTATTCTTCAGATTTAAACTCCAACTAATCACTAGTATCTCATCACCTTGCATATGCATACAACTGGAGCAGCAAGTTTTCTCCCTTCTCCTGGACGTAGTTTGGGGGTTTTGTCTGATTGGTTGGTTGCATTGGCAGACCTAATTTTGATGTTAAGTTCTTTCTTCCCTAAAGTGGAAGTGGAAACTCAAACATGTCCTGTGTATTATACTTTTGTCAAGAAGCTCGCCAGCTATTACATTAAGGATCCATAAATAGAAGGTCTTAACTTTCCCATCCTCCTTTCTCTATGAATACAGTGGTCAGTTGTGAGAAGCAGCAAAGGAGCAGATATTTAGATGGAAGAAAAATAGCAGAGCAGGAAAGAATATGAGACAGTCGAGAGCGTGTGCGTATGTGTGTGCGTGCATGCATGTGTGTGTTTTTCCTCTGCAGAGGGCTACATCAAAACCTCCTTCAATGAAGAGTTTTCCTTAATTAAGAGTATTGGGATTAAGCCAGTCCAGAAGATTTTCCTGCTGCTCACCCTGCTATTTTAAGGGCTCTTCCAAAGACCACTGAAGTCCTTATGAGCCTTTACAAAGGCTTTCAAAGACTCCCATTGACTCCAGTGGACTCTGAATTTTAATGTCTCAGTGATGTTCTGGACAGATATTCTGCAGCATATGTTAAGACAATTAATATGGCAAATTGTTTCCCACAATGTTCCCTAATTTCATTGAGGGTGCTTTACTTACTTTCTGTGTAATAAAGCATTCATTATAAAGAACCAGTCAGACCCTAAATGAAATAAGCTTTTGCTAAATAAAATACTTCTTAATTTCTTTTTATGATATTTGTTGTTGCTCAATGTATTTCCAAACTGAACAGCTCTATCAAGTCTGGTGAGCATGGTCAAATAACAATAAAAAATGATCAAGTTGATTGAGTTTCTGAAATATTTCTGATTCTCCATTTGTGATGGACACAGGCTTTGCAAAAACTTCATTGGTGTCAATGGTGCAATCAGAGATAAGATTGCAGTGCTATGTTTAAAAAATCACAGGGTTTAGTGGAGAAAAATAAAAGAGAATAGAAAATTTACATTCTCTTAGAGTGAAGCTGTTAAACATGAAGCATCAAGAGAGCGATCAGTTTGAGTAGGGAAGCCGCTCTGGCTACCCCCATCACAAATAAATCACGGAGGAGATAGATAATCACACGTAAAATTTTCCAGCCATTTTGAAAAGCAATCTAAATCAGTACAGGGAAATATTTAATCTGTTTATCAGACTGCGATGGGAAAGTAGTTGGAGATCAAGGAAGGAAATACTAGTCTCATGTTTAGAGAGTGTGTCTAGTAGGCTTAGCTTTATCATTTTATCAAGGTACCAAAATAGCCCGCAGTTGTTTGCTCCTGACAGGTTAATTATGAGGTAAAGCATGTGCGCAGCTAAATAAAAGGTATTGTTGTTAATTCCAAGAACAAGGTAGGGAAAAGGGTAATGTTAAAAATATACAAGCCAATCAAAATATTTTTCATATCTTTATATGGTGAAAGTCAGTGGAGCTTTGCATAATAGTCACCAAATTAAACTATATTTAGAAGTACATGGTATATATGGCAACATCCATCTAAACCACCTTCTGGGTAATAAAGAACAGCTTTTCTTCTCTCTGTAGAAAACTCAGGCTAGGATTCCACCCAGTGAGGAGGGACCGAATACAAAAACTCAGAAACTTTCCACAGGCCTGAAGAGAATAAGTGCCCAAACAAGTATCTGTCTTGGACATTCCATTTTTCTAACAGTTAATCCTCAACCTAAATAATGGATATATTTACCAAGGGGATCTAAGACTACTTTGTCAGTGGGATTCTAGTACTGCAAATGTAAAACTCTGCTGGGCTGCCAAAACTTAAGCCATAAAGTTTTCCTGATGAACACAGCTATATTCTGCAGAGTTAATCAGACAAAAAAGGAATAGAAGGGACCTGAAGATGTCATTCAGGGCATCCTCCAACCCAAAAGCTGGATCAGCTATACATAAATCAGTAGACGTGTGTCTACTCTGTTTTTAAGAGCCTCCAGGGTTGCATTTTTACACCTTTCTTAGGCAGTATGTTCCAGAATTTTCTGTCTTGGAAGACAGAAAGTGTTTCCCAATCCATAATCTCAGTTTGTCTTGCTGCAATTCAAATCACTGTGCTTCATATATTTGCCACTGTAGACATGGAAAAAAATTTACTTTCCTCCTTCTTTGCAGGTAACTTCTATGTTTTTAAAGACAAATTGTCATGTCTCCTCAGTCCTTTTTCCTTCACCATGATCAAAAGTTGTATTACAAAACTACTACATTTCAGAGCATCTGTAGCTTTTGGTGGTGGAGGATCCCTTCATTAGCCATGGATCCCTTCATAGGTGGAGTTTTGCTAGAATCACGTAGTCATTGCATATAGCCTCTGCAAGGCCAGCAATGTATCTGATCACGTGCAACAACCAGTTTCTGTTAATCTCAGGAAATATTCTTGAATTCTGCTTTTTCTTGGGTAGTGGCGAAGGCAGCAGGACCCACCAAACACACTACTTGAATGCACTGTACTACCTACCCACTGTGAGTTCTAGGGGTTAAGAGAGTCGTGTCAGGTCTCATGGGTCTCTTCTCAGTAAAACAAAAACTTCCCTACTGGTGAAAATTATTAGCATATGACCTTCAGCTGATTGCTTTACCTTCCCCCAGCTCAGATTGCCCACTGGTAAAATCAGGAGGATAGCACGAAGTCAGGATGACTGACAGATCAAAAGTGCTATCTGAAAGCAAATGAGTCGTGCTCCTATATACGAATTTATTCCCACTGAGACTGCAGTGACCTCTCTTATTGCTAGGGCCTTCTTGGAATAATTGTCTACCTACCACCTGATTTTTGAAAAAAAATAGGAAGTAATAGGGCACTACACCATAGACAAAATTCATAGATGAAATCCATCTCCCTTCAGAGCAGTTGCACGTGTATATATATATATATATATTAGGAAGGGTAGAGGAGTTAAGAAGAATTCTATCCAGTTTTAATACATCAGTCTGAACTGAGAGCAACTAACACACCAGTCTGTAAATCAATGGCTTATTTATCAAATTAATAGTCCTTGTTCAGAAAAAGCATACTTTCTTACCTTCTTGTGAAAACTTAATCTACTAGTTTGTGTATAATTTACGAGTCAAGCAACACTTGCATTGTGCTGTTTGCAGAACCAAGAAAAAGCGGAGAATGTGGTGTTTAATGATGAGTGTTTTCATTAACTCCTTGACACTTATTCCTGAATTTCTTAGTTTCAAAACTTTTCTACTATTGTAGCTAAATGCTGATCTTTATTTTCAAGTCACACTACCACACAGCTTTCCAAACTGATCTATTTCCATATTTTCTGTTAATGACTCAGCTAGGGTCATGATAGCTTTTAAATGATTGATCAGGGCTCAGTGATTTTTCTAGAATCAGGCCTGAACACAAAGTGCCTCTGTCAGTCAGGGTTGCTATGAGGAAATTCTCTGCTCTTTTGTGCTGCTGCCCTTTAATATAAGAGCTTTGAAAACGCTGCAGCTGCTGAAAATAGCCTGCATGTCATTTTTTTCAAATGGCATTTGAAAAACAGATTATCATGAGATAAGCGTAAGATAAGCATAAGCTCCTTACCTTTTTTCCTTAAGGAACGCATACTCTTTGAAGCAGTTTACAGAGATTAGCCATTTTTCAACACTCAGCTTTTTATCCTTTTCCCTATTTGGTCTCTTAGTCTTTACTGTATGTAGTTATATTCAGTTCATGTGGAATATAGATTATACAAGCATAACTCATTTATCTACATTGGTTCCCAGTTTTCTTCTCTATATAGCTTAGCTCATTTTATTTGTCCTTAGAGAATTTAACAAAATTTGTCAGTAAACTTCCTTAAATTTTTTTTTTATTTTATTGAAAAGTATATCATAGCATTTACTCTGTCCATATATAACCTGCCTAAAAATATTTAAATCTGGTAGAGGGATGTCCTGTAGATTTTCAATTGTTACAGTATGAGAGAAAGGCAAACCAACTGATCTGGAAAAATTCACCACTGCTCATTCAGCATTCACACATAGGAAAAAATGGGACTTCTTTAGCCACTTCACAAGGTTTACTGTGCTTTAAGAGCTAAAACTCATTTATATTTTAAAGGAGAACCAGAAAAAATAATTAAGAAATTATCCATATGAGCTCCAAAAGGTTCTTTGTTGTACATAATAATGTTTTGTACTTGTTTTGTAAAGTCACAAAGCTTCTCTTTTCCCCAAACTGAAGGGAAAATATTAGCAATTATTATTTACAAAATGAATTGTGAAAAGGTTTGCAACTGTGCATGTGGGAAATTTTGGAGCATCTTGCTCATCTTGGCTGCAGTTATGAACTGAGATCAACTTTTCCTAAAGCTTTATAAGAATTTGACACCTATTTAAGGGCTTATTTCATAGAATTACATGAATTGTCACTGAATCTTTCATCAAAAAGTACGTAACACTCACAAGACACAGTTTTAAGTGCTTGCATTGATTTAATTTATCTGATGGAAATTTATCAAATACAATTCATAGTTTCTCTGATGTTAGACATGTTGTACCCTGTACTTTCTGCAGTATCAATCAGGACTGATGTAGAATCTCCACCAGATGGACAGAAGAGGCATTGGTCAAACCCTGCAAATCATTAGCAGCAACAAAGCAGTAAGGGACATGGGTTCAACTTACAAGACTCTTGCACATGGAGTAGAAGTCAGTAAAGTGCAGGAGTCATGAAACAAATACTATGAACCTTGTAATTTAAAATCTCCATTTTAACCTTAATGGCTAGCATGTTGCTTAGCTCCAAGGCAGTAGGTAGAGCTAGTGCTAGCTGGCACCATACCAAAACACTGCCAGGGAAAAAATCTATTATTGCAGATTCACAGGATCTTTCCTGACTCCTATTGCCCAAGTGAAGGGGGGGAAGAGTCTCTCAGATAGCTAATGCCATCTCAGCATCTTATTTTCTCTTCTGAGCCAGCTCACGGACTAGCTGACACACAGAGAAGGGCAGTGGGTGTGTGAGGAATGACACATACTTACCTCCCTTTGGCTTTCTTGTGAGCTAAGGAGACTCAAACCCCTATAGTCAGCACCAGGCCAGCATTGTCATCTAGATAAACAGCAGTATCTACTGTGGCACATAAGAGCTATTTACCCAAGAAGCTAGGAAGTGCTTTTGCATAGTTTTGAGGCCAAAGCTGTGGCCTCTACACTGCTATGAGATGGGAAATATGCCTAGAATCATATCCCTCCCCACTAAAGCATCCTCACAGTCACAACTGACTCAGCTGCTTTCATAGCCCGGGGAATCTGAAACCACACCATTGTAAAAGGTTGCTCTTCTCAGAGATGTGACATTCAGGCTTGAATGTCACCTTCCATTTGAAAAACTCTTCAAACCTAACTCCAGTACTTGACATAAGAATTCTCTCCTGAATCACCACTCTTTGATTACTTGAGCCAGGCACAAAGGTATTTTCCCAGCTGGATAATTGTTGAATGCCTGTTCTGCTTTAAAAATGTCATACATTCTTTTATAAAGCCCCGTTTGCTAAATTTAACTGATCAATTGCATGTTTTTAATACTAAAAGTACATGAAATGGACTTCCCAGTATGAATTTTTCATTTGGTCAGCTTCTTTAGGGAAATTATTTGGTTGTGAACGAAAAAGGAAGTATTCATAAAATAACCTCTTTGTTTGGGTTATACCACTTTTATGAATGCCTGAGATATGGGAAGTACCACAATTAACTTCAAGTTTCAAGAGGTTTGTACTATCATAATAAGATAAATGGGGTGATGTTTAGAAGCTGCCAGAGAGTGTATTAGAAGTTATAAGGTGTGTCTGAACACGTTCCTTCCGAGAAGCCTGGGAACAGTTAGACCTTTTTCTTCAAAAATGACATGCGAAAGCTCTTTGAAGGCAGCACACGTGTGCATTGTGCAATAGCTTGGACAATGGAGGTTTGATCTTTCATTGGGATCAACAGATGTTAGTGCAACAGGTGTGTACATATAAACACAAGGACTGCTTTTTATTTTTTAATTCTACATCAATTATGTGCTCCTTTAGCTTTCAGATGGTGGAAAGTATTTCCTTATTAGCTTTAAAAATAACAAAAGTAACATTTTATTACCAAAAGACAAAAATGAAAGCAACATGCGCTAAGGATTTTTAATATACAGATTCTAACAATGATCTGATGGGACATTTACCCTTCCTAAAGGTAGACAAACCAATTATCTCAGATATTGTCTCTGCTTGTTTCTTCTGGACAGGATCTCTGTTTTCGGCTCTGAAGCCTCCTGAAACAATCTTCAAGGTGATTTTTTGGCTTGGCTACTTTAACAGCTGCATGAATCCAGTCATCTACCCTTGCTCAAGCAAAGAGTTCAAGAGGGCTTTTATACAGATCCTAAAATGCCAGTGCCACCGTCGAAAGCAGTTGGGGTGGTGGGCCTACAGCTACAGAAACTGGAATCGGTGCTCCTTTGAACACCCTAGGAAAGACTCTCTGGAAGACAGCGGGAGTTTCCTAAGCGGCAGTCAGAGGACATTATCTTCAGCATCTCCCAGCCCTGGCTACCTGAGCAAAATCACTCACCCACATATGGAGATGTGCACGTTCCAGGAATGGAAAAACTCCAGCTCTTTCCTGAGCCCTTTACAGGAAGGCAGCAGACAAAAGGACCCATGCCAGTTCTTCACCTTCAATCTCTTAACAGAGCGCAATGGCCATGTTCCTGCTGGCAGCCAAGCCTCCAGCAATGGGGACCATGAGGCCATCTGTGACACCCTGAATGGCAAAACTGACTGTAGAACAAACATGACGCTGGAATGAACAGTCTGTTCTCTTTGTACACCAACCTGTTTGACGTTTAGCCCAGGTGAAGAAATGGACCGGTGCACAATTTCTCAGTATAGCACTAGAAGGAAGCCAGTGAGGAACACGCAGATTTATGTCACAAGAGCAGCAAAGTGTGGGGGCTAACCACATTCCCAGTCAATTGCCAGAGAGGCTACTGAAGCAAAAACAATGCAGAGAAGGTGCCACATAAACCCAGGGAAGTGCGCATCCAATTATTTAGCTGCCATGGAAGTACTGTGGAACAGCCAAACACATATGTATATAGAAAGAATGTATAAATATGGGGGTGGGCAGGGGAAATGTGTATGAATGTGTGGGTGTACATGTGTGCTAGCTGCATATATGGATGCCCGAGAGCAGAAGTGAGCAATGCAGTGTTGTTTGTACCTCTCCAGGGTACTAGTTGCCACTGATTTTGCCTGTAAATTCTTATTGTTGTTGTACTTCACTGTACATTAGCACTTTAGAAATGGAAAACAATGTCAAAGATTAAAGTAATTTCGCAACAATTTAAACACTTGCACCTCTTACTATACAACTGGAATTCAGCCAAGTTCCCTCATCACGATTTTCACTTCAAAATAAAACACTCATAGCGGTTAAGTTTGCCATTGTAGCTCCTAGGATGCTCTTGAATCTCTCTGCAGTTGCTTCCCTTCCATTATTCCCTTATCACCAACATATGTAACTACTCTATCCTTCATCATGTTCTTTTTTGAAAGTTTGAAAATAGCAGCAATGATGAGAGCTCATAATCTACATTTCAGCACATTAGTAAGTGTCCTGTAAACATACAGGCTACCAGAGGATCTGATTTCTAAAAGCAATACTCATAAATCACTCCAAATACCTCACAAACAGTGTTGTGAACAAAGCACAAAAGAGCACTGACCACTGGAGGCCTAAAACCCAGGAGTCCCTGGTTCTTTCAGCTCACTTTGAAAATAGCATTGCACATTTAGAGGCTTTTACTTTGCCACTCAGACAACAAGAGAAAGAGTCAAACAAGGGAGCAGTGTAAGTTTCACTGTCATTAATAAATTTCAGCTCAGTACTATAGTACTGTAACAGAATTCCTGAGAATATCTTCTAGGACATTTTAAGAAGTTATTTTCATCTCTTGCCTGTAAGTGTGAATCATGAAACTAATGACTGATTTTTTTACATGAAGTGGTACAAACCGTGAAAATTGTCATTTACTCTGTCCTTCAACCGAGACTTTCCTTATTAGGAATTTTAGTGACTTTTTTTTAAAGCTTGAAACAGAGAATGAGCCATAAACAGACTAAAAACACTTAGGGACAATTTAACAATGCTAGGTCCCAAGGGAGATCCATTTCCTTAAATGTTTATTCTCTCATTAAGTTGACAGGGATGGATGTGGCTTGTGGTTAGATGAAATATGCCCCAACTCAGTGAGCAACGATAGGAAAGTCATGTTCCAAGGTCTTCCCATGGTCCTGTGTTACAGTGAGAACCACATAAGTATGTTTTAAGTCTTATCCTGATTGAAATTATGGCCAATGTCCTATTTTAATAATTCCATTTTGATTGCGGGGAAGGCCATAATTTCCTCTTAAAAGGACAATGCTTATAAAATTTAGAAGTATTGTAAGACAGATAGATAGATAAACAAACTCTTGTTGCTCATATATTGAGGTTGCCATAAAGAATATTCTATCTAGCTGTGATATACTAGTATGAAGCTACCCTCTTTGGACCTCTAAATGGCACAGAACCGTATTTCTAACCTATTGTTATAATTTTTGGAGGGAACCTACACTAGTCTGTCAAACACTTCTGGGTTTTGTAAAGCTTCTTCGAAATTACTGTTAATTGGAAATAAAATTGTTTAATCTAACCACCTGACAACACACTTAATTTTGAGTCACACATGACTTGTATAGCGTAAAGTAAATCCAAATAATGTTACGCATATTTGAGAATTTCTAAGTGATACTGCAAGGTTTCAGAATAAATAGCATTCCATTACTCTAAAGCCTTTAACTAGTAGCTCTCAGAGACCGACAACTCTTTTAATTAGTTTCCAGTCCTAACAAAGGCTGTGTAATCTCTGATTATCATTCAAACTCCTTAAATAATGACATAATTCTCTAATTACCTATGAAATCAGATAGGCTTTTATCCCATACTGAAGTGACCTATGAGTACTTATCATCTTTGTATGTTTTTTACATGTAATGTCACAAAAACTGCAAGGGAAGTTCCCTCAGTGCTTTCTTTAAATCTATAAAAAGAGAATTTCAGCCATTTTAGTACTGAAAAAACAGCTTTCTCTAAACACTGTAATTAATCAGCAGAAGATAATGCATTAACATCATGCTAGTCCATGCCATTTATAATATCCGGTGCCTCTAACCTTATGAATCATATACCAAAGCCCTCAGAGAGCCAAAAACCCCAAGATACATGTCCCATAAGCCTTAAGGAGTGGAGAAGAGAAGGCATTCCACATGCAGACAGTAATGTTTTTCCCCAAGAGTTGCACTGCTTTTCTGTTAGTTTGAACTGGGAAGGCTGCTGGACTCTGCAGGGGCAGCAACACGGACTCATCCACGTGTGCTAGCTTGCTTTCTCTCACAGCCAGCCACAGCACTGCTGCTCCTCCTGTGTCCTACCTTGCATGGGAGGCACCTTTGAACTGCATGCAAAACATAAGTGGCTCAAGAGCCACAGGATTTCTACCCTGTAGTGCTTCCCTTCCTCAAGCCCAAGTTCTGCAAGTATGTTAAGGGCAACCTCCCTGGGGACATGACTAGGTTATGCTGTCTTGCCAAGAAAACAGGAAACTAAGAGAAGCTCTGCTTTGGGATTTCTAATACTGGTGAAAACAAGAAGGGGAAAAAAGTTTATTCACCATGTTGAAGTTGGAAAACAAGAAGTTGGAAATAATCACAGGCAATCAAAACAAATATACTCTGTCAGTATATTTCTAAGACAGACATTATGTTCTAAGACAGACATTTACATCAGGCCCATTTTTCTTAGCATATTCATTAGGCCACATCCTATGGGATCATCTCATACAATCCCTAGTTCAGACAGATGAAGGAATGACAAACTGTAGGCTCCAGCACAGCAACCAGTGATAACAGAAAGAAGTGAGAACAAGTTCAGGCAATACCTGGTATATACTTCAGATTATAATTTTAACAAACTATGTCTCATTGTTAATCACTACCCAATTAGATTTTAAGACTGAAGAGCCTACAACTTGTAGCTTTAACAAATATAAGATGAAAGGCTTCCTAATATTTCTCCAAAATACATTTCTCTTCTCCGAGCTTTTTTCCAGGTCATGTACATATTTTGCCATGCCAGGCTCTCCATAGCCATGCATGATATTATGTGACTTCCCCAAAACAAAAAGATGACTGCTTTTCTTCTAAGCTCTTTACTTTTTGTCTCATGAATTCCCATTTTTGTAGGGTCCCATACAGCCTATTCTTACACTCAGCAACACTGTACCAGTTTGATCCCGTCCATGCAAATATGCTAAACTATGTAAGACTTCAAAAGAATCATGTCACATCTGCTCATAAGCTGCCAACACCACCTACTTCACCTCCAGCCACAGCTTTAATGAAGGTACAGGCAATAAAACTGATTGTAAAAATGGAAAAAAAATTACACAGATCTGAAGGAGGGATCACAAAGATTACAGAGAAAGTCTGATATACCACCTTAAAATATGAAACCCTTGCAAAGCCACCTGACTTCTCTAGAACAAATCTATTCTAAATACCTTTATTTTTATCACTGGAATCTTCTGTGACCTCCACCAGGCAAAGCCAGCCCAAATGAGGCCATACAAATCACCCTCTTCCCTTTGTTAGTCCTTCATTTGTTGCAATGTTTTCCTTTAAAGGAAAAACTATTTGGGTCAGGGCATCATCATCAAACCTTGTGGGACAAGCCCATATTAGCCCATTTTTTTAGTACAGCCAAAATTAATTTGACAAGCAGAACATCCACAATCTAGAGAAATGGCAATTGGCGCACAATGGTGGTCTATCATGCATATTAACAGACCTTCAGATGAACCCATTTTGTGGGCAAATAGATTTACCTCCCAAGAGGAGTTGCTGCCATTTAGCACAGAAGGTGTTCATAAAACACTGTGAATTTCTAGTTGGAATTTCTAGTTGGAACTAGATGATCTTTAAGGTCCCTTCCAACCCAAACCATTCAATGATTCTCCAGGTTAAGCTACTGTGTGGAGCTTAATCACTAACGAGGGGCTTGTACAAAGCCTTTCAGTTGAGAGGCACAGCTGTAATGACTCACAGAGTATTGTTACAGCCCAGCTGCACATAAATTAAACCCATTAGGCTTCAATGCACTCAGCTATCACAAAAGTGCTTCTTATTTTTGAAAAGAGTTATGGTAAAATCAATCCAACTGAATGAGACTGAAACTCTAGAGCATTCTACATTCTTTGCTCTTTGGAAATGCAGTTTCCTATTATCTTTCCAAATGTGACAGGAAGAGAAGAGGGGACATTAATATTATGAAGTGCAGTTCTAGTTTGAAAAATGTAAAAACAGCAATTTTCTATTCAGCAGATGTGCTCTCCCCTCTTGGTTTCTGTGCTTGACTTTCACCTGATAGAAATGAGCATAAAATTGCACAACATGGAGACGATAATCCACAGCAGCTATGGTATGAAAGTATTGGTATCCTAACAACTGCTTATTCCTGTTAGTGGCCACAAACTCACCACCTCATTCCCATGAGAATAAACTGGATTCTGTTTTGATACACTCCACAACAGATATGCTTACTTTTTTTCCAAACCATGTTCACAGTGCTATGGCTCACACACTTCATGGGGCAGAACATGGTATCACGGGGATGATGCAGCAGACAAAGAAATATCGCTTTCATCTTGAAGTGGTCAAAAAGAAATACTTCAGAATATGAAGACACATCATGCTAGTTTAAGTCGCTTTAATGGAACCAGAAAATGTTTCCACACACTATGACTTTTTCAGGACTGGAATGGGTACTAGTTACCTTCCCCGTGAAGCGTATTATTTCTGCTAAAAGTCACAATTCCCAAGATCAGTATAACACCTGAAGCAGTAACACAGTGGTCAGGGCAATAACCTAGGAAAATTCCAGCCTCTGCCTTAACAACTGTTTTTATGTTTCAGCTCCAGGCTGTATAATAATCTGCACGGAGAGTGCAAGAAGCAGAGAATAGTACTCCTCCCTTTCAGATGGCTGTGCACAGCACTGTGGCATGACATTCCCTCCCCCTTGCACAGTGCATCTTGAGGTCCCAGCTATACAGTGGCATAGCTTCTACACGAAACATCCAGCAAAACTTTTTCTCTAGGGTTTAAGGCAGACCCTAGAGTGAAGAGAAAACTGAACACGAGTCCCTCTTACAGAATGACTGCTATGCCAACTGCCATTCTGTAACTGTTGGGCCTCTTCTAACTGTTTTTTTAAAAAAAAGTGAGCTTTACTCTTCCCTCCAAAGAACACTTGAAAGTGCCTACTCTCAGCAGATATATCAAGACTGTGGATCCCAAGTGTTTGGAGGTCCCTTCCTGCAACATACAGCAAGGTCTTTGGACAGGTCCTTGGTTTCAGGATGCCTTCTGTCCTCCCAGCAATGTCCTAGTACATGCCAGCATGCAGCTTTCAGCTTAGGTTCTCCCCGGTAGTCTGTATTAGATCCCATTTTCAAACACCTAACTCTCTCCACGCATTGCACACAATCCATAGACAACAGTATTTTGTTGTCTTTTGTTATGATCCTAGATAACCCCTATTTATGCAGGCATATTTTTTCTTTTATCAAATATTTTTCCACATACTTGTCTTAAAAGAGTTTAATACTTTCTAGCAGACCTATATATAGCATTCAGCAAATATGTTAAGTATGAAAGAAAACTTCCAAAGGCTCACAGAAGAAAGGGGAACAGCTATTTTACATGTAAGTGGCTTATTGGAGCCATCTGCTCAGCTCACATTACAAGCAGACAGAAATCATGTATCTTCTTCAGCCCTCTTTATCCATTACTATTTTAGGTTTGTATACTTACACACGCAAACAACTCTAAACTCCCTCGTTATTCTCTTGGGATGTGTAATTATTGGTTTGTCTATGAAATGGAATAGAAATTTCTCTCTCAACACATAGTAATCAAAGCACCATTAACCATGCTTTCTGTGGTAAAGCGTACAGAATTTTTTACTCCATTCTCCTGCCTGTGTAGAGATATTTGTGCCAGCCAGCTGAGAACAAGCATGACGTTTGAAAGGCATCAACAAAGTTCATATATATATTGGACAGCATGTAACATTTTCTGGGAAACGGAGAATGAAATCTAAATATAAAAATAGATGTGGTTTAGCCTATTCACTAAAAATTCTGGACTCAGGAACAGAGACCTTATTCCAATATATCATGCAAAGCTGCTTTCACCTTTAGTTGTAGATGAATATATGAATATATATAAAAGTTTGCAAATAACATATAGCTCATTAACTTGCATGAATTTTTACCCTGGTATTTTAAAAACTGAGGCTCACACAATCATTCTGTCTGTCCATCCATCGGCTTCCTTTCTCTTCCTTTTCTCATTAACCTTCATTGGTTACCTCTTCATTGATTTCTATCAAATTGAACAAGAAGATAAATTAAGAATGATAATCAATTCTGTATCATGAAAATTTGTAGCTGAATAGAAGAAATGGACCCAAATCAGTGCCTCCTCAGGAGAAGACCTTTATAAGTCTGTCCCTTGACCAATTTCAAAGCCTGCTGGCTACTAAGCTTGTACATGCTGACTAGCTAGTCAGCACACACATAGCCCAGAGGCAGCTAAGCCACATGCCCCCCCCCTCCCATTTGCCCGACAAGATAGGGCAATGTGGAACAGGATATGTGGAAGGACAACACGGAAGACAAATGAGGGTGCTGAAAATACCAAGTGAATGGGAGAAGTGTTAAGAGATAAAGGTTGCAAATCCATAAATCAGCCTTTATTCATCCTCATGGTCACAGGACAACTTGTTATACCATGTTTATCTGATTGGTTTATAACTAAAATGAGGAGATGAGCAAAACCTCCCTGTAGAGAAAAGCAAGGCTACTATGTCAATTTATGTCACTATAACATGGACAAATGCATCTGCATTCCTCTGTTCTCTTGCCTTGGTTGTAAAAGCCTAAGGTTAGGTTCAATTTATACTCAGTTGTAATCTATGGTTTGGCTTTTTCCTAGAGTATCCATAATTTTAGGAATATCACATTCATATTTGAATACACAGTTCTAATAAGACTAATCTGAAACAATTTTTTCTGCTTTTTAGTCATTCACAATGATACACTTATTGCTGTTTTTAATCAAGCACTGGCTTAATGTTAAAGTTGCATTTTTTATTTATTCCTGTAACCAGTGAACTCCATAGAGATTACAAACATGTCTCAGTCACTTCACTTTTCCATTAACATTGTTGGGGGTGGAAATCTGAAATCAGTGTAAGAAGCAGCACGCCCCAAATGAAAGTCACTGGTAAGGCACGCAATCCCACCAGATGAATCAGTGACTTCACTATGGCAAATCCTAATGATGTGAATTGGCACAGTTTTGAGCTCAAATAAGGCAAATTCATTTACACTGGCTGAACAATGAGCATCCTGCCTCTACAAAGCACGTCAAGAGTGATAAAGGCAAATAGTCTTAATGAAAAGGTTAGCCCCTTATTTTATACCCTGTAAACTTGAGTCAAACTGATGAAAACAATGGAAGGCTTGAAAAATACTGGGATAGGGTAGTTCAGTTAAGTGGAAGGTGACAGGGAAAGGAAATCTGGTGTTGTTACTGGAAATTCCTTATGTCAAAATATATTAGCTTGACCAACGAAGAACATATTCCCTATCTAGTAATTCCCACAATCTTTATAGGACTCCAGCCAAGACATGGAGAAAAACAGAAAGGATGTTCAAAATTAATAAGAATCCTCACAGTTTCTTTAATAAGTCAACCTAAAAAGGGGATGCAGTAAAACTTTAATTTGTAGCTGTGATTAAAAAGCCTTTAATTGCCTATTTCACAATTTCCTTTAAAATGTTATTTGGGAAGCACAATAATTTGATTCCACTGAGAATTGTGTGCAAATGTTTAATTCTAGCAAAGAACCTGAACTTTATATGACCTCTGGAAAATGGTAATTATTTTTTCTTTGCTTGATTTGTTGAGCTTTGGTTTCTTCACTGTGAAGATCAAAAAAGCTGTCCCAAAAAGTAAATTTAGCATATGCTTTCAGCCTGAGGTAATTATGGAACAGTTCATCCCCCTTCTTCTAGTTAGCTTAGAGTCCAGTCCTGCAATATTGTAAGACAGGGGAGCTTCAGCCCTGATTTCAGTAAGAACTGGCTTAGTTTTACAAGGAAAGGAATGTGGACCTGGCTTTGAAAATCCAACATCGCCATCTATTGGATTTCTATTCTGAGTGAGATTCACAAATACTCCAATCCAGCTAAGAGTTCCTGGATTTTACACATCACAAATTCAGCCTCTTTAACAGTAAATCAGGAAGACTTTTTCTTAAGGCAGCAAGAGAACTTAGATATCCTATCTTCAATTTCAGTTAAGTCTTTTCCAGAAGTGATGAGTTCCCAAAGCTCAGTTTGTTTTGTCAAAACATTTCTTTTTTACACTAAAATCCATGAAGTAAAGCTGATTGGCAAGCTTACAGAAAAAGAAGTTAACTAACTAAATTCTGCAGATGCTTTTAAAAATCCTCTCCTTAAACTTTAAGTACATAAAGTGGTAATTTGGTTTCCATAGAAATTCACGTGTCTTGAAGTTTTATTCTGTTTTATTTTTAAAAAGAGAGAATGCTGTTCAGGCAACTCAGAACTAGAACCTATAAAAAAAGGAAAGCTGTGAAAAGCACCTCTTCCTTGGACTGAAAGCTTCCAGATATAACATGCATTCTTTTAGTAGAAACTCTTTCATTCAGTCTTCATTTCTAAAATAAGTCACCTCTTGTTCAAAACACGAGTTTACTGTAATAATAATAATAAAAAGTAAAAGAGAAGCTATTTTCCAGAAGGCTGAGTTTTAGCAGCACAAATTGTACTCGGCTTCAGTACATGCCAGTTCGCCTATCTGTACCCTAGCTGTGAGTGCATTAATTTGTATGCATCTTTGCAGTGCTGGTATTGTACCAGTATTGCACCCAATGTGGCTTGAAGCGCCTTAACATCCACATTAACAAACTCTTATTGTATGCCTGTTCATTTATATTATTCCTGTCTTAAGCAGCACAAGCCTGATGTTTTCTCAATGAATGCATACTTTTAAAATACATCAGGAGTTACCAGCAGCAGATACTTTATAAGCTTGTGTGTAAGTAAATTAGCCATTTTCACCCACCAACAAAGGCTCCTGCTTTCATGGCTGGGTAAAAACAGCAAGTCCAGCCTAGGGATCCTAGTGCAACACTTTTAACTGAGAAGAGCTGCACTCAGGTGGGCAAAAGAGCAAGCCTGAAACAGGCTACAGAGAAAAGATCCTTTTAATATGCAGAATTCATAACCCCATTGGCTCTAGTCTTGCTGTGCTCCTCAAGCAAAGCTTAGATGTTCTGTGAAAAGCAAGCAGCATGCATACACATTGCTCAGTTTGTGGGCCTCACGTTGGCTCTACCTTGTGAATCCTATGCTGTAAGTATTAGTATTTAAGAATGTCTAAAGACAGCGAAATTCAAATGCATATCCTCACAGTCTCTGGCTGTTTGAACCCAGGGTTTTGGTTCCATCTACTAGGAAAATTTAAACCTCCCTTCAGGCTCAGATTTGAAATACCTTAACACCTTTAATATTGTATGAAACCAGAATGGTATGTGAGACTAAACAAGTTTAGGATCATCTCAAATTACATGGGAAAATCCACATATTCCTGAGATATATAAACATGAAATGTTCATCAGAGGAGCTCAGAACTGGAATAACTCAGTTCATTGAAACATTTTGAAAAACAATGCAACTTTCTGGATTGAAATATTAGAAAACTGTTATCCACAAAGACAAATTAAATATGTGAGTACCACAAATCTGCAGGACAGAATGCAAACTTTAACAAGGGGAGCTGCTTTTATTTATCACAAGACCCAGAATGTTTTAAGGATGATTTTTTCAAAATGCAGGTACATGGTTTTTCTTATGCTCAGCCTTCTTGCTTTTTCATATAAATCAAGCAAATGAGCAAACACAAGATATTCAGTGGTAAAGTGTCACCCAATGTGTCCCTGAAATCACTGTAATTATGCACACAGATTAGATGCCCAATTGTGTGCAGAGCCATCTTGAAAATGTAGCCATAAATACAGGAGCTACAAACTCCCAGTGTGAGATTTAATTGCCAGGTATTATTCTCAGGACTTTGTTCAGCATAAAATCAGCTGGCCTGTAATATTTAAACTATTGTATGTCTATTGTTACATTTTATGAACATTTTACACTTGGAAATATGAGAAATTCTCACTTCTAACTCTCAATGTTAGAAGACATTTAGTGAACTCGAGGATATTAGGCTACAAATTTCCATAACTTTCTTAAAAGAGCAGAGTCATTCCACCAACTGCCAATTAGGCATTGCTGCAAAATAGGGAGTAACTATTATGAATTCTAAAAATATGTGTTTTTAACAAGCTGAATAAAATGCTCTACTCCGCCCAGTTGCTCCCTTGTCTTCCATAATAGTATTAATAGTTATGAAAGGTAGGCAAACTCTAAGTTTATCTTGAAAGCAGTAAGAAAAAAGTATTTGTATACAATCCAGTAGAAAACTTCCATGTCAGAAACAAAAGAATATAAAACTTCTTTCACATTGGTCCACTCTATATTTGTTTCAGCACTACTGAGAAAGCTAGAGTGAATACAACATTCCTCACTTCCTGCAGCTTTTCTTTTGGCACGCTACATTGTACTTGAGTCTGTTGATCATGCCAGATAACATCACCATCATCATGCTGTGGGTTTGGGAAGAAACAGGAAAAAAATTGGAAGAGTAAAGAAGTTCTTGCTATAGGAAAGCATTGAGATATAGACTCTTTCTCTGACTGTACCTCTTCAACTTACACCTGGCTCAATAAAAGTGTTGTAGTAGTCAAGTGTTCCACTTGAGGTACTGTGTGACCCTGGATCCTGCTGCATGCTTACCCAGAGAGGTAAGCCCAATCAAAACAGAGTAAATCTCAACACTACAAGCTAAGGCTTCCATCACTGAACTCTTACCCAAACATATCTACTTATTCAGGATTATATGTTCTTGATTTTTTCAACAGGTGTTCACTTAAACAAACATCAATGCTCTGAAAAATCCGTTAGCACCAAGAAGATTAAACAAATGATACCAAGTTTTCATTTTTTGTATATATACAATCTTCAGATATTCATACACTTCCACTTACAGCAATGAATTCGAGGTTCTAAAAGTCTGATTAAAGCAATAACATGTTCTGTGTTTGAACAAGTAAGATTTAGTGGTAAAAACTGGCAACTGCCCTATAACCTCTGGGGTAAGTGTTTCTTACTAAAACTGTGTATGTTTGAAAATACTGTAAGACACCTTGTTCTTGTATTTTCCAAACATAAAGTAACCTATGAACACAACACTCCTGTAAGGAAAGTTAAAGAAGAGAAAGTGAGACATACAGACAGTAAGTCAGCACTTGGAAACCTTAAAGACAGAATTCATATGCATTGACTACGTTGATACCTAATGAGGTGTTAGAAACTCTCTGCCTCTTCATTTGCTAGCTGGAGGATTGGTCCCCTGATGGTGGGCAGAGACCCTCCGCTTCTACTGGTGGGTGTCTATTCCCTGAATACCAGTGAAGCCTTTGGGATTTTACTTCACAGTGGCAGTGAGGAGCAGTTCCACAGGAGAGATATTCACAGAATTTCACTGAGCTGCAGCTTGCTCAAGGCTAACCTCAGGGGAAACCAACAATCCTAAACAGCAGCCATGAGGCTCAAAGGTCATTCTGCTAAAACAGACTCCTGAGGACATCCCTATCTTTAATAAAGTAGGGCCATGAGAAAGCTTGCCGTTCTTGCTAGATCTAGGGTAAAGATTCATAAAGGAATAATCACCCCCAAATGAGAGCAGAGAATTGGGGTTCTGGGGGTTGCATCTTTTCCCCTATGTTGTGTTGGGAGAAACAAAATGCTGAATAGACTCCAGTTATAAAGCTCAGGGAGGCCCAAAGTATCTCCAGATCAGAGGAGTTGCAGGCAGAAAATTTAGATGGTAAAATTTGCTAATTTTTCTCACACTTCTTCCTGTTAAGTCAGTAAAATGGTATGTTTCATCAAAGTTGAGGAAGTCTACTTAAAAATGTGATCATAAAGAAAAATTGTCAGTCATTTTGGAATAGTAACCCCATGGGATAGGAGCCAAAGTCAGCAGATAGATTTTGGATGGTGTGCAACAGGGCAGGCCAAAGACTGGAACTGGGAACCACGGCTTTCCTGAAAAGCAAAGATTCCTAGTCCTGGCTCCCACTAATTTCAGAGCTGTGTGGAAGCTAGAAACCTTTGCCTCACATAGAGGCAAGGTAGTGTCTTGCCACTGAGCAGCAGCAGCTCAAAACTTCTAAGCAAGTCCAATTCCTGCAGAGTTTTTGCTGGCAAATAAACTCTCCTGGAAAAGTTAAAATAAAGGCTAGCACACCACCCTAGATGGGTTGCTGACCTCTGATGTCTAGTAATATTCTTACCAGTTCAATTCCTTCTGGGGATGAAGCACCATAACTTATTCAAACCCCTGTGCTCTTTGCACAGCCAGAGAAAATTTTAAATAGCATTTCAGCAAATTCAAAACTGCATGGATCGATTTTGTACCACAGCTGTAATTTCCATGACATTTAACAGGACAGTGTGAAGGTTCAGAAATATTTTCTGTAACTCAGAATAAATTACACAGTGCTAGCAGAACAGCAGAAAGGCACATTTTTGTGGGCTAAATCACTGCAGCTGGGATGTTCAAGAATGCTGAGTCTACTTTTTTCTCTAGAAATAAAGGGAGAAAAATCAGCCACAGAGCTCCTGTTTGCTTTCACTGTAACTAGCCATGCTCTTGCCAACTTACTGCAAAGTGTTTCAGTCTCTCATTAACACCCACATCCATCACTGACACCAACAGACTCAGTCATCAGAAATGTTCATTTAGAAGCAGTGATCAAGCAAATTAAGACCAAAAATGAATCTGGCATCTGAATCTTCAATTTCTACCCCAACTTTGAAATGCCAAACATCCCACAGACCCTTCAGGCTTCAATCAAAGCCTGGTGATGTCAGTTAGAAGTAGTTCAGAAGTCAGGACACATCTCAAAATATTTCTAAAGATGCACCTCCTCCTCAGCACCCTCCTATGGGACAGACACACTTCAGTCCGCTAATGGAGTTCTGCCAGATTTAATACTTTCTTGGTATTTTAACAATGGTGGCTGGTAATTCCAAAAGAGCTGATATGGCTTTAATAGTCAGTGTATTTCCCCACAGTATGAGCAGAAAGAAGAAAGAGAATCACCCTCTCAATAAAAGATTGATTACCTTCTGTTTTTAAGAACCGTGTTCTCCGAGGATAATCCTTGACCATGTCCTACTGATCAGAACAGATTCTACCTAACCCAAATCTGGAACAGCCTATTTAGTGCAGGGGCCTTTTGGTTGTTGTTGTTTTTTTATATTGGGGTTTTTTTCTTAAATGAGAGCATTTAAGAACTTTGAGGAACATTTTAAACTTTACCTTTCATCAGAACTTGCTTACTGAAAAGCTGTTTAGAGCAAGGAAAACCTCATAAGAATATGCCTTAATTGCCTCATGGCTTGGCATAGTGATTTTCAATAAAAAGGCATTGCTTCACATGCCCTTGACTTCAAAACTTGTGAAAATTCAGTTTTGTTTCAAAATTTGGGGATTAACATTAGCAGGGTACACAAGGAATGCATGCAAAACAAGATGAAAGGGAGTTTTATTCCAGTGCTTGACTAGATGGAACTCAGTTTTCACATGTCACTGGAATAGAAAAAACAAAACTGAAGTCCATACCGGAAACAACCCATCCATGGTGCCTTAGAAGTGATACAGCTACCACATGCATGCTAAATAGTCACTCACTAGATAAACGAACCACTAGGCTAAAAGTAGTGCAGGCAACAGAACCTGAACCAGCATCACCAATCTGCCGCTGTAGATACGATCCCTCTTTTATCCATCTACCAAGACTCTCCTAGTCTCTTTTTTTTTTTTCCAGCTGGTCACTTTTTCACCCCGATTTATCTGTTCAAGCCAGGTGGTACTTGCCCCAGACCGCACCTCTCCCACTGTCCACCCGCATCACCCCCACCCGTGCCCCGTGCTTCTTCATTTACCTCTTCTTTATTTTCCTCACCTCACCTCTCCCCTCCTCTCCCTCAGGAGAGCCCGCGCCCCACCGGCGCGAGGCGCCCCAAGCCCGCGCGCCCTCGCAAGACTGCAAATCCCAGCAGCCCGCGCGCGGCCTCTTCCTATTGGCCGGCGCCGGCAGGAAGCGACCTGCGGGGTGAAAGGTGAGGCGCGGGAGGCGAGCGGCGGCCGGAAGGGAAGGCGCAGGTCTCTGCCCGGGGCCGGGAGGGAGCCCTGGGGTGGGCCCGGCGGTGGAGGAGGGTGTCAGGGGGGACCGTGGCCGCAGCCCGGCCCCTCATCTCTGGGGGCGGGATAGGGCTGAGATGACAGCGCCGGGGAACGGCTGCCTGCGGCCTGGGTCGGGGGGGGGGCTGAAGGGGAGCGCGGTGCAGGCGGGGCCGGGGGCGGCGGCGGGGGGCTCGCTGTACGCAGTCCGCAGGGGGCCGGGGTGGGCGAGGGGGTGCTGAGGCCTGTGGTTAGGTGAGTGCGTGTGAGTCCGGTCCCGCTGCAAGGGAAAAGCCGTAGCCTAGTGCTGTGGCGTACCGGTCCTGGGAATCTGACCTTGCGAATTAATTTATTCATGGGAACAGCGTACTGGCCCCGTGTCTCTGTACAGTGCACAGAAAAAGCATGTATAAGTTGCTCCCTCACCTGAAAGATAATAGTTTCCCTCACGTGATGTCAAGAGTGCTTTTAAGTACTTGACAGATAAGTTTGCTGACGAGGCATTTATGTTATGCTTATTGAGGGTTATTTCTTTATCATGTCTAAAAACCTAACCCCTCCAAGGTGTCCAACATGGAAGAGTTTAAAGATGCAAGTCCACCTGAAGAATTACTTGATCACTTAAAGCTTTCTGATCAGAAGTCTTCAGAGACCGGCCCCAAAGATGCACATAATCCCAAAAACATTGAAAGTGGAT
This sequence comes from Haliaeetus albicilla, assembly GCF_947461875.1. NCBI lineage: Eukaryota > Metazoa > Chordata > Aves > Accipitriformes > Accipitridae > Haliaeetus > Haliaeetus albicilla. The sequence continues at coordinate 9,823,613 of NC_091509.1, read as the reverse complement.
ATACACCATCTTCAGCCAAAGATCCCACAACAGCAGATGAGTGTTTCCATGACTGTCATGATTCCTTTGAGGCAAAAGAACCTATGCTGGATGATGAAGGGAATTTACAGAATGATGAGAATAGCTCAAGGAAGCAGACAGAACTAGATGAAGACTACTTACTAGAACTAGAAAAAGATATGCCAGAGGAAGAAAAACAGGTAATCTGAAGTAGCAGTGTTGAATATAAAAAGATATATTTTCAGTGTCACGTTTCTGAATGGTCTGTGGCTGGCATGAAAATGGACCTTTAAAACTCTCTTATGTGTCTAGTTTTACTGTTCTTAATTTCTTCTTTTAGAAGAACAAGTATTTTTGTGAGCTTTCCTTGCTGTTCTTAATCGTCACATTCCATTGCAGATTTTTGTCTACTTTCACTGGTGTGTAAGGTTACTGTGACTCAGAGAGATTATAAGAAACAAAAATCTCCCTGTTTCATGTTATTTAGTTTGTGTGTATTCATTGTTTTCACCTGATTAGCTGCAAGTGCTTTTCCAAAACTTAGAGCAGTTTTCAGGATAGCTTTCATATCTGAAAGGCTACTTTATGTAATACAACTAATTGGGATTAAATTTGAAAGCATCCCTATAGATTACTTAAGCTTTAATTGAACAAAACACATTAAATGTGTGGTTTTGTTGACTTTCAGTGCTGTTACATTGGACAAAATGTTTGGGTAACAAACTAGATAATGTTGTGGGGAGTAACCAAATGGGTCTTGGGGGAAGTCCAACAGCCTCTGTAATGGTGTTTTCTCCCCTGTAAGTCTGTGCGAACCAGTTTTTTTGATGCTTAATCAGTGGTGTCACTTGACAGCAGTTAGTTTTCAGACTTCTAAGATATTATGGTCATCTAGTAGTTAGAAAAAAAAAAAACTTTTTTTTTTTTTTCTAACTTTGAGAAGACATGTTAAATCACTTGCAGGATTAGACTCTTTAATTGAGTAATGCCATGAATTTCTGCTGGTAATTATGTTCTCATAGCAAATGGTGGAAGGCTTTCTACTGATTTATGGAATTTTTTTTTCCCTAATTTTTTTCAACTTTAGTTTGCAAATGGTGGGGGAGTAAAGATATTAAACTAAAATCTTGTGTCCCAACATATAACTCTTGTAAATTTTTTTTAACACTATTTTTGACAAGTTATATAGCTTGGCCTCTTAACAGATCATGTTTCAAAGAACTGATCTAGCCTCTTAAAATCTAATTGAATTATCCAAACAAGCAGTCACTTGTAGTGAAACTTGAAACAGTGAGGAAAGGTACTACTATATTCTTTGGCAGTTGGGGAAAAAGTGAAATTCTGAGGTATCATAACTTATGTGAAGGGAAGGTTTCAGCAAACTATTTTATAGTCCTGTAGGCATGAATTAGATCTTATTTTAATAAAGGAAATAGAGTCCTTACTGGAAGACTAGCTGCGTAATTTGGATCATAGGTAACATTGAATAACTGATTATGATGAGGAAAGGAGAGACTAGAGTAAGGAATGGCAGCTATCGCGAGAAGGTAGGCAGCATATTAGGAAAGCATTACTTCATAGGAGAAGATAGTGTATTGTATGGCTGTATAGTTTTTATTCTGGCAACTCCCAAATCACCAGGAACAGTAGAAGAAATTACTACTGTAATGGACAAGTACTACTAAAATGAGGCATTTGATGAAAAAGAAGAAATGAAGGGTCATACCAAATTAATTTTTTTAAAAGTGCTTAAAATATTATGAATGTTTCAGTGAATTTATAGGGGCTTATTATTCTTTTGTACAGGCAAGCTGATCTTTTCTAATTCAACTCACCTGGTAAAGCTGGACCACGCTTTCTTAACTGTGGTCTGTGTTGTATAAGTAAATAAATGCTGGGTATACATTGCCCAAAAAACTTGGAAAGAGGGAGGGGCTTGGCAGTAACTTGTCTCGCCATGGTCTTATTGTCAGCTACTGTAAATAGAGAATGAGGGGCTTAAATATGCAGACCTAAGATGCCAGAGGCAGCCAAACATATAAATTGTTTGTTACAAACCAGTGTAGAGAAATTTAATCAAGTCGTGGCTCAAATAGTTCCCTTGCTTGTAGGGTGGGATTTCTGACCAAAATACAGTTACTTTTTCATCTATCGTAGAGATTGTTGTGTTAATGTAGAAGTTCCTTGAGGTGGTAAAGCAATATGGGACTAGTGGGGAAGGGGAACATGGAATTATAATCTCATTGAAGTAGGAATGAGACTAAATGTAACACTTGTCTCCTGCTTGACCTTGTGGAAATCACTTCGTATCTCTCTCTCTGTCTTTCAATTTTGACATATGTAAAATGGGCTTAATGATGCTTGCCGGTTGTAATATTTTGAGATCTAATAATGAAGGGGGGGGGGGCAGGGCAGAAGTCTCAACAGGTTGTCGGGTTATCTGGTGCATCCCTTGCCCGAAAGGGCCTCTGGAGGTCATCTAGTCCAACCTCCTGCACAAAGTTAGATCAAATAGATCAGCCTGCCCAGAGCCACGCAGACATCTCTGATCCTGGAGACTGCACAGCCTCTCTGGGCCCCTGTTCTAGTGTTTAACTACCCTCATGGTGGAAACTTTTTTCCTCATATTTAATTAGAATTTCCTTTGTTGCAACTTGTGATCACTGGCCGTCCTGTTTCTGCATGCCTAAGGAAAAGTCCGTCGCTCTTTTCTCTAGCAATGAAGTCTCACCTGAGCCACCTTTTCCTAAGGCTGAACAAACTCAGTTCTAGGCTCTCTGCTTAGGTCATGGTCTCCCGTGTCTTGACCATCTTGGGGGCCTTCTGCTGGACTCCCTCTGGGAAGTTGATGTCTGTCTTCTTTTTTTTTTTTTTCTTTTTTTTGGTATGGTGGGGACACCAAAACTGGGCACTCTCCAAATGAATTCTCTCAGGTGCTGAACAGAGGGCAAGAATCACTTCCCTTGACCTACTTACTACACAGAAAAAACATCACATTGCCCTTGTGTCTCTTTCAGTTTAGACTAAACAGTCCCTTTTTTCTACTTGTATTTATTGCTTGTACAAGGAGCATTGTCATCATTAGTCACGATGAGGCTTCTGCAGCAGCCTGTGACTTGAAGGCAGCTCGAGAGTTTCATAGACAAAATGCTAAAAACTGTGAGGAAATTATGTCATAGAACTAAACTCTAGAAAGAGCAGCAGGCCTGGAAATTGGGTGTCTTAGTTTTTGTGTTGCTCTTGTTTCTGTTGTATTGTTGGGTAACCATTTAGTATTGAACATCAATTTTTGCCTTCTGTAAAATGAGCAGAAGAATTGTGAATGTTGAATCCTTGCATTCAGCTTTGTGGAACTCAATTGAAAGGTGCTATGGGAGTACAAAATAATAACTGTTTAAAGCTGGAAAGATTTCCTTAGAGAAAGTATTGAGACAGCTGCAGTTCTCATCTTTCTGTAGGTTTATTTCCAGTGGTATTGAGCAGTTGTGCCCTTCAGCTTCGTTTATGATTATAGCTAACAAAATGGAGGGATTCCATCTCTTAGTATCACCATAACTATTAGATTGGCAGTATTTACATTGTGAACTTTTTGTTTATGTTCCATAGAGAGCTTTCTGCGTGTATTATATAAGCAGTCTTTAAAATACAGCTATATTGTTGGTATCTTTTATAAGCAGAGCTGAGAAATTAGAATCTTACAGCAGTTGTTACAACTATTGAAGTAGCCCATTTGCATGATCTTACCCTTACATTCTCTGTGTAGTAAAACCATGGGGGTGGGTCATTCCTAAATTGCCACTCCAGCTTTCTTCATGATACCTGGAATTGATGGCTAAATATTTCATTTTATTTTTATATTTAAAAGTGAAATGTTCTATATATTTTGATTATTAAAAGAATCTGCTATATGATGCAGCTTTTAAGAAAAAATACTCCAGTTACAGTCTGAAAGCAGCTGCTGTACATCTGTTTATTCACAGTTTTTCAAACATTTTAAACCTCCTTCCAATTACTCAAAAGGTCGTTTTAGAGAAGGGCAACGTGATTTTTTTTTTTTTTTTTTTTTTTTTTGGAGCTGGAGAAAATGAAGCAGAAATATTCAGAGCTTGTTTATTTGACTGTTCAGGTTGTGACCAGACACTCAGCAGCAGTGCTGTGTTTGCTGCTTAGGCAGTCCTTGATCAGTTATTCTCAGCCCCCTGCTGCCTCCTTCATTGTGCTAGCACACCTCTCTGTGTGAATGTGCAGTGAACCAGTTACAGGGAATGATTCAGATGAAAAATAATGCTGTATTTTTAGATCAAGGGCAGCGCTGGTAAAAGTAGACATCAAATGGCAGCCTCGTGATGGCATACAGGGGTAGAGGGATTTTCTTCAATTTGACTACTTGCCTAAATAAGAAAAACTTCCCATGAACTGTGGTTGCAGCACCAACCATAAACTATGTATTCAAGTCATAAGGAGAGCTGAATGTTAGCCCTGCTCAAATTTATGGGGCTACACCTTAATAGTTTGTTGTGGTTTTTTTTTAAACTAAGCCCATTGTTGTGTTTTAGCAGCTTTAATAAATGAGTTCTTTAAAGCGATGTTCTCCAATAACTAGGCTGTAGAAAAGAAAGTCTCTAATTTATTCTGGAGATGCAAAGAGAGATTCTAGTCCTTGCTGTGTGTGTTTATGCGCATCTTATGTGCAAGCTTTCATGGTAGCAGCTCTGAGTAGAAATTCTCACTCATGCAGAAGCTGCTGCAGAGATCAGACTAAAGGAGCAAGCGGTTGTGTATTTTCTCTCAATTATATTTTGAGAGCCCCATACAGTGAGATTTCTAATTTTCAGCAACAGGAATTACTTCCAGGGAAACAGTACCAATCCTGTAAGAAGTCTACTACACAATGAAGCAAAATAAGTACTTGAAGGGATATTAAGAGACAAACCTGCAAGAAGTATTCTTAAAAACAGGTGTAGCATAGAGCCTGGTTACTTGTCTGGACTTGCAACTCCACAATTAAGCAGCCTGAAACAAAATTCACTTTTATAAGATTTTGTTGTTGTTGCAAAAGCGTGCTGATTGCTGCCTCAGCAGAGGCACTGAGCAGTAAATTGCTTTTGATGCATTACAAACAGATTTTTCTGGTTAGTTGTCATTGACAGTGATGGCTTTGACGTTGGTCTAGTCTGCAGAATTAATCAGAAGACACCCAACAGCTGTTACATGGTAATTGTTTCAGTCTGACCTGGTCCTCTTCTGGAGGGACACCCATTAATTATGAGTTTATCCAGCAGCAAGATTCTGAATCCCTCATGCTCTTCCATCATGACAGATGTCTTGTTCTTTGGGCCTTGTCTGGCAAAGACTTAAGCACCTGGCCTAGTAAGCTCTTATTTGGGATATAGAACACTCCTTTCTAGCTGCTGTAAGACCCTGGAATAAATATCTAATATTCCTCAAAAGCAATTCCCTTCTTTGGGCTGTTGCATGTGCATTAGACCTACAGCTGGCTGTAATCATGCTCAGCTTCTATTTTAACACTAGGAAATGTGTCAGCAGATGAGGAACACAGCTCTAGTAGAGGAGATTCTTGATTAGTATCTTGTTAGCAACTCTGTAAGAATTAAGTGAAACTGATCTTTGAGAAATCATGTTTTTGTGTTATACCTGAGATTTTTTCAGTTCTGGGCTAAACAGTAAAGCTTCCTTTTGTTTTGGGGCTTTTTTTGTTATTCTGTTTTCTCCAGAGGTTCTAGGATGTGTTAGAGAACATTGTCTTAATCAAGAAATTTCCTTTAAACTGCTCCTCTCCTCACCCTTTCTTCCCTATGCTTTAGGTTGATCCCATTGTTCTTCCATAAATTCTAGCTTCTGTATAGAATTTGCTTTTCCAAGAGTTGAAGAACTGATCTGGGATTTCTTCTGAGGTGGCTTCTCAGGTGTAGTCATTCATTTCAGCATTTGGTGTTTTCCTAGTTCTGTCTGTCCAATATAGTATAGTAACCTTGACTCTGTCAAAGTTGCTGTTTTTTCTATAGTATTTACAAAATAAAAGCTAAAATATAAAATGGAAGAGGGATACAGTGAAGTCAATCATATTTTGGAGCAGTCCTCAGGTGTTGATCACTTGGAGATGGTCTCAGAACTCTTTCCAGGAAGAATTATGTGACTGGACAAAAAAAAATAAAAAAAACCCAAACCAACAGATTATTAATACATGAGACAATCCAACTGTATAGCAATAAAACTTGCAAGACAATTGGGTTTTGAAGGTATCACAATGTAATCTTGTGACTATAATAAAAGACAATCCCCTTATTCAAATTACCTACTTTAATAATCTGAATCCTGTATACAGTACAGCACCAATACTAAATAAGCTACCGCTTTGGTCAAATGGGAGGAAAAGGTGGATTGCTAGACTAAAACTGCCCTGTCTTATGGCTTGCAAAAGAGAAAAAAACATCCTGTTGTGTTTACTGAGTTAATCAAATCTTGGAGAAGTACATTTGAGAAGTATATCTGTATCTGCTAGAGTAATTAATTCCAAGTGCTGGTGAGAAGAACTGGGATAAAATCTGGAGTTATAATATCCCTGTGTCATTTATAGTTCTTTGAGTTATAAAAGTCTTTTGCTGGATGGCAATTTAATAGAGTGAAAAAGTATACCTTTGTCTTTCTTTCAGTGCTGCTTTCTGATTTTAGTCTTATATTAATTTTTGCATTTGTCTGGAAGATGCTGATACTGTCAAATTGAGACCTTTTCGACTTGTGGTGGTGATGGATTAAGTGGTCAGTTCCACTTTTCTGCCTGAGGCTGCTGCCTCTGAAACTGGAACAACTGAATGGCGGGTATTGTCACTCAGGAATAGTCACAGTTAGTCTGGCATGTTGACTTAAACCGACTGTCATGGATGGATGTGACCTATTGTCTCTGAAGTGCTGCTTACAATTTCAGGAAAAGGTAGTGATTTGGCAGTAGAAAGACTAACGTGTCTACCATGGAGTTACAATGAGCAGAGATCAGCCAGAGTCTAGCAGTGCTTATTACTCTACCTCTTGAGTGTAGAGGACAGATTTGGCACAGTTTTCAAGTGACAACTCTAGCAAGATTTGAAAAAGGATTTTTTGAGTGACTACAACATTAAATTGAAATTCAGATCCTTGAATGCATGATACCGCAATAGCTTCACAAAACTGCAGGGGGAAGCAGATGACTGCTAATGGATGACTTAGCACTAGAACTGGTATTTGAAGCTGAAAAATATATTCCTTATCTGTTTAAATTCCTTGCTTCCGTGCACCCTTTGAACTCCAGTAATTTTAAATTGACTGCTACTTGGTGACCTTACAAAAGGGTATATGAGATGCAGATGTGCATTGTCACACTGTATAAATAGCCTTACAGAGAAGAGAGTACGCATTTGCTGCTCTTGACAAAACTGGAGCCAAGAACAGTTCCCTAGCAAAGTTAAATCAATTGATCAAATAAAATGCATAGGACCGACCAGAGGAAGCATAGTTGGAAGCGTTACAAACTGAGGGTGTTTGTCCTTCAGCTCTTACCAGCTATATTTAAGGATTTCACTTCCAGCACTTTTGTTACATAGGTTACTTCCAAAACAAACAGTGAAAATAGGTAGGTTGCTTTCTTCTCTAATAGTAGACTAATACTTTAATGCTCTTATTTTTAACCCTGAGTTTTTTGGCAGAGTAGCTGAGGTCCAGGGACTGTGTTTGATGGCCTTTCTTTTGAATTGTTTTACTTTATTGTCAGAAGGCCAAGTTGTCTTTTCTTGTTACTTCAGATTGGGCCTTAATCTTCAGTACCTCTTGCTTGCCAAGCAGGTTTATGTTAGGATCCTAATTTCTTCAGAATATGGACAATTGTAATTCAGTATCCAAATATGTCAACATTTCTAATCAGATCCTTTAAGAATCATATTACTAGTTAAATGTACTTATTTCTTCTGGACTTCAAAAAAATTTTTTTTTTTACTTTGTACATCAAAAACTAATGCCTGCCACTCAGAATTTGTCATCTTTGTGTTAATAAAATTTGCAAAAAACAAGCCTTAAGATTTTGCTGACTTTGAATAATCATAATGGAGTGTAAGTTGGGGAAGTTGTGCCTGACCCCAATGTCGTATATGAGCAGCCTCAGGGAATGTAGTGGGTCAAGATATCCTTTCCATAGGCAGAGCATTCTAGGAGTTCAGTCTGACCTACTTCCCTTGCTGAGGAAAGGGTAGCCTGCCCTGCAGCTACTTAAATCTTTTTCTGAAAAATGAGTGGGTAGGGACACTGAAATGACATTGTGCAAAATTTGTCCCAAGGACAAGTCACTTGCAATTTTTTCACTCTGGGCTGATATGATCACAGTAAACTGGTGACCAGTCAATTTGCAATTGTCCATCGAAGCTGGAAATTTAGCATACTGAGTGGAGAGGTTATGTCTTCTAACAGTGGTTTAGTCTTTGGGTTTAGGGGTTTTTTTGTTGGTGGGGGGTTTTTTGGGATTGGGGTTTTTTTTTCCCTGAATTTGAATAGAAGACAGTTTCTGACAGCACCCATTGGACCCGTCCTTTCAGGTTAAATGTAAATTAATCCAAAATAGTTGACTTTCCACTGCTTTTGTGTTAGGATTTTCTGTTAATGAAATGTATATATGGAGGTATAAATGATGTTATTTATTTCACAAATACATAGTGTGCTTTAGAGCACAGTGCATTTGGATGTGACGTGCTAATACGTATGCTTTTACATCTTGTGGAAAAGTCAGAGCAAATTGCTTCTAGGGATAGTCTGCTGCTATACATTGTTTATGGGTCATACTTCAATCCAGAATGAAGCATGAGGTACCCTATAGACTTTACCTTTTTTAAAAATACTGTGAAAACTTGTACAGTTTGGAACTTAAGGGACAGCCTGAAACCCGTAATACAGGGATATCATGAAAATGTTGGTCAAGCTATAACAGAAATACTGGTTTGGAACCAGGACTGCATTGCTTGCATTGCTGCTTTCTAGGGAGCTGAGTAAGCTGCAAAACCATATACGGTGATCTTAACAATGCTGCTGGCTTCTGAAACGTGCTTAGACAACACCTTTTCTGGTCATATAGTCAGAAGTGACCACAAGACTGTCACTGACATTTGTATGTCTGTAACAATTATGTGACTAATAGTCCTCTATTCTTCAAGTTTGTGCAGTTTGATTTGCAGGCAAGAGGATGTACAAAGGAACAGGCTTTCGGAGGAGAGTTGTATGAATCATCCGCTTCCCAGCGTGACAGTCCTTAAACTCTTCAGTTGCTCAGAACTTTCATCTGCCCATGTTTCCCCAGCGAACATGGCCATACAGCCACCTTGGTCTTTCTTCTGTGCTGTTGAGACTCTAGGTCACCATCCTCTTCCATCCTCTTGGCTACCTGAGAAGGAATCCCACAAGTGAAGAATTTTTTTTTTTTCCTTTCACTCTTTTTTTTTTTTTTTTTTTTTTTTAAATATCAAGCTTCTTTTCTGAAGCCGCCTTGCTGCAAATTATTTTTATATTAGTGTTTAATTCTTAACTGGGGTAAACATATAATATTTTGTAATAATTCTAATAAAATGAAACAAAATAATGATAATACAGGTAAAGCTTTTCATCCAGTGTTCCTTGATTTTAGCGTTTCTGCATCAGGAGTACTGTGACCATGCTGTAGTTCTCATTTTATGAAAAAAAAAATTATTTCGTTATTGTAGAGTTATAACTCTACCTTATGCAACAGTGAATCAGTTAATGGCACTTAAAGGCCAGTTCTTAAATAGGTCATGAGCAATGAAGTCAGTAGGGGTAGTGTTTCAAGCATTTCTTTTCTTGAATGAGGGTTGTCTATGTAGATCTTTCATGTTTTCCAGTAGGATCATCATCTCCAAACCTGTTCTGTGCTGAAATCTGGCTGCTTTGTTCACTGATGTGAAAATTACTTCCGTTGGGCTTTCACTCTATATGCATTCAAGATGTTATAAAAATTTCTTTCTGTGGAGGGTCAACTGTGTGTGTGGCAGTGACCTTGCTGGAGCTGTTTTGTGTGGCACTTCAAAAGTTTGGGTACAGCTTTCAAGTGCAGTTACATACTTCCTGTGCTGAACAGCAGAATCCTACATACATACAAAGAATTGGTGCTTTGAATGCTGCTTGTGCCTTAAGTGGTTAAATTTGTTTGTACGGTCACATTTAGAAAGCACCAACTGGCTTGTGTATGTTGGTGCAAGTGACATTGTGGAAGGACTTGTGTAGGTTTGTCAGTCCACCTTGGAGGAAAGCCAGTTTCTAAATAGGGGTGCATGTTTTGTCTGACCTATGTTCTAGTTTTTGAGGTTTTTTTTTAAATGTGAGGAGCAATGAGTATTAGAAAACATATTTAATAGGCAACAGGAAAAAATTTAGTGATGTAGGCATGTATCGAAAGGGTCAGATATTTTACTGTGTAATTTTGTGTGTCACAACTGAATGCCATTCCCCTGAGCCTAGTTTTCAGAGCATTGTGATCTGTTATTACTAAGATGGTGACAATGGTCAGGTGAATTACTTTCCAAAACCAATAAAAGCAAGAGGAGAGACCCTCTGATTTTGTATTGTTTGTCAGCTACGTGGCGTAGCTGTGAGATGGTGCAGCGCTCCACAAAGAGTACTATATTTAGCTGTTTCCAAGGAGATGTTCTGTGCGATATTGATAATTGCATTAATCCTTGATTTACACAATCTGCAGGAAAGGAAACTGCTCCTTTTCCTAGTGTTGGCTTTTTAATTGCTCAATGATCTGTAATTTATAGACACCTTGATTTAAGTCCTTTGTGTCTGTATGTGCGTTGGGGGCAAAATCCGTGGTCAAATAATCTTTTTTCTACTATAGAAATGATTCATGAACATGAGCATTGCTTCTTGATGTTACTGTCTTACTTATAGTGCTTTGTTTTTACTTGTGTGAGGTTATGTCTGCATGTGAAAGACTTCCATTGTAAATAGGTTGAAGAGATGGCTTGGTGAAATCCTGTGTTTTCTGTGTCAAAGGCTAAGAGCATTCATGTCAACTTCACTTGTGCCAAGAGTACTGTTAAAATATTCATGGCTGAAAACACAACTCTGCTCAGCATGTGCAATTTTCACTGTATAACAGAACAATCTTCCTGGGTCTGATGGCTTAGTCACTCTCTCTGCATAAGAAATCTTTCAGGGCAGTATTATCCATGGACCTGTTTCTAATGCAGTCAGCTCAACATGCTTTGTACATCTCTGAAAGTAACTACGAATTTCTGAGGTGGAATTATTTCAAGCAAAACTTTTGAGACTTTACATCTAAAATATATTCTACATAGTTGACCTGCAGTGATTGAATTAAATTGAGTTGGAAAGGAGAAGCAAACAGCCAGCCAAAAAGCTAACATATTAGTTTAAACCTTGTAATTCACTATGAATGCTCTTTCTGCATACTGTTGTCCATGAACTGGAGCTTTTTAATTGCCTTGTTGTTATACTCCAGTGTTTCATGGATATATAAAGTGTATCATGTCACAATGACTACAAGCAAGCCATCTTGGTACTAGTTAAAATTCTTCAGGTTACATTTTGTTCTGATTTCTATTCATATTTTATTTGGAACTGCAGCTGACCTACTTGTTCATTTCAATTAAATACTTTGAGACATTGTCTTTTCTTTTGTAGAAAAGAAGAAAGGAGAGCACAACGCTGAAGGAGAAAGGAAATGAGCAGTTCAAGAAAGGAGGTGGGTTGATAATCTTTTAACACCATATGGATGTTACAGAATCTTAAATTAATACTTAGCCATCATGGTGATGTTGCAGAAAACCCATAGGAAGATCTCACACCTATCATTGTTCAAATTTATCATCTATATAATTTTTCATCTGGCTCTAGAGAACAGAAAAAGATAGCAGACGTCCTTAAGAGTTAAGTTTAAATCACAAAGACTTGGATTACTAAAGCAGTATTCTCATGAAAACTAAGTGTTTAAATCCAAGAACATGATAGAGAATTGACTGCCTTCCAAGTGCCATGGTTTCTTTTACTAATCAAAAAAGGCTTCCACTAGGCTCTGAGTTTTGCTAATGCGTGTGCTTAGAATTGATGCAGGACTTGGTGGCCCAGTAGCTCTCTCATTCCTTTGTACATTTGCATGTTTCTTTTTATCCACTGACTCTGTTGTACATTTTAATTTGTGTATGTGTGTGTACGTATATATACAGGCATCTATATATACATATATACACACATGTATGTATATGTATATAGATGTACATGTATATGTGTATATAGAGATGTACACACATGTCTATGTGTGTATATGTAGAGATGTACATGTATGCACACATACATATATTAAAAAAAAAAAATCTAGTGCTGTGTAAATTTCTAGCTTATGCCAGAACTGGATGTGTTCTGAACATAGTTAATACATAACAACAGGTTTGAGGTCAGTAATAAATAACTGTACTAATGCTTTTAATTGAAAAACATAAAGGGAAAAGTGATTTTGACACCTACCTTTCATTTAATGTTCTGGTGGCTAGAGGATTCACAAAGAAACCAGGAAATGCAGATTCATACTTTCCACAGTCAGCGGGGACACAAGTAATTTCCCCTTCCCAGAAGTATACTCTGATAACCAGACAGTGGCCTTCCAGTTGGAGGTGTCTTATTGTGGGCTAAGAGAGCAAGATTCCTGGGGAATGATTTACCAATTCAGGCAAGCATCAGAGCAGGCAGAAGGGAACTGCTCGGACCATGAAAGCGGCAAGCCTGTAATGTTGGCTAAATCATCTTGTGAAGTCTCATCCATAGCCTCTTCTTGACAAATTCTTCGGCACATCTTTTCAGTGTGCCTGTGCCTGCCAAAGTGCTTACTAATCAGAAATAACACAACCTTTTAAGCACCTGGATGGTCACCAGCTAATGTTCACAGAAAGAACTGCCCTGGTTTGAGGACAATGCACTTGTCAGCTGGCGAGCTGTTGTTCAGAGTCAGTATAGGGCCTTTTCACTCTTGACTCTACCTTTATTAGAAAATTAATAACTTGGTGGTAAACCACTGGTCATTGCTTTAGACCAGACTTGATGACGGATGGCCTTCAAGTGATAATGGGTTTGTGGTGACTGACCTTTAAGTCAGTCATTGAAGATGATGTGCCAAATAAAATATTGCCATAGCTGCTTTGAACAGGTATCGGTGCAGTGACATGTTTCAGCACATGCTTCCTGTCAGATCGAGGATACACTTAATCTGAAGAGATTTTACCTCTAAGGCTGGTACTGAAATAGAATTACACAATTTCAGGGATGAGAATTATAAGCATGTCATGCCGCACTTGTTACATTAAGCTCAGGACTGTATTTCTGCTTTTACAAGGGTGTTGCTTTTAAAATAATTGTCATTGATCTATGTACTACTTAGTAATGTACTTTGTCTGAGAGCAGCTACTGATTCTGGTTTAATATTGCATCATATGTTGAGAAATGTTTCCAAAGAAATCCTAGCCATGTTGTTCACTGACTGTGCTGCTATTTGAAATAAATTGTCTGTTTTGGTTTTTTTGCTATTGCATCTGCAGACTATGGAGAGGCAGAAGACTCCTACACAAAGGCTCTGCAGATTTGTCCAGCCTGCTTCCAAAAAGACAGGGCTGTTTTATTTTCAAACAGAGCTGCTGCAAAAATGAAACAGGTGAATATTCTTTTTATTTTATGAAACACCATGTATTGATTATATGACAAATGCAATAATGAAGTCATTAGGGGTGCATAAAGGAGGGCAAAGGAATAAAGCTGTTTGCAGGTTTTGCTGCTTGCTCAGTCTGTCATGCTCCCAGTAGAAATGCTGGTATGCTTGGCTTTACTGAGGATTAATACAAACCTGAAAGTTTCAGTTGGAACAGCTGTTCAAAGTTGTTCTGCTGCATTATGTTAAAACCACTGATTTTTTCTTTCATTCTCTCTATTTTAATGAAATTCAAAGTTCATGTAGAACAGATGTCTTTGAGCATGTTTAGTGTATGCAGACCATGTATTAGATTGTATAGAATTGTAGCTAGTTAGTGTTTTTTTTAAAAGCCTGGATTGTCATATACTTGTCTTCATTTAATTGGCTCAAATGCTTTGAGGCATAAGCAGGACTTCCTAAATAGGGCTTTATTAATTCAGTTAGTCTGCTTCCTTCACAGTTGCTATGTAGTAGGACAGACCTATATAGTAGGGCATGGTCTACATAGAATGGCTGCAGCTTTCTTCATATGTTTTCTATTCCTTGACCAGGGACAGGTGCCCAGATGTTAACCAGAATCAGCAATAAACTTAAGTAGCATGGAAGGCACAGAACACAATCTGTCTGAACAGAAACTTTCACTTCTTTAGAAAGAGGAGATACTAAGAATTCAGGAGAAATTACTCCCTATTTTTGCCTTTGTTTTTAAGATTAAATTATTATAGAAAAATAGCACAGTTAACTCCTATCCTCAGTTTACCCTCCAGCAAAGAGAACTTTCTTGCAGTTTTCCTCCAGTATTGAGACAGATGCAGCTCTGTTCAGAAATGTACCTTGCAGCCATATTTAGACATAAATAAATAAATTCTTACTCAGCATAGAATATTCTTGTTTGGCTAGAGTTATCTAACTTGCTGTTGGGATACTGAATTGTTTGAGCAGGCAAGGAAAAAATGGAATAAAATCTGTAATAACAGATGCTGGAACCTTTCAAATATGAAAGCTGTAAACTGAAAAACCTCCTCATAATCCAGATGTTAACTATTGATATCACCGGGAAACTAATCCCGTAGCCCCCAACGGAGGCCAAGATGATAAAAGAACTGTGCACAAACTAGTGTATCTCACCAGGATAGATCAGTGGAACCTGACAGACCAATACATTACTCTAAAAATAGATTCATATTATTAATAACTTTCCCCATTAAGTTTGTTCTTCCATACCTGCTGCACCCATTTGCTTTGCACTACAATAAAAGCTTGTGAGGCATTCTCTTCTGAGACAGCTTCTGTTTTATGGAGGAGAAAATAGTTAGTTCCTTGGGTGTAGAAAGATTACTACCACTTAGATCAACAATACAAGCACAGAACAGCCTGCATTTTGGGTTGGGGTTTTTTTAAGCCCTTTTAGTTTGGATGAAAATAGGATCTCTGTCTCAGCTCTTTTGCTTTTTTTCTTGTTTCATTATAAGCAGATTGCCTGGCTGTCATCTTCTAACTATGGTTGTCTGGGTGCACTAAAATCTTGTCCCTACCACTTCTGGAAGCCTTATGCACTGTCCCTTGTAGAGAAAGCTGTATTAGTGCTAAAGGCAGTATCTGCTTTCCAAATGTGTTAGCTTGTACAGACAAGAATTTATCTGGGGCTCTTGGGAACTGTCTATTCCAACCCCTTAATTAATTGACAAAGGTAGAAAAGCTGTAGCTCGGTTAAGCCAAGGCCTGCAGATGTGACTCAGCCTTTTGACTGTAGCTTGCTGCCGGCTGTTCAGTGCAGACCGATTAGTGGGGCAGCCGTGCAGTTTGAACACTGGCAACCTTCACAGAGAAGAAGCTAATCACTGGTAAAGAGCTTTACATCAGAAGCAACGGTATGAAAAGCCTTGATTACATGAACATCCCAGTTCCTTGGAATGCCAGACAAACCTTTTTGCTTGCAATTGTAAATAATCTGTTTCACAAGAAATAGGATTTAAATATAACAAAATTATTTTGTATTCTAGGACAAGACGGAAGCTGCCCTAAGTGACTGCAGCAAAGGTATGACTTTTTTTTTTTTTCCCTATGTGCTGCTCTTGTGCCAGATCTGTCATGCATAAATTATGCCATTTAGTGCCTTACTGCAGAGCTTTAATTTTGGGCGTAAGAGTCTTTAAAGAATTTAAAGAGAAGAATTCTTTATATTACTTATTTTGTAAAATGCCTATCAAACTTTTCCTGTCTGCAATAATTTACTTTCTATTCTCTTGTGCCAATAAGGCTGCTGTTTTACTTCTTTTTAATAGGGAGGTCTTTTTATTATGGAAGCTGTTTCCTTACACATACTATTTTAAACCCATTTCCCCCTGCTATTCCCCCCCAGAACTTGGTTTAATCCCAGATTCCAAGAACCATGAGGCCTTACAGAATTAAAAGCTTTATCAAGTCCCTTTTATGCAAGGCTTTTGCTTTGTCACAAGGGGTTATGCTCTCCTGTTCTTGTCCTGCATGGTTTTCTCTCTGCAACTTCTGGTGAAATCATTTCAGCTGTGTATTGCTTTATTGCTTCCACCCACTCACCCATGCTTGAATATTTGTTAAACTCCCCATGACAGCTGGGGAAAAAGGTCCATGTTACCAATCAGAAAACTAATCCAATGGCTGCGTGCCAGTACTGCTTGTACCGTAAATATGAGTTTGTACATGCTAAAAGTATTCTTGAAGGTAACAAATTCTAGCTCGCCTCTGTCACTTTGTGGGTTTGCCATGTTTTGGTGGTGGTGCATTTTGAAAAACACTTCTGCTAATTTTGTAGTGGATGAAAGGGAATTGGTCTGCTTTGCAGCAGTGAGACTTAAACCTACCATCGCTTGACACTCCCCAGGGACTTGGCCTACAAACTGCAGTGCAACACTTGGAGCACAGCAGAGCAATTCACACTAACCTGCAACTTGCTGACTGTAGCATTGTCTTTGTCCTTCCAGAAGAAATAAACTAGAATATTTAGCTAGATAATCCTTGATTTAATTGTCCCAAGAACCATTTTAATGGGTAAGTAATTATAAAGTGGGCAGTCTTTCATACTCCCTCTTTCTATGATGAAAAATGGATGAAGAAATTTTTGAGAAATTACCATTTGCAGGTTACTGTTAAGTTTAGCATTCAGTCTTAACTGCATCTGTAAACACAGTAATGGCTGCCAAGGGAATAAGGAGAGGAAAAGCTTAAATTCAGTCAGTATGCCCCTCTAACTTGTAGAGCTAATATAACAGTTTGTGGATTCCCAACCCAATTTTGACTGATATTAAATTCAGAAGAACACCAGTAGTTCTGGAGTTTGTCTCAACTTGAACTGAGATAAGCAGGGAAACGCTTATTTTCCCTGCTGTGTGTATGTTTAGGTATATTTAACTTTAGCTGTAATCTAATAATACACACTTATTAAATATACAAAAGTTGAAAAATATCTTACAGGTCCTTAAAATTTCTGAAGCGTCACTTAGAATCTCTGCATATACAGTATTGCAAAATTAAATGGTTGTGCATTATAAATCACTTCTATCTGTGATAGCTTGTAGACGTTAAATGAAATATGATCATTTGCATTAGACTTTCACAGGCAGATGTATGCCTTTTCTGAATTACGACTTAGCTTTTAAACTGTGCTTGATTCTGAGCTAGCTACGTTATAAAGATAACTATTAAGAACTTAATACACACTTAAGAATTCATTTGAGGGGTGTAGAAATGTTGCAGATAAAATACTGTGCTTTGTTTTTGTTTTCTAGCAGTGGAATTAGATCCTAACTATATTAGAGCTTTGCTGAGGAGAGCAGAACTATATGAAAAAACAGAAAAACTAGATGAAGCTCTGGAAGATTATAAGGCAGTCCTAGAAAAAGACCCATCAGTTCATCAAGCCAGAGAAGCTTGCATGGTAAGCCTTTATAGTATACTTTGGCCTAACTTTAAACCAAGGTCTTCTCTTTCCTTTTCTAAATATTCAATGTTGTTTATGCAAGCATCTTCATATGAAATGTTGATGACTTTTTTTTTTTTTTTTTTGTCTGAAAGTGTAGTGGTTTTCTCATCTGGTTTTACATAAGGAAGATTACATGAACTGCCACAACTTCCGTGACAAGTCTCTGGTCCATAAAGCATAGTCCTCCTTTTTACCTTTGTAAAATGAGTGAAAGTAAATGTGTATTCTGAGCTGTAAGCATCTAATAACATGTTTAGCTGTTGAATAGTGCATGCACACACATGCTTCATTCTAGTTTCTGATTGAGGCTGTTAATTGTATTTATGCATGTGCTAGAAAAGGTTGCCTGAACCACTGCTGCATTTTAGTAGCCGTCATTTCAACACGGATCTGCAATTTGGAGATCAGAATACAAGCACCCTATTAACACAGTTCTTGCTAGCTGTTTAATTAGTGGGAGTCTGGTTTTCTTTCGGTAGAATTATTTATCTGATTGGTAAATTTGGAGTCAAATGTGTTTATGGCATAATTATAAAATAATTACTTTTTTTGATGACTTGATTATATAACTTTGAGAATGGCAAAGACAGGATTCTATCAGTCTGTATCTATGTCTGTATCTACTTTAAAATGTTGGTATTTTGTTTCTTTATTTATCTGTTTTCTGTCCTTGTTCTTTGCTATGCCTTGTGTGTGTATTGGCCACTTCGAGTTATTTTACTAATAGTGACTGAAGTCTGCTATTAATCTTCAAAAACTTAGCCTTTCACTTGAAGAAAAAGGCACCTTGTGGTTGCAAACAGCACTCTCTCCTGATGCAGTTACTTTGTTCTAAACAAAAACCAACCTGCAGCTTAGTACTGTGTTCCAGTGTCCGCTTTCACCACTTTCAATCAAATTACAAATACTTCAGACTTCAGCATTAAACATGCCTTGCAGAATCTTTGCCATATCTCTGCTAAGTGTAAGGAAATGCTTTAAAAGTTTCCTTGGCCTTTAGGATGTGTCAGCTTGGATAAAAAAGGTAAACCCCTAGCACTTCCTGAAATCCCAATCTAACATGTAAATAATCTCTACTCAATGGGAATTTAAAGTCACTGCCACAGCCTGCTGATTTGAGGTTTTAAGTAACTCTTTGTGTAAAATACCAGCAGGAAGTGATTTTTGTAGTGATATTTAGTATGTTAATGTTCAGTGTGGAAAATAGCTGTGGATTTGACAAGTTCAGAGGGTCTTTCACAAGGGTAGCAAGAAGGGAAATTTATTTTGTGGAGAAAGCTCCTCTTACAGGCTGCTTGCTGTTCTTATTTTTGAAAAGAGTTTATGAAGGCTGTGTTGAAAGGACAAATGTGGTAGAGATGTAGCCAGACAGCCTGTGGTTTTGAAGGAAGATGTGCTAATGAAAGGTAGCAACTATAAAAAGTACAGTGGTGGTCACTTTTTATCAAAGTGGGAGCTTCAGGTCATGGTAGGTGAATGGTTTGCAAGCACCAGAGAGCCTGGGAAGAGCTGACCATCTTCTGCAGGGAAAACAACAGCCAAACTATTCTTTACTTCCATTTTAAGGTAAATGGATGCAATTTTAAAACGTAATTCTTAGTTGGGCACTCAAATCCATATGCCAATACTTGACTTTATATCTGGTTAAATTTTCAAAGGGCATCATTATTGTAGTTCAGCTTCACATCAGTGAACCTGCAACGTGTTCTGCCCCATAAAAAAAAAAAAAATCATTTGCTTCACCCGCAATATTATCTCTAAAACCACTTTGAATATGTTGATGCAGAAATATTTTTTAAAGGCTTAGGTTTAATTGATTTAACTCTCCATTTGGGAAAATAAATCATTAGTAGTGATTTCCCCCGCCACCACCACCTTTTCCCCATACTTTGGTGTTGTAAGTGACAGAACAGAAACTGCTTTTATAGCATATTAGACAAGAAGCCTTGCCTGAAATTACTTCCTTTGGGACTGCATCAGTTGCACTGATGGCAGAAAAATACTCTGCTTAACTGTGTAACTCCTGTTAGTGGTAAGGGTATGGTTTCACAAAGCAGCTAAACTGGTCTACTAACTACCTGCTGCTTACAAAGCTGTCCAGTTGCTTTCCTTGTGCTAGCACTGGTACTAGGTCATGTCCGACCCTAGGGGATGGCTGGTTCTATATACGAGTCTGGCAGACAACTAACTCTGCTAAAGGGAAAAACAGCAACAAGTGAGCAAAAAAAGGCAGCAACCAAAAAGCCCCAAAGTAAATACTTTTATATTGCCTTGGCTTTTTGCAGTCAGACAAGTCCTACTGCAAATGCTAGGGAGAAGGAAAGAAGACATGGTCAAGGCAGTGCAGGAATTGGGGCCATCGCTTTTGGCAGCACCCACTGACAAGGTCAGTTTACTGTACTGTGAAACAACCCCCTGATGCTTGTTGCATGCATCTAGTTGCGAGTAGGAAAGAACTTTATCACCTACCTCTTGTCAATGGCTTAATAAATGACAAGCTTGTCAAAACATCGTTACTGCATGGGTAATGAATGTGATCGGTCCATCACAGTCTAGAAAAGAGTATTTATGTTGGCCTTGTTTATAGTCTCCTAGCTGAGACGATGGCTTATTTGATTCAGGAATTCAGCCAAGGAGTCTGCTGACATTCATAAAGGAAACGATGGGGTTTAGTTTCTGTAGCTTGTAGTCTTTTAGCATTAGACTAGCTCCAGAGTGAGGCCTAGTGTAATCTAGCCAGTTACTTGGTAAAATAGTGTATAAGGAGTGCCTTTTAGCAGCTTATCATGCAAGGAACAACTGTGAAGATCAGACAGATTGTTATAAACCGCCAGTCAGGTTAATCTCCACAGATTAAGACTTTGGAACACTGTCAGTAGTTGGTACAAAATGTAAGGAGTTTAAAATACATATATTTTGGCTGCTTGGAACCCCCTGAAAGTAGAGATACTGTCCTTTATAGCTCTTGCAAAACCACAATTTTCTTTCAGTGAGTATGCCTCTAATAATCTCACAAAAGACCCCTTGCTCAGTAACCAGTGGAGATTTGGGCTAGAAGAGAATCGTAAACAGCGCTGCTGTTCTTCCTGTCCATCTTTCAGGAATGATCAGTAATTTATTCTTAATTTTTGTAGCTGAGAAGTACAGAGGTTGACTGTTACATATACCTTCTGCTCCTTGACCTCATTTTACTAGGCAGAGGCTTTAGGCTCACATGTGGTGCAGAACACTTTGTACAAAATGCCCTCAATTTACACTGCACTGGGAGTTAGGACATTCTGCCCTGAGTTGGTTCTGTTCTTTGTTAAGTTTCAGAGTAGAAGCAATCTTTTGAGGCTGAAACTTAAAAGTCCCCTCTTGAAAAATTGTTAAGGAAATACTGACAGCTAGTTTTACACTTTTTAAAATATTCATAATAAACTTCTGAATTTCATAATAAAAAAACAATTCCATCTGTAATGTTGACTCCACATATGTGGTTAACATATCTAATGTGTAGGAGACTAAGAAGCTTTGCTTTATTGTAAAATGCATTGTGCTCTGCAGAAATATCGCAGCTTTTTTCCCCCTCACTGATAATGAAAATGATGCATCAAGAGAATCTGCATATTAGCTTCAGATGCTGTTAGAGCAAATCTTTCTCCTTCCTGTACATAGAAAATATTTCAGATACAGCTTTAGGGCATGTCATGATCTTGTTAAATGACAGTTTAAAAATACTAAATACACAGTAGTTCTTTGCTTTGATTCCTGATTTGGTAGCTGCACTAAAATTTCAGTACTGTTTATATTTTAGGAGTACAGTGCTAGTGTTCTGATTTAAATCCTAGTGTCACACACTTTAGTTACTTTTGACATATTCAATGCCAGATTAAACAGTTTGAAATTAAAAGGTTTTGTGGTTAAATAACCCCTATTGATGCTTTCCCAGAAAGTGTTTAATTATATGGTATCAATCTTTAGGTTTTGTTTTTAGCAGGTGTGTAACAGTGTTGTGTGAATTTTAGCTTCAGCACAGTTTTTGAGGGATTGGCAGGCCAGATAAACTTATTTACCAAAAGAAGCTGTACTTTGAGGTAAGTATCATAGACACCAGATAATTAGCTGTCCTTACAGACACCTTTCTACAGATAACTAACCTTGCAAATACATTTCTGGAGTGAGAAATGCTGAGTCTTTACAATAGTAGTATTCAGACAGACAAAACATGGAGTATGTATTTCAGATCAAGGATTTGTGTCATT
The DNA here is from genome assembly GCF_947461875.1 of Haliaeetus albicilla. Lineage (NCBI taxonomy): Eukaryota > Metazoa > Chordata > Aves > Accipitriformes > Accipitridae > Haliaeetus > Haliaeetus albicilla. The sequence goes on along the minus strand of NC_091509.1, from coordinate 9,801,658 downwards.
TCCTGCTAAAGCCTAATGTCCAAATGTGAGAGAGACACGCTATGTATGCCAAACTTGTCCAAGATTCAGCAAATCTCACAACCACAATGCAAACTGAATTTAGAGCCTGGGGATATCCACACATGTTTTCATGCAGGCAGCTTAGGTCCGGATCTGCACCCAACTTAATAAGCCCCTCTGGGTCAGCAGGAGTCAGATGAGGTCTGACTGGGCTAATTAGATCTGGCTCACTGGTGGTGATGCTGGGCCTGGGCTAGTTTCAAGCTTAGCCATCCATGTATATCTGCATTCTATTCCTTAGTACTTGGTTTTTTTCTGGGGTATACCACCTTTCTTCCCCATCAGTATAGAAAATGAACTGTATTTGCCAGTGTTCACCAGTGTATCCTGCATTGAAGAGGAGAGGAATAGCCAGGCAGCCTTGTCAATGAGCTTTTCTTGAGATGAACATCTTATCTCACTGTGGGAATGATATCAGGATGACAAACCTATCCATGATGACTGGAGCTATAAATGACAGGAAGGAACAAGATTAGGAAATGAATTCTTTAACTATGTTGAGAAGCCAATTATCACAAGGCATGTGTATCAGGAGTGAATTCCACACCTGTTACCATAGTCTGCAACTGTAATTAATTTACTGATAGCACCATTACAGCAGATCTGTCTTATTTGCTATGACCTCCACAAGAAGAGACAGCATAGTTATGCATATAATTGCATGCTGAACTGCCAGAATCATACAGTAATAAGCATAGTATAAAGGCTTGAAATAGTACTTCTGAAAAATATGAAAAAAGATGTGTGAAAAGTGACAGTAATTTGTAATATATTTTGTTTCAATGTTGTATTTAACTGATGTATAGAAAATGCACAATTTAAATGATACAATGGTAAATTTAGTTGTAGTGAATATAAAGTTCTAATTAAAAATGATTATTACAATCATATAGCAAAACACCAGTGCTGTGTAAGGATGGAAGGTGAGTCACAGCTGTTCCAGGCATAAATGGGAATCTCAAATCGTTAGGAATGCATGGACCCTGCAGTTATGTAATGCTCATTAGAAACGTGATAAGTTTGTGATGGCGCAACAGATTTTAACACTAGTGCCAGCTCTGAGAAGGGGAAAAGCACATTAATGAACTGTTACTTGGACTAGTATGTTGCTCAGGATGAACTGCTGGAGTTCCCTCCCCATGATGACCTGCCAAATCAAGGCCCGCATTTATAACACCCTCTCCTCCTCAGAACTATGCAATATATTGCGTAATAAGATGCTGCTCATTAAGTGATGCCCTGAGGTTCATAGACAGTTAATTCAGTGATCTTCTGATAAAATATTTATATTTAGATGATCTTCGTGTTTTCACACTGCAAATTTCCCTGAAGTGTGATGCCACTGAGAACTGACTTTATGGATGTTTTGCTTGCTACACCTGTGTTTACATTCAGAAGTCAAATGCTGTGCTTGCTTAGTTCCTCTAGCCTCTCTTACCAAATTTATTACATGCAGCAGAGGAAATAGGGCTAAAATATACTTTAATTGTAAGTCTCTTAAATTCCATAAGCTTTTCAGTTAAAATTCCAAGCAAACAAATCAGATCTCTTTTTCAGCAGTAAAACTGTATGCCTATATGGAACCTGCACTTACAAGTTACAACTTACGGTTTATGTGAACTGATGTCATAGGATGAATTACAGGTTTTCAAAATAAGATGAAAGTGTAGTTTGACATAAGGATTCCTTTTAAGCCATAAACAGTGTATCCTGGGTATGTGTGTGAAAATTCCATTAGTTTAACCTACAATATTATTGAAAGCATAGGTCTGATTCCAATTTTTATCTCTCTCCACAGCGATTACCTAGACAAATTGAAGAGCGGAATGAAAAATTAAAGAAAGAAATGTTAGGTAAGTAACATGTACATATAACTTGCATAATAATCTTCATAGTCTACTAGAAAAACAAAAATGCATGAGTAGAATCTCTTGTATAATTTAAAGAAGGTAAATCTTAAAGGAAATACTTATTCTGTGTTAAACAAAACTCCCAATTTCTTCATAGTTCTCTATTGCTTGGTTTCACCTGCAGTAAGTTCTAGCCAAATAATTCTCCCACACATAAAAGGCTATTAGTTAAATTTAAAGAAAGAATACTCAAGACCTTCTAAAACAATTTAATACTGATGCATGTAAAAGCAGGGGGAAATGGTTTGAAACAGACCAACTGCTCTGCCCTTTCTCTCTGCAAGTAAACCTTCAAAGCAAGCATTCCCATGAAAGGGATAAAACAGGGTTTTCACTAAACCTTTACATAAAAGAAGTCAACCAGCTGTAATAACTGAGCATGTTTGATCTTGTGTCTGAAGAAATAAATTTGGTTGTTTGTAGCACTTCCAACCTATAGACCTCCAAGTCTTTATGTTTACCTTGATTTATATAGTATTTCAGTTCTGTTTGTTTGGAGGCTGAATTAGACCTACCTAGTGTTACAAACTGGCATCTGGCCTTGCTAGGAGTGGAATTAGATTTCCTAACTGCATAACTCGTCTCTTGACTTTTTACAATTCTATACCAAAGGATACTGTTGACTTTACTTGTTTGTAGAAAAGAGAATTTGATTAATATAACTCATTTGAATGTATGTGCCCCCATCATCATGTTGTGTGGTATTGCTTGGATAATATCTTAACTAGATTGATGTATTTCAGAAGGATAGCTACTTAAATAAGATTGTGCAAGCAAGATTGATTTTCATGTGTAATATTAAGTATAAAGCACTTCCTTGCACCACTCACAGGGTTATGGTTAAACAAACAGTTTGGGGGGGGACCTCCTGCCCAAAAAAAGACTACCGTCAACATTGTCTGCTGTCTTGTAGTTAACAGAGTTTGTTAATTCTTATAGGTTCAGACACTACATAAGCCAAACTGATATTCTGGTTCTTTTTAAAATGAGTTTTTATTTTTATATAATCTTTTCATTTGTACTGTTTAGAAAATCCACACAAAAGAGCAAGGACAAATGACAGTATAAGATAAACTAATTGTACCTAACCTGTTTCAGAAATAGCTTCAATAGTTACCTGTTTACTCATTCTAGGTGTGACAAGTAGTAGCTGAAATGCTATTTTAAGATGAGTAGGCTTTGAGGGTTTGGGATGGGAAAGGGGAAGACTGTTTTGCTATTCTGCAGAGAATCAGGTTAAACTAAAGTCTGTCTTGCATACTGTAACACTAATTCTTAAAATATTTTGGAAGAAGAGACTGTTTCAAGGGCTTATGCTGAAGCTGGTATTTTTCTTTATTTTTTTTTCTTGCTGTGCAGGAGTCTGATTTGCTCTTGCTTTGTACCTGTTTTGACCTAGTCAAGTTGCAGTGAGGCTTTCTAGAGCTTTACATCATCAGATTCTGTTTCCACCATTGTGCTTAGAACAAGCCATAAATAAAGAAGGTTAAGTGTCATAGTGCTATAAACAAATGACAAATACAAAAAATCTCCAGAAGGATCATGCCCATTTGTAGGACATGGGATGGGTTTCAACAAAAAATAATATGATAACAATTTCTAATCTTTTTTGAACTCTCCCTTTGTACCATTGTTACCAATGTCTAAAGGGCCTCACTAATCACAAGGGACTATACTGAAACAATAAATCCAGCTTTATAAACTGTCATTACAAACCTAGTTCTATACTGCTAATTTTTGCCTAGATTTCAGACTAGATGTGATCTTTTTAAAAAGCGTTCATCCAGTGGCAGTTAGGATTTCAGAACTAAACTCGTCTTTTGGGAACCAGTTCAGGCTGTTTATATTGGGATTCTCAAGAAAGGAATCCCTTCTCAATGATGTTACATACATGCAAGGAGATACACTGATGTTTACTGGTGTAAACAGCCAGGGAAACCAGACTAAGAGTGGGGTAGTACAGCATATAACCCTATGTTCATCCACAACCTTTGCATGCAACAAGATTCATATAAATTGTCACATATATTGTTAAAATTATATGGTGTCAATTGGGCAGGTGGTATTTTATTCTTAGCACTGCTTGTGATCGCTAGTGTAACACAAATGGAGGATTTTTTTCTATAATACATTCTCTTAATAGAACATTTGAAATTAAGTTAGGAATATGAGCAGTAACCAGACTAATTTTTTTAAGTGTTATAAAATTCTCTGTATCTTATTGGTAAGAGAGATAGCATTAGCATTAGGATCCAATGATGGAGGCCTGGGAATTAAATACCTCCCAAGGTTTACAGAGTGCTGCTGTTCTGTCTGAGGTCAAGTAAAAACCGTTAAAATTGAAAAAGGGGAATTAAATGAGAGTTGTGGAAGGAGTGAAAGAAAACAAACTTGATATAGTGTGGTGGTTAAAAGATTTCTTTGGGTTGTTTTTGTTGTACGATGTATTTGTTTTAAGCTGTTTCAACTTTTCTATTTCAAGAACTTTGTTAGTGCTATTTACTGAGTACTGTGTCAGAATAGACAATTGCTTATGGTAATCTGTTAAAAGTTTACCTGACTACTGCTTAAGTAGTGCCAGGTGTGCAAGGATTCATTCTTGCCTTCTCACAGGGGAGTCTGCTCAGGTGTCTGAGTTGTACCCCAGATTCTTTGGTTCCAGTAGAGCAAGTCAGATGCGTCCTAATAGTTCCAGGCTAGGCCTAGTCGAGGAGCACTGACACTAAGTTTAAGTTCATCACCAACAAAATCTTTAGAAAGAATGTCACAGTTAATGCTTTGGCTCCTTTGAAGTTTGGATATTGAATTGAATTTTTATTTTAGTCAATGAATCAGCCAGTAATGTTTTTTCTAGGTTTTTATTCTTTCAACTAAAACTAAGTCCTGGTATACCCAACTAACTAACACTGTCATGAAAACTGGAGCTTTGTACAAACAAACCAAAATAAATGGAGTGCATCTTCCTCCTTTCCCAAGTGTGTTTCCTGTTTTCCAGTGCTACAGCTCATTACCACATAGTTTGTCAGAAGCTGAAACCACTTCTTAAGTGATTGTGTGTAAATAAATCAGAGTACACATTCTTGGCTGGATTTTTCTTCCAGACTACCTAACTATGAATTCTTGTGTGCAAGTGGTAGTGCATGTGATTGAAGTTGATGTCACTAGAAAAAGCATGTTTTGTTGCCAAACCAACTCTATTTCTGCTATGTGTTCTGCACGGGTCTAACTTTTCCAAAGCTGGCATTTGTGTTTAAATTATTTTCCTATTTTCCATTCAGCCTTTGCAGGTTAGTGCTGCTGCTTGCCACTGACGTTTGCTCAGTACAAGCTAACCTCTGAATTTCACATTAAAGAAAGCTTAACTTATAGCACACTTTAAAGTAGCTTTTAAATCCATGTCGCTCTTTCCCTTTATGCTTTCATAATGTGAGCGTCCTCTGACTTAGTAATTGCCCAGGATGTGAGCATATACTGACCATCTTCTGTGTTCTTTTTTATTTCTCTTCTGACTTTAAAGCCAAAGATTTCCAGCTATTGTGCAACAAGCTAGTCTTGTTTAGAGAAACTGTAATTATTGTGATAACTAGGACCAGTTCCTTTGGGGAGAGGGTGTGAAAAGAGGGGAAGTTTGGAATAGTTTTAGCAAGATTTAGCAGCTTAGAGGCTGTGACAACAATAGTTTTCTGCATAGCTACAGGGGAGCCAAGTATATTGGATATAAAAAAATCAGATGGAACATATGCCAATCTGTGTAACCCATCTTATACACACAGAGTTCATCAAGTCTAATCAAAAACTATGGGGACTTTCAGTTTAAGTTATAAATGAGTGCATTCCAGAAAACAGTGAAATGTACTTGATTATCAATGTGATTAATGGGAAGGCCTATCAGAGCATATCACCTGGGCCTTTCTGCCAATAAGAGATTTTTCCAGCTACTTGAGATCAGCAAAGATATTTATTAGGCTTAATGCCCAGAGAATTAGTTGCTTTTTTTTTTTTTGATACTGAAGGATATGTTGTATTTGCAACTAAGCTGCTAAACCCCAGCACTGTATATAGGGAGGTCACTTTAAATAGTTCAAATCGGAGCTAATACATACTTCTAATTCAGTCCTCACTTACCATTTAGGGAAGGGAAAAGGATTTGCCCTTGCTCTTTTAATTGCTTAAGAGATGTTGTTGGTAATACAGAAAGTTATACAAAGATGAAACCTCATCAGGAAATTTGTCTTTTATCCAAAAAAAATTCTTAACACAAACAATATCTAGCTTTTCAACTTCCAGACACCACATTAACACTAGCAACTATACTAGGAATTATTGCCAGAAAGTCTGAATAGCAATTAATTTTGGCTGTTATGTCTTAATGTAAATCATGAGAAATCTTTTCGTGCATCTGCCTTTTGCAACAGGATGTTAAATTGCAGTTAGGTGAGTAATGAATCACAGACTTCTGAGCCCTAAATTGATTTTTACCAGTTAGTTTTCTGGTTAACGTCTGAATATCACTTTGCTGAAAAAACTTAATATGCTGGAGTTCCAGATGAAATGTAGACATAGGCTCTCTAAAATGTAAAGAACAAGATCTTTTCTATGAAAATACCGTCTCAGAGATGAGAATGTGACCCTGCTTGGGGACAAGTGAGTGTTTGATTGCTGAGAACTCTTTGCAGCTGAGTCACAGCTCCACATGCCTTTTTCCTTCCTTCAAGCACAGTCTCTGTTTTAAGAGAGCTTTTCTTTGGGGGGAGGGGAAGGTTGGACTTAACTACAGATCTTAATTTAGGGATGAAAGGAAAGTGGGGGAGGAGGAAATAGTGCTTTCCTACAATGATGGGTTTATGTGTGCCAAGACAGCAGGAGCAGTGCTTGGGGCTTGAGTTCCCGGAAAAGGCAAGGCTTTCTTCTGCTTCATTACCAATTTATTAAATGTGGCTGCACCAAAAGGCATTGCTGTATGTGGATTTAAGTGATAGAACAAGAAGGTGACCTATGACTGTATTGTTTTAATTATTCAGTCACAGTGAGATGAAGAATAAAGTATTAAATATATCATATGGTCTTTAGCTTCTCCCCAAGAGCTGGCCTAGCTACAAGCAAGAATACCAAGGCAGTTGTTCTGTGTTTATTGGCTCTTGTATGACCGGAAAAGAGCTATCGTACTAACTCCAATTAGAAAAGACCTTTCACAGTTTCCTGAAACAGGCAAACTCGTCTGCCTGCTCCTGAGCCAGCTGCAGTGCCTGGATAACTTCTGAACTGTTTACAACTGACTCTAGCAATGCCACACTATGCCAGGATTCTTCCACCAGTAGACAAAGACACTTTTCACCCCAAACCTGAAGCTAAGCAATGACCAAATGTTTGTCTTGAAGTGCAATAGCAACTATTCATCCCAGTCATAGAGATGCTATGAACAACTTCATAGTTTTATAACCAAAATGCTCTTAGGATGCAGTATGAAATTATGAACTTAATAGTTAATTTGGCTTAAACAGGGTATAGCTTAGGAAAAAAACTCCACCACCAGTACAAAGAAGCTAATCCTAGCTGAGCCACTCACTGGAATGACTTCAGCCAGAGCATTCAACCACCTCATCTGTTAATCCACACAGAAAAAAAAAAAAAAAAAAAAAAAATCAAATTGAAGAAAAATCCTGTCTCACCAACTACGTGTTTTTGTTGGGTAAGGTGGTCTTTTTTTTCCTTGTGTAAGGCCATGGAATTTCTATGTTGACTCTCAAAGACCAATCTTGCTTTAAAATAATTACACAGACCTCTGAAAGATACCCAGTTGTGAACCAGCACTTTGATGCAAGATCTTAATTATTTTGCCATATTTAGGAGTACCATAGTAATGCTGTTAGTTTCTTTATGCAGGACTGAGTTGTTCCTTAGAATAAAATGCTTACATTTTTCCCCACCTATTGTTTGTGTTTGTATATTCTGTGAATGTGTTCAAAAAAGCTCCCCCTGCCCCAATTCAATTTTGAAAATGTGACTGAAGAAATAGTGTATTTTGGTTTATGGTGATGGTATTTAACCTGTCTTGAACTGTCGCTAGATTGTAAGAGATAAGGGGCATGCTTCCATGGGGTAAATTCAGACTTGGATATGATTTCTGTTTCAAGCACGGTCACAGGCCTGCAGTGTCATTCAAGGCAAATCTCTTGATCTGTTTGTACTCCATTTGTGCGACATAAATGCTACTTGTGGTTTTCTGTAAAGAACTTCTATAGGGCTTTGCTCCTTATGTTTCTGTACTTCTTTATCACTGCTGTGAAGTTACTGCTTCAGTATGGCTTAGGAACAAAGCCTGAACTAAATTCTGGCTGGTGCATTGTAGTGAGGAAGCTTACTTAATAGCAGTAGTGATGATTGCACTGCTGGGCAGAAACAGGGTTTTCAAACAAACAAAAGACCTTAAGAAAAGCAAAGAAACTAAATGATAAGTGTTCGTATGACTTTGCAGTTAGATTCTAATATGTTAGTTTAGAAGTAGAAATAAAGGTGAAGGTGACTAGAATAACAGAGATGTTTCTCATGACTTTAAGGTGGCTTGCTGAAAACAGACACATGCAGGTAGGAATAGGTGTGGCATTTGCACATTTTAGTTACGTGATTATGACTGCTTCAAGTTGCTCAGCTGGATTTCCTGTGTGCCAGCTATTGTCACTTTTTCCCCACCCTGTGCATGCACAAATCTCTCAGCAAAACAAAATCCATTGCCTTGAAGAATCTAGTAAAGGTAGAAGGCTTTTGAAAGGTGGTGTGTAACCTGTGGATGCAAACCTAGAGTAGGCTTTAACTTGTCCAAACTTCTCCTGTTTGTTCTTTGGGAAATTAGTCTACAATTCTGCATTGAAGCTAGGAGGAAAATCACGTTTTTCTTGGAAAACTGACTGTCTTCCTCCTTTGTCTTGTCATGCCAGGTGTTCAGTCAATGTTGAAGTTGTTACCTCTGCTTCTTGTTTAATTTTATGCATTTTATCTATTCTATCATCTCTATATAGGTAAGATTTTTTTTAAAAGGGTATCCTTTTGTTGCCCTTCCCCTTTTATAGGTGGTAGCAAGATTTATTTTCTAGAGTCAGGAAACATGTATGATAGATATATATTGATAGAAGCCTTTAGATTTTACTAACTGTCATATCCTATGTATATTTAACAATGCTTGTTAAATAATAGTTGTTTAGAGCTCTTAGCAGTGGTTAAGTTAGTCCTGGAGAACTGTAGTTTTGAAAGTGAGTTAAACTGCTGAGGTTTTTTTGCAGGCAAAATGGCTGTGAAGTTGTACGCTTCAGATGGGACTGCGTAGTTTGCAGGTGCAAACACAGTTGGAAGGATGAATTTGTTTTATTTTTCTTTATATCAATATACAGATTTAGAAAGGGATTTTTAATAATTACAAACAAGCAGTTTGAACTTTGGCTTTCATTGTGTCTTGCAGTAGACTAGGAGACTGGGTGGTTATATTTTGATTGTTTTTAGAGCTGTAGCTGCATCAAAAATGACCAGAACTGAAACCTTTGTGTTAGAAAATTGAATGTTGGCAGCTATCAGAGTTATATCCAAGCATAAGTATAGGGGAGACCCGTGCTTTGTTGTGAGCTCTTAAACTCCTGTGCCTCAAGAGCTTATTACTGAGGAACTAAGGTGCTTCTGGATAGTATAACCAGATAGCCATGACTGTCTGCAGGCACTGGCTCTTTATCAGGGCTAACAAACTGTTCAGAACCAGCATGGTGATCTGTTTTCAACCCCAAAGCTGACAGTAACTACATCACAGTTGGGATTTTTTTTAACTCCTAGGAAGAGCCTAAATATTCAACAAACTGCAGAGATTTCCACAGCATTTACCTTAAATTAGTAGATAAATTAGTAGAGCTGGACTGTGTGTGTAGTTAGGCATAATTCAATGGGAGTTTTCCCTCCGCCTAATACCTAACGTGTTATCTCTCCTTTTCATTGTAGGCAAACTGAAGGATCTTGGGAATTTGGTTCTCCGCCCCTTTGGCCTGTCAACAGAAAATTTCCAGATAAAACAGGATTCATCAACTGGTTCATACTCCATCAATTTTGTTCAAAATCCAAACAACAATAGATAACATGAATTCAATCTAGTTCTGCTGGCTTTCAGGCTGCGTGACCGTGTGCTTGCACGTACCAATAAAAGGATTCAGCAAACATTCTTCACGTTCCCCAAGTGAAGATAAGACTCAAGCATATTCATTTCCCTGCTTGTGAAATTATTTACAATGTGGATGTAAAGCAAGTCATTTGACTTATCTTAGTGATAACTGTGTCCAGTGTGTGATTTATTATTTTCTAAATTTTTTTTTTCTTCCCTTGTGGTGTTTGGCTTATCCAGCAGTCAGATTCATTATTTTGGCCCATTCAATGCTGGCAACAAAATTCTAGCAAGCAATTCAGTTGAATCAAAATGCCCACACACCTGTAGCCAAGAACAAAGCCTAATGCTGTCTTTGGGAATTAATGAATCTAGCAGAAGCACTTCTCCACACTCAGCAGGTGGATATGACTGACAGCATGCATGGAAGCAAGCCAACCTCTTCTGTGGAATAATTTTTCTTTGTAATAAAGGCTTGGTATTTCTGTTGGTTTGGTTTGTGAAGTTCTTGCCTTATTTAAGTCCTTCCCATGGTGGTATTGTTAAAAGTGCTTATAGCCACCCACAAATAACATACTTGCAAGACATTAATTTGAAGCATTTGATTTTATTTTTTTTTGTCTTGCTTATAGCAATATCAGTAAATTAACCTCAGGCCACCCTTACCCTTACCACCACAGTTTGTTTACTTTTTATTAATTTTTCTGAAGGCAAAAAGGAAATTTTGTGCCTATATATATATATACACACTTTGTAATGCTACCATAAAATTAGTTAAATTTGCTTGTCTGAGATTCATTCATATTACAGATACCCATAATGGGAAACAAATAAGTGATGTTAAAGTTGATTGCAAAAGATCTTCATAGTATACTAGACCTTGAAGACTGTGAAGTATCTATATATATCTCTCTCTGTATATATATATAGGTGCTGTTGAAATAGTTCATTCAGATTTTGGAGAAGGGCTGTCTTTCTTTTGTAATTACTGCTTACTGGTTTTTATATTGATGCTGAAATGTTTACATTGGAGGCAGATTTTTCAGTTGTCTCCATGCAGATTTCAACACATGATTTAATTAAATAATTAGTGGTGGCTGTCTATTGACTATTGGTTGTCATCTTGAATTTATTTCAGGAAGTCTTTCTGTGTACTTAAGGACTGAAATTACAGAGCTCCAGTCTTTACAGTAATACGCCTTAAAGGAATAGTCTCTCAAGCTAAGTCTGCAGTGAGCGTGTATTAAGTCTCTGGGAATTAAAATGTCATTGTCAAAAGAAGACAGAAGGCCTAATTCACAGTGAGGCCTGTGCAGCCTTTAACATCTTCTGCATAATTAAAATGTCACTTAAGCAAATAATGGCAAACAGCCTCTAGGATTTCCATGTGCTGAAACTGTAACTATGCCGTGCTTTACTGGAGTGAAGTTTCTAATGTGCAAGGCTGAATTTCCTTTACTAATAAAGTTTGGGCAAATGGTAAGGTGTATGGACGGGAGGTTTTAAAAAAAGAAGATGTTGCTCCTCGGAGCAGGCACACTGCTGCTGGGGCTGGGTGTGTCAGACAGACACCAGTATCCAGGCTGAGGGCTGAGCTTACCCCGGCAATCCGGGGAGGAGGGAATGTGCTGGGAGAAAAGCATGCTCACGCCCAAGAGGCTGTGCAGGTCCAGATAGCCTCATTAGCTCTAAAACCACTCTGCTTTCTGAACTGAGCTCTTCAGATCCAGGGAAGGCTTACTGGGTTGGGCAGAGTGTTGGGGCTAATATAAATGTTAATAATTTTTCCTGAAACCTGGAACGCTATGGGGCAAAGGTGTCCAAGCTGCTTCAGAGGAGCCCTGGGTGGAGGCAGTGCTGGGCTGAAGCTCGTAAGCTTGGCTTGTGGCCAAACTGAGGCACTCAGGTATGTCTGAATCATGCTTCCCTAGAGCTCCTAGTTCGGCACGGGCCAGGTAGAGGCGTCAGTTCTTGCTGTTGCAGGCTCCATGCTGCCTGAGAGCTGAAAAAGTGGCTGGCCCTGGAAGTGGTACAATCTGTCTGCACCTGGAGCCAGGCGGTCCACTGACTCTTCAGTTACGGTAGCTAACCCTACACAGGGGCTGGCTGAAGGGTGGGGAAAGGAGTTCTTCTAGGCTTTTTTCTCATTTGCCAACATGAGCGCTAGTCCTGCGTCACTGAATGGGAAGCAGACTCGGTCTGTGCCCTGGGTTTCACTCAAATGCAACATATATGTACACCCTTAGAACATACATAAATGGAACCACTTTAAAGCTACTATGGATACATAGAAAATTTAAAGTATCTTTGTTATGACCAATTAATTGCTATCTTTACACACACTGTGTTGTGTGTATATCTGTTATTTACCAGTGTATGGCTGTTGTGCAAAGTTACAAGCAGTGGCTTTTAGGAACCTCCTGCTTGTCTTACCAATGAGTTCAGTGACAGATTTTCTTCCTTCCGTTCTGTTCCTGCTTCACATCTTTAAAGGGCTGGAGGGCTGCAAATATGCCTTCTTGGGTGGAGGCTGGTTAACTTATTCTGGAAAATAAAAGCACAACGAAACTTTTGAAATTACTACCTGCTGCACAAACAACATCAAATAAGTGTGCAACCTCCCTGCTGAATGCCTGATGGGTACCTATAGTTTTAAAATGAAGGGATGAACAAATGAAGCTGAAGGATTGCAGCTGATTTGCTTTCCATACTTGTGTTTGTAATTTAGTTGCACTGTGTGAAAGAGGCGGGTTAGTGTCACTGGAAATTGGGCACACCGTTAGTGAGGACTCAAATCTATAGGTCATACACCTACTCAAAGTGCCACTCTCTAGCTAAACCAGAAAGCTCTGAAATGTGTTATCTGCCATTACAGCAAGTTCTCAAGGTAAAATTCCAATTAATTGCCTGAAGGAAGTCCTTTTGCATTGTCCAAATCTTGAACAATTGCATTTATTTTGCTCTTTATTTTTAAGGGTTTGGGGTTTTTTTCTTTTTTATGTCTAAAATAGTCATTACAGCTGCCACCAGAAAGGTAATTGGTACTTCCTCCTGGTGTAATTGGCCACAATTCCACCGCAGTGCCAGGGTGTTTTGAGTCACATGTGTTGGGCTTACAACCTCTAATAGGAAAAAAATGTTTTATGAAACATAATCTTTTAAATAAGTGCTCTTAAACCAACACGTTCCTTGCTAATTTGTTCCAATAGTTACTCACCCTTATTGTAAAAAGCACGTGCCTTTTTTCCACTTTGTCCTCAGCTCCCAGCCTTTGTTCCTTCTTACTCTGCCTGCAAAATAAAAAACATCTTAGTACCTGGCCTTTTCTCCCTGAACATGTTTGCATAGTAATGAAGGGGCCTGTTGGTCTTCTCCATAAGCTGAAGAGACAGGGCTGCTTTAAGTCTCTCCCTACAAAGAACTTTCTCCAGGATTTCCCTAATGTTTGTGTCCCAGACCTTCCATTTTTTGACATTTAGGAAGGGACATCAAAAGTGATGCTGAGATTTGTCTCCCTTCTGCTCTCTACAGACGGCATGATATGCTTCCTCACTTCTTTGTTTATACCCTCAAAGACTGTCTTAACCCTTTTGGCAACAGATGAGCGAAGTTTTAGACCTCCCTTTAGCCTTTTCTGGGATAGCTGAGAGAGACTCTCCTTTCCTGCAGCTGTGGACAGCATTTTCTTCCTTGTGTTAATGCAGCTAAATGCAAAATTAAGTCACACTTTGTTTGGCAGGCCTGGCGTACTAAGCAACACATGGGGTTTTTCTGTGTTTTCCACCCATGCTGTTGCTTACCAGCATTTTCAGAAGCAACTTTAGCTTTGCTTCTCAGTCACTGATGAAAGTGTCAAATAGTACACAAGGTCTAGCAGTGATTTGAGCAGACTCTCACAGGAAACATCCCTGTTTGAAGGACAGTGGCAAACTGTTTGAGATCTGTTGGGGAGGCAATCTTAAGCCACGTGTGCGTCATTTATTTTATATTGTAGATAGTTATCTGTAAACACTGCGTATACTGTAAAGCGCCATGCCAGGTGATGCGTCTTTATAATTAGACTTACTAAGCCTGGTTGAATGACAAGATCTATTTTTGATGGACTTTAATTGCATGTTTGCCTTTAATTCTTTATTAATGGATTTCTGAGCCTGTTTTCAGATTCCTATCCCTGATGTCAGATTAACCAGCCTATATTTACCTGGGCTGTCATCTTTGCCCTCTGTTGCTCCACTGACCTGTCTCTGTATCCAGCATACATTAAAGGCAAAGTGGGTGAGCCAGCTGGCCATTTTAGGTGAAATACCTGGGCTTATTTTCAGTCCTGTTACTGTTCCGCCTGGTTGCTAGCAGAATGGCAGGTACATCACCCCGTTTGCTTTAAATTGAGAAATACAAAACACCAGTACTTTTATGGTCTGCAATAGGCCCCCACCGCATTTTGAGCACTGCTTTTGTTCCTTATAGATTAAAATTTCTCTTGTATCATCCTTACCCTTGTTAGTCACATCTTTTTTAAGCTTTCCTTATCAAGATTGTATTCTCTTACATCAAGTTTATAGCAACTACATATTTTGTCTTCCCATATGCATTGTTTTTATTTTTTAATTGCTGCCTTCATACCACTGTTGAACCTCCAGGTCATATAGCCAAAGATTACCTCATTTTGTAGTTTAAAAAAACTTTTGTATTATTTCCTTTGTTTAGCATCTTAGAAATTTGCATTTTTCTTTGTAATTTTCTTATTTCTAGTCAAGTTTACCCAATTTTTCCTTCTAGTTTTATGGGTTTTTTTAAAGCAGGGGTAGAAATCGAAAAAATATGTACATTTATATGTGGGTAGATGTGCACAGATCTGTGGGTAACTCCAGACTCTCTGTCTGTAACCACCAACTTCCAGGACACTGATTTTTGTCTCTAGGCATTATAATATGGCTCAAAGTAATATATCCAGGATCTCATATTAGAAAGCCCTTGTAGAAATAATTTTAGGAAGCTCAGTGTGCCCAGTATGTCTCCGGCAGTTTATCTTTTCATTACAAGGGTGCTTGAAAAGTAGCTCATCTGTCTTCTGGTGGGCCCATTAGTCCTGTTTCCTGAGCTTTATCATCACGCTTGTTGATACATGCTTGGTAGCTGTTTTAGTCTACAGGATTTAAAATTGCTGCTGCTTCTTCCTCTACCCTTCCTGAATAAGTAATACCCAGTAATTGCCAGTCCACTCATTTAAGACATTCCACTACATTACCATATTCTAAAGCTTATATCATTATTTTCTTCTCATTTGTGAGACTGTGCAAACCATCTTATTGTATAGGAATATTAAGAGTAAGAATGAGGAACTAGAAACCTCTATGTGCTCTCTGATAATTCCATGTGGGTTACTTACAACACTAAATTTCAGATTCTATCACTTTTGTTACCTCTACCTCTTCCTCTTCATGCATGACGGGAGCGGGATACCCAAGAGAGATGTCTTCACCCTCCACTTCTCTGCCACCACTCAAGCCAGCTCCACCTCCTGAATCAAACCTGGACACAGAGAAAGTTCAGAGTGGGTGTTAAGGTTAGCACAAAACCCAATCCAGCAGGTGAGCTGCCCCAGTAGGGCTGGACTAAGCCCACTCAAGACGACCTTCCCCATGATGGAGCTCTCCATGCCATAAATCCAAGACATGCAGTGAAGTACGGCCGTTTCCAGCATCTGTCTTCATTTATTCAAGGGATTGGAAGAATTGCTGAGGTTATCTATCAATAACTTTACAGGGTCCCTGTAGTGTCCCACAGTCAGTAATTCAGTCTGTTCTCCCTCCTGTGGTTATCCCTGGCAGCAGACACTTGCTGGGTCTCTGTAAGCCACCCAGCCTTGTAGCTGCAGCTTCATTTCTGCATTTCCACTACCATGCTCTGTGGTGGCCGACCCGCAGGGCTTCCGAAATCGGCATTTCACAAAGCTCTAAGGTGTACACACAGGTTCCTGAGAAAGCAAATGCTCACTTAGCCCCAGAAAAAGCCTTGTGTTACCATCTTAGCAAAGCACAGCCATCCACCCAGCTACAGAGAAGGGCTCCACAAACCTTGTCAAAATCCTGTTTATTTGATGTCCCTTTGCTGCAGTGGGGGGGTGGGATGCCCCGAGGAGGTCTTTTCCCCCAAACATTCACTCTGCCACACCTTG
Organism: Haliaeetus albicilla; assembly: GCF_947461875.1. Classification (NCBI taxonomy): domain Eukaryota; kingdom Metazoa; phylum Chordata; class Aves; order Accipitriformes; family Accipitridae; genus Haliaeetus; species Haliaeetus albicilla. The sequence goes on along the minus strand of NC_091509.1, from coordinate 9,785,376 downwards.
CCACATACCCTCACGAGCAAACCCAATGCAGCAGCATGACCGAGTCGGCCAGGGAGCAAACCCAGGGTCGTTTCTGTTACCGTGCAGTGGACATCCTCTCACTTTTTGCTCTTTCTGCCCTCGGCAGCGTGCAAGGCCCTGTCCCCTCCTTCTACCACCACCTTGCTCCTTCCCACCTGCTCTTGCCTTTTGGCTCCTCGATGAGGAGACATGCCAGATCTGTCCCTTTCCCCCGCACACGCGGTGCAGCTCTGCGCTCTCACCTCCCCTCGACCCTCGGCATTAAACCACAAACTCGGGTGGGCTCCCTCAGCTGCGGCTGCCAACCCACACAGGCCGTGCCAGCTCCACAGCCCGCTGCTCTGCTGCCATCACCGAGCGTCCCGGGCAGCATGTTCTGGCTCGCCACTCGCTTCTCCTCCCCCTGCTCCCAGGTCTTCTCTAGGACCAGCACCTCTGCTGGCAAATTAACCCGGCTCCATTGAGCAACAATCACTTTAGCCCACTTGTGACCACCAGACAGTGGCCGCTGCCCTCAGCGGCAGGAGAGCCGGCAGCTCGGCTGCACCGCGTCCAGCACAGCTACCTGCCCTTAACTGGCATTACTGGAGTGCCCAACTCTGAGGCAGGTACTACAAAACGCAGGACAGCCCAACCCGTTGCAAATCAGGAGTAACCAGCAAAGCAAGGTCCATCAGTTTCCCCTAGGAAAAGAATAAAATCAGGTCCACAAGATGAGCTCAGCTTGCAGGGCAGGCACCCTCAAGGACCACAAAACCTTGGTGCCTTGACACACACGGGCTCTGCCAAACCCCCGGGAGCTCAGTGCTTCTAGGAAAGGCTGCTTGGGCGAAAGCAGTTTTTTCCAGCTAATTTTGGATTCTGACTATGAGAGTCCTAAGGCGTGGCCTTCAGAGGAGCTGAATACTTGTAGTTCCCTCAACCTCACCAAAGATTTGGGTGATTTAGCATCTCTCAAAAGGAAAAAAAAAAAAAAAGTTCTCCATTCTCATCATAAGATCTATTTCCCAAAACACCAGCCCCAAGGGAGGCAGCAGGAGGCTGAACTGGAGTTCAGAAAAGAGGCCATGGGACTAACACACGCCATGCCAATGACTTACTGTAAGCACAGCGCTGCCGATCCCCTCCCACCCAGCTGTTAAGCAGAGATCTGAAATCTCTCTGAGCTCATCAAGTTGAGATATTTAGTATTTGATAAAGCATCAAGCTTTGAAGCTGAATCCTTCCTTCCCCGATTAAGCACATTTCAGCACAAAACTTCCTTGAGAACTACCTCCCTCTGATTAGCACAGACATAGCCAGAGAGAAAGGAGAAGCTGCTGGTCACCAGTTCCTAGGCTTTAATTAGCTGTGTTATTCCCAAGGGATTATTGCAACAGCCAAGCTCTGTTGCTGGCTGCTGCAGCCAAGAACCAATTATATCAAAGTGCCACCTCTTTTTAACAGTAGGTAAAGATGTGCAGGGGCACATTTAATGTGCAGCATTAATATGTTGCTCATTCACAAGCTTTCCCTGCTTGGAAGAATCCCAGCACTTTCTTGTTCAGCAGCTTAATTTTTTTTAAACCTGTGCAGCCTCCTGCTCGAAAGGATGTAATTGCTGGGGAGTATCTTTTATTGGCAGAGGCTCTGGTCAGCCCGTTTGTCTGCCAAGGCACAGTAAATTGTCAGGCTCTTGGCTGCTGTGGCATTAAGCCAGAGTCATTACAGCCTACCCTGACAAAGCAAAGTCCTTTATAGATTAAATCTCCTAAAACAACTGAAAACTATTAACCACATTTTTCTGATTCTGCATGTTCAGTCGTAATCCCCCAGCTGGAAACTTCACCATCTGCAGCTCCGACTCCAGCTGGGAGTACCCCTACCTGCCCATCTCTCATCTGCTGGTTCTCGAGAAGGTGATTTACAAAGCCAGTATTCCTTAAGTGGACAGAGCAGATGATACAGGTCTGCCTTTCCTAGCCCGACTGAGACTGATACTCTGCTCCCGGCTCCCAGTACTGCCTGCACCGCGGCCATCAGCTCCCTGCAGTGACTGGGCAGGCGCTGGTCTCTGGGTGCGCAAGTGTGGGTCCCCCGCGGCCGCCAACCGAGAAGGTGAACCTCCACCAGCCACAGTAAATGAGACTTCAAGTGCTCAGGCATCAGTCCTGCCCGTTCATCTGGGATAAACACACATTGGCGGGCAGGTTTTTTCTGTTCCGTGTCTAACTCTGGCACGTGAAACGCAGCCCATCCCTGGTCCCGCGCCGAGCGCAGGAGGTGTTCCTGAGCAACACCCTCCCTGCGGACTGATGCTTCGGTGAAGTGAGATGTCAGGGAGACGGGGGGGGGGAATGGTATTATCTAGTCTAGGCAATAGCTTTGTGCCTGGCTGCTGGAATAGCTTCCTAAATGTATTCCTGGAGTGGTGCTGGTGAGTGCCAAGTGATAAAACAGGCCCCTGGAGAGGCAGCAGGGCTGTGGGCTCTGCTTGCCTAATTGCATTTGAGCACAGCTTCTCACAAATGCATCTTTCTTTACCTCGGTAAAGACTGACACATTTCCATTAGCTTATTTGGCTGTGGTGCTCCATCGGGGGGCACCTTTCTACCCGAGGAAGGAGGAATTGCAGTATTTGGAAACTTCGGGAAAGGAGGAGGCTGGAAGCTGACAGATTTACTGCCTACGGCTACAGCCCCCAGCCTGCCCTTGAAGCGACAGTTCTCTCTGTGCCCAAATGTTCTTGTGTGTCCCTGCTCCAAGCTCAAATACAGCTGAGGCCACGGTGCTTGCAGCCAGCAGCAAGTTTACTAAGCCAAGATGCAAGCGACGGCTTCTGATACGATTTTGCAGTATTAATGAAAAGGCGTACAATGGACGGCTACCCCAGCCCCTGATCTCACAGCTCACTCGCAATGTTGTCTTTCTAAAGGCAAACAGAGCAAACTGAGTGAATCGTGCGAGGATTATCCCTATCTATCTGCGCAGTACTAGTATTTCTGGGATCCTATATTTAACGCGGTCCAGTATTCATCCTTGTACACCCTGGAGCCCCCAGCCCCAGCCCCTTCCTCTGATGGCTCAGAGTGCTTCAGTGTTTGAAAGAGCCCTCCAGCAGGCACAGCCTTAGTTTAATATTTAATGACCAAGGCAACCACATTTGGAAATTCCAGTCCCTAAGCTCTTCGGATGCGGAGCTCTTAGCTGAAAATCTGGATTTAAAAATTAGAACTACCCCTCCTGGGCTTTGAATATTTACCCCAAATTCAGAACACCCCAAAAACATCCACAGGGGTGTTCAGCCTGCCCAGCATGGAGCGCCCACAGCTTGTGCTCCAAAGCCAGCAAGGGAATAAAAACAAAGACCGCAGAAACACTCAAGGGAAAAGCAGGAGCAGAATCATAAAAACAGGCTACAGAATGCAAATAAAAACCAGCTGCCAGCACTGTATGAACCAAAAACCAACACGATCCTTTTCCTACTGCCACCCAGCACACGCTGAAGCTCACTGCGTGCTGCCTTCAGAAAGCCCGGACTCCACTCACCCTCCCTGCATGAGGAGGGAGAACGACAAATCCACCTACAAAGACTTGAACAAGGACAAGTGAGCAAGATAAAAAAAACGATGACAGTGAGCGGCAGTTGATACCAAAGCCATATGCACAGGGGCTTGTTTCTGCCCCGGCAGTTGCTTAGAGGCCTGCTGGTACTGCTGCACCATGCTGCTGACAGTCTCTTTGCACACTCATTAGCATTTGGCAATTTGAGCATTGCTTTACCTTTGATTGAGCAGAGGGATGAGCTGCTTTTCAAAACGGCTCAGGTTCTCTGCTGTGCTATGGGTGCCCCTCGCAATGCACGACCACACCTCACGCGTCACAGACTCATTCCAGCCTGGTGGCATTCCCAGCTTCCCAGAAAGTGCAAAAGCACGAGAAGGACCTCATAATGCAAATCTCAGATGCCCCTTACACTCTTAGCAGCCTTGGAGGAGACTGTCAGTGGGGCAGATTAACCCAGGGAGCACAAAGGTAATGCGAGAGTATCCCTTGCGCGATTTCCTCAACCGCAGATGAGGCTTCAGGCAGGTGACTGCTTGCACCCTCACACTGCACTCCTCACCACGTTATGCTTAAAATTAATGAGTACGTGACAGCGTCTGCATTTACCACATCATCTCTCTGTTACCGATCTACCGGATTTCCTTAAGAAATCCGCCCATTGGTTTCACCCTAAAAGAAATCTTATTTCTCTGTACCGATCCCTCACATTTTAGCTGGCAAGCTATGACAAAACCCTCCTGCGCCAGGAGCTGCACTGAGCAGCTGCTCCGTGCACTTTTGCCCTCATTAAGTATCACCCTTTTGATGCTTCAGGGCAGCAGTAAACACTATTACTGAGCAGCATTGTGTAGGACTGGCTTCATCGCTGAAGGTTGGGTTACTTTTATACTTTTGTCACCGAACTACTGGAGTGAAGATTAATCAACGGAGTAATTGCAGAACTCTGAAATCTGTCTGGCTAACCTCTCTTGTGAGCTTCATAGTCACGCAGCAAATCCAGCAGACTCCCACAGCGAGACGCTACCAACACAATGTCACAAAGGAAAAGCCATTAGTGAGCAATTACATTTCAGCAGGATTTCCCTCTCCACCACAGCCTAATGAGGATAACCAATTCAAGAGGAACTGCTGCAAGAATGAATGAATAACGACAGAAAAAGGATGGGAGTTCCTGTAATCCAGAGAGAATAAGAAACAACCCTGTGAAGGAAAAGAAAAACACGTATGTTGGAGCTCTGCTCCAAGCTACAGACAGATGTGGGCATTTCGCTCACAGTTCCAGGAGGCACCAACTGCTTTCAAAAGCATCATAGAGGCCCAGGGCCAAAACAACAGTCACTACATGCACACAATCACTCCAGAAGTTAATTCTATTTTTGGCAAAGACTTCTGACTATCGACAACAGGTCACTGCAACAAAACACCTTACTTACAAAAGGGTTAGTACCTCAGCATCTCCCACTAGTTCCTGGCATTCTGTGCGCCATAAAAAAAGTAATGCTTCCTTGAAATAAGAACTTACTAGAAATCAAGTTTACCTGAGCAGCTTATTTTTTGTTTAACCTAGGAGCTCAACTAAATTTAGGATATCTTTTCTTTACGGTAACAAAAATGCAAGTGAAAAAAAAATCTATATAAATGCTACCTTCTATTTAATGGGAGAATACAACTCTACAGATTCTGCCATTTGAAGAAATATTTGCCGACATGGCCCTCCTTAGACCAGACTGCTGGTGATGGAGGGCTCCGGTACAAGAGTTAGCCATTACGGTACGACTTGCTCCCCCTCCTACAGGGCACCATGGCAAGATAATGCAACTCAGTGCAAGGCATTTCTTCCCCAAATGGAGAAATACCCAATTACACTTACCTGCAATGGACAGACTTGTCTGAAACTGTTAGTATTGCAGTAAAAACCAGCCAAAGAAAAGACGAGCAGGCAGTGCGCAGGTATTCAAAGGCCCAGCACTTTTTCTGCGTTTCAGCTGCTTTGTGCCTTGCTGCTGCTGTGACAGCACGGACCTCGTCTGCTCGCAGTGGGATTTGCTCTGCCCAGCGGAGCCGGGGGAGCCCTGAGCTCACCCCCAGCTCTGCAGCTCGCTCGGCACTCACCGACTGCGCTGGAATCGCGTCTGCAAGGGGCAGCAACCTCTTCCCATGACATCCACCTTCTTCCTTTAACCGGGACTTAGTGTGTCTCAGTCGCGGCCATGGAACAGAGCCATCAGGGCTTCTTTGTATCTGTTTCTACAACGTACACGTGATCTTTTCTTGCTAATTACACAAGAAAAAGAAAAGTTTTTTCCTATTGTCTGTGGGAAGCATCTGACTGGTGGAACATGACTTGGTATCTTTTAGCCACTATGGTGAAAGGTAAGGTTGGACCAAGACTCATCCACGTGATAGACTTCCAGGAGTGGACTAGTAACCTCAGTTTAATCTTTGTTTAATTCAGAAAAAAAATTTTAATATAAATCAAAGGCTTTTGGGTCAAGGACCAATAAAACAAGAAAGTTAAGACATCAAAACATTATTCAACGTTATTTCCCTTTAAAAGAGCACTGAAAAAAATCAAGGCTTTATTTGAATAAATGTTACACAACATTCTTTATCATTTACTTCTCAGCAAACCTTAAAGGGTGAATCATATTTCCTCATTCAAGTCTACAAAATGAAAGAGGCATAGTGACCATTCAATATACAGACAAGAAGGTAGCACGGAGCAAAGCTTAAATATTAAGCAACTAAAGCAAAAAAGTGAAAAGCAATACATTACTGTAATTCTCTATCATTAGAATATCCCTGACAATTTCATTTCAAAATGAAAATCTGGTTTCAAACAAAATGGCTGCAATACTTTCTGTGAAAACAAATGCAAATACAGTTAGCTACCTTGTCTATTTTTATGCTATTTGCTTATATACCCATATTCTCCAATGCAGAGACCTGCATCTCTCTTAAGTGTATTTTTTATATTTCAGCTGCTGTGCACAAGTGCTCACAAAGGTGAGGAAATAAGAGCACTGGTTAAGAGTCAGATGTCACACAGGCAGGCACTACTGGCTTCTACTTACAACATCAATCAGTTTTCAATCCAATGTGCAATAACCCTGCTATTACAGTCCTGGGCCTTTTTCCTGAGCAGAAACTGTTTTGTGCCATGTTGTTTGGTGGCTTCTTTTTTGTTTGGTTGGGTTTGGGTTTTTTTGTGTGTGTGGGTACAAATGTAATTTATTAGGCCAAGACCCTCATTCATTGTCAATACAATTGGGGTCTGGTCTCTGGAAGTGAAAGGCTAGCACATACATGACATCAAATCGGCTCCCCTTTCCTCAAATCAGATGTCTTAATTTTTCTAAGTTGTAATCAAATCTCAGGCCACAAACAGAACCAGACTGCTGATCCTCTTCAACTGGTGAAAAGGAAAAGCACTGTAGAACAAAGATTAATCTCAAATTAAAAAAAATAAATTTGTAGTTTATTATGAAAAATGGTACAATTTGGACCTACTGTACAGCATTATACAGCTAGTTTTTAAGAAGTAGGCAGTTAAGTATTCAATTTCTGGCTTTATAAATAAAGAATTTACCTCTGAGAAATAGAAACTGAAGCAGCAAAAAGCATGAACTGCCTCAGTATGTGTGTATCGCTGATATGCCTATCCTGGATTTGGATGCCTGTCCCAGCCTCTCACTTCCCCCCTCTCCAATTGTTTAACAAGTATAAACCTGTTGCCAATATCAAAGCCAAACAATAGAGTTGTCCTTCAAATTCTATGTGATTAATTCAGGATCCATACATGAAGGCTGTGAAACTGTCTTTGTGCTGATACAGATGCCTCTCAGAAAGATATTTCTGTTTTTAAATGATCTAGACAAAGACACTATTTTCTCCAATTGAATCAGGATATTAGTAAGGAGGAAAAGAGTTTCCTACAAGTCTTTTCACTTCTACAGAAACAAAAAATTGACTTTTAGTAGATCATGTGCACATTTTCATTTCTTCAAAACAAATATTTATTTTCCCAGGTTATCTAATAAACCCCCTGCTAAGAACTTTGTAAGAAATGATACTGCTGAGAAAGTGTGCACACAATGTCAAATAATTAGTGACAAATAAATTAATATTTAATAACTCAATATTTCAGCAGTGTGTCCAGCATTCACAAGCTCCACTGAAATAAGTCTTACCAAACACCTTTGGGGGAGGGGAATAAAATGGATAAAACCCACTGGGTTTCTTTTTTTGATTTACAGCTATTCAAAGAAGTCAATGCAACTCAGATCAATAACCATCAGAAGCACTAATAAAACCTTTGCTCTACTAGTTACCTATCTGAAAAATATTTATGTCAAAAGGAAAAATTAACCCATGATTTGAAATAGAAATGCCGTTCCATTTAATCGCTCTCCATTCATGATTCCCATCTCGTTATAGTATTATAAGCAAAATGCTGCTCTCTGCGTTGTAGCCCTTCTTAACGTTATTCCACAATCCTCAATTCCCTAAGTGTTACAATAGCATAAATAAAATGCAACCATATTCACACAGAAGGAGCTTTCCCATAATACAGAGATACATGGAGTTTGTGGTCACTGTCCTTTCCATTACCTCTATGGGAAATATTGGTCTCATATAGCAGGACTGTTCATATTTTACAATACAATTGGTTTTGGACATGCTTTTGATCACAGATCACAGCTCTGCTAACACCTGCACTAAATACTAACTAAGCCTCATAGAATGGAAAATTGCAATGCTAAAGTTAAGAATTAAAATAAAAGTTCAAAAGTTACAGTCAACTTCCCAGGCAATTGGCTCCATCACTGGCACCTATCAAAACATACAAACGTGACTGCCACATTACAAAAAAACCCAGTTATTTGCAGTGATTCTTCATACTAATAATTCAAGTGGTTCCTTGCATGTAAGTGTCATATAGTCTTTAATAATTTCATGCGTCATTTATTGCAAAAAAGTTTTATAAAATATTTCCTAACATCTTTTTAAATTTCGAAGAAAATGTACATTAGGTACAGATGCCCTAAGAGGGTGCGAGGGGAAGCTTTAACATATTTACCCCCTTTCCCCTTCAAAAAATGTTTACTACTTGGTGAAGATTTCAGAGGAAAAATAGGACAATTCAGTCTCAGATTTCTTTCAGTCCTGATGAGCTGGTGCTCTTCGTGGCAGTGTAGTGAGGTTCCATAAAAACAGCAGTTGACTAGTGTCTCTGAGCTGAAAAGGGGAGAGAAAGGGAAAATGGTTAAATGCTTTCCAGTATATATTGCAAAAGTAGGTAAGCAAAATCTGAGGTGGCCAGAAAAGTTACCAGTTCACCTGCTTTGTGCATTGTATGCAGAAGACAAAAAAAAATATTTACATTATCACGAGACATACACAAGTGAACAAACTCCTCAGTTGACTGGAGTTTTAAGAGGAGCTACCGTACCAATCTATTTTACATCTCACCCCGTTTCAGCATCCAGAGAGAATTTCAATTTTTAGAGACATTTAAAGATAGCTAACAAAGGAGGAAGATTAATATACAAAGCCTATACAATGATGTGTAGTTCACAATACAAAGCTAAATCTGACACCGTAATGCCATTTCAAATGCAAGACCTAAGTGTGCATGGGAGCACTGAAGTATAAACCTGCTAATCTTGTTTCTTTTCCATTATTGTTTATGTTTTCCTATTTGTTCCACGTAAATGGAATAAAATGACGATAAAGCAGATAGAAGTAGTCCAGGTACTAACTGCTGCATGAGACCACCACCAGTCAGTAACCATTTAGGGTAGTGCAGAATCAGCACAGTCTGCACTGACCTGTCTCTTGCGTAGCATGGAGAAAACGTTGTTCTAGAATAACTTATGTTGGAGGACACCTCTGGAGATCATCTGCTCCAACCCCTTTGCTCAAAAAAACACACAGGAGACCAAACAAGGTTCCAACATGACCAGGCCAGCCTTGTTGATTCCTTTTACCATTCTGCTGAGCTTTTGACTGCTAGGATTATTTGAAAGGTACATACACATTTTCCAGTACTGACAACAGCATTGTGAATAACACAACTGAATTTTAAAAAGGAGACTCCTAGCATGCACAGGAAAATCCTGAAGTTCTTTCTAAATTAACAACTCTTCTGAATAATATCCAAAAGAAACGGAAAAAAAATGAGAAGTAGAGCGTGGAGTTTGTGAAAATGGTCCTACCACAAGAGGAGGCAGGGAAGACAAAGGGGATAACTACGGAGTTTCTCTATTAATCGGTTGCTCACTGTGCCACAAAAGGACAACATAAAATAAAGATAAATACTTTATTTTATATCCTATGCAATGCAGTAGAATTAAAATAGGAATGAAATTTTGGGAAAGTTGAAACAGAAGCAATAAGGGCTAATTATGAAATTTAACAGATCCAGGCAGAGACGCACTGACCTGCTATATACTGACAGTAGACTAGGACGCATTCATTCCAATATCCAATAGGTCCTATTTGGGTATGATACTCAGAATTGATATATAATCAAACCTATTTTAGCTATGGTCCACTCCAAGATGCACGAGATAAACCTGCAGAGCCTCTACAAAGAGAAGGATGCTGGACAAATTTCTACTGTGTTCAATAGTACTTACTGTTGGTGCAGGTAACTAAACACCACAGTATTCCAGGCTGCAAAACAACCAATATTGGGTATTAAAGCATATGACCAATAAGAAATTCTCCAAAATAAGACTGATATTAAATTAGCATCATGTATCCATGAAGTCTTGCAAAGAGATTTTATAGTACATCAGAGAACCAGACTCTACTCAGAAATACCAAAAATCCCATAAAATTTGGACAACAGTTCAGCCAGTATGTCCCAACACCCGCACTTCCAAATTTAAGCCTCAGTGACACTATTACTAGCCAGCAAACTTCTGTGAATTACAAAGGAATAAACGAGACAAGAATTTGGTTCAGTTAGCATGCATACAACTACTACTAGGTCTAAGGAAATGGACAATTCACCTTAACACAGGTGTTCCCTCATTCTGATGGCAGGCAGTTTTAGTTTTCACACCCCATCTACCAGCTTAGCAATCGATGCAGTTGCAGTGATTTTCAGAATCAATATTTGGCAAAGACTGTTCATTACACACCTGGCATTTGTGTTCCTGCCCAAGTCAGTTCTACAGCTCTCTTTTACTCTGTGATTCTTACCGTCGAGAGATTCCAGAACACCCTTAGCAAGCACCAGAAGCTTCACTTCTCCCACTGACATTTATACACCATCACTAGTGACTCCAGAAACATTACTAGTCTTATCCTCTATTATAGTCCAGACTTCTGTTTTACCAGCAGCAAATCTCAGTTTATAAAAACTGAAACCAATGGATATTGAATATCTAATCCCAGACCTAATGCAATAATATAGTATTGGATCAAACTTTTAAATATTAATAAAGTAAAAATCATGACTTCTTCATGTAAATCAAGCTCCCTTTACAGCAACAGTATGTTCTCCTCACTGCCCTATTTCCTCTCCATGTCAAAAAAAGATACAAGAGACATGCATACATCCATGACAGATCTAAGTTGTAAATACACATTTGGGCTAGAATTCCCAATAATGTTCAGTATCTGCTTGGCTTTAATCATGTACTTTAAATTTCCTTATGGACTTAGGCATGCACTGAAAGTTAAGCATGTTTGTTAAGTGTTACCCCCCCATATCAGAGCTTTTTGGGGGAAAAAAAAAAATCAAAACAAACAAAGAAAACAAACTTAATTTTCCTAGAAGAGTGGCTCCCTCCCAGTGACTGTACGTCATCTGCAAGTTTCTCATGAGATCCTCCTGCTCACGTTTTCAATTCTTTTCCTTGTTTTAGGTATTAAACTTTAAAAAGCCTAAAATGTTCTAAATATTTTTCCTGATTTTACTTTTACACATCAGCAAAGGCAGGAAGCCATGCCTACAATCACAAGCAGCAGATGAACTGCCCACAAAGTACATCCTACTAAGATGTGATCCACATAGCAAAAATGTTTGAGGATTGCTGGTTTAGGAGACAAAAATCTTTATTTTTAATTTTTTTTTTTTTATACCTTCACATTATACCTGTCAAGTTATTTAATCTGATCATGTAATGCAAACTTCAAGAAGCAAGCCTGAAGAGAAAGTTAGTGTGGATCTTCTCAATAATATATCTATCAATCCTGACACCAGGTTAGGTCAGGGAGAACAGCTGCATCTAAAGTGTTCAGACAGAAGAGGGAAATAAAATAACAGGTAGCTCATCACTTCTGTCCTAACCTGTTTTGCGTATGATTAGTTGATAGCATAGTGAACCCTTCACTTAAGGCAGGGCTTAAACCAGACAGACCTGCCAATTTCACTGATAACTTCAGTGCCCCCAATTTGAATCCACAGTGGTCTGTCAGACACTGTAAGGGAGCAGCAGGACTCGTCAGTCTGATGTAAAATGCTGCCATTTGTTGAGACCTATGGTAGAAAAAATCCAGTTAACAGGAGTAAAGAATTTACGATGGTTTAGAAAAGAAAACAACTGACCTCCTTGCCAGCCTGAATTCTTACCAGGTATACTATTTTTAATTTCCAGAAAGCAGCATACCATGAAAAGATGCTAAAAACTCACAGAAGAATCAGATTCAACTTTTTTGAGCTTAAACTGGTCTTCACCAGCAGAGTTAAAGGGAAATTACAGATCATTTAGCAAACAAACTAGCAGACAGCAAAACAAAGTATCTACCTGTACAGACACCTATGTAAACACTGTCCTGCCCACTGAAAAACTTGGTGCTCAAAGCCAGAGTGATACTATGAAATTTTGCTGGACAAAGTAACTACCTAGAATAAGTGGAAACTGAAGCAATGGATTATATAATTCCTGGCGACCATGACCTTCCTGTATTTTAGAGTAAAAAAAAAAGCAAATTTGGGGCACTATCTATTCAATATTGATGGCATTTTACATCCATTGTCCAATGCAGCCTGTGATAAACCAGATTTTTTCATATACTGAGAAATGCAAACAAGTGTGACAGTGAGGCAGGCAACTTGCCATTGCAGTAATACAACTGGTACCCATATCCAGTTAACCATTACTTTCTTCCACATCTTGATTTTTCTTTCTTTCTAAAATGTGAAAACCACCAGCTATTCCTCCCCTTTTTAGGGCGTAACTCCAATGAGTTACCCTCCAGGTAAAAACCATAAAGATGAGATTGTGCCTTCTTTTGGCTTTGTATCTTCACGCAAAACTGTACGCGTACACTGTGTTCATTATGGTCAAACTACCAAGAATTTCTTTATTATAATAATTAAGTTTGCTTAAAAGAGAAGCAGATGACTCACAGTTGCAGAGTATATTGGAGTTTCTTTGTAATAAAGAATGAGAAGCAAAATACAAGTACTATAAAAACTGTTCCCATTTGGCCGCTCACACAGTCTTTAAACTGAAATTCAAAGCCTTCTTGCCAGTGGCATTACAATCTTTGTTGAAGTGATTATAGGATGAAAGAAAACTGAGACAACAGAAGGTGAAAGAGCAACTGCACCAGTTGCTCTCATGGACGTTATGATTTGAAGGCAAAAATCCAGGGTAAGTAGTAGATTAAAAAAATATAGGTTTATTAATTTCAAGTGAGCGTTTCTAACTATTGCAGAATCTCGCTATTCCAATACATACTAACCATACACTTGTTACCTGCATGTTCGGCAAAATTAACGAATACGAAATAATTTTGTGCAGGAACCTTTGTATTGTCACAATGAAGCTGACTTTAGAATGCTGCACGTGGATTTAGCCCAGATCAGTGAGGAATAACCTTTGGCTGGATTGCTATAAGGTACAAAAACTGATCAGGGGATGTCTGATCTGCCCAGTTAAAATATATTTGGTTTTACATTGTTTTATGTGGATCAATAGCAGTGTTTTGTATAGAAAAGGTTTAAGGCAGGAGTATACAGGATTGGGCTCCGGAGATATAGTGACTGAAAAATAAAGCCACACACGTGCAGTCACATATCTTATTCTCCTTATATCGTGGAGGAACATTTCTTACCCTGCGGATTCCCTGGTGTGAACCACGTGGAGCAGGGACCAACAACCCAGAGAACAAAAGGTACAAAGAGCAGACTTGCCACAAAGGATGAAGTGTCCCTAGATCCTCACAGACGGCGCTTCTATGCTTGCAAGCCGCTTGCGTCGGCTCAATATCCGTGCCATTAAATTCCCCGACCCTTGTGAACTCAGCAAGTTGTCTGTTTTATCAATCATTCAGTGAGTTCATTCACTTCATCATGTAAATCCACGATTTGTAGGCAAGTGATAGCAAAGCCTAACTCTGAGGGTACGGCTCTCCCGTGATGTACAGTATGCTCACAGCAGTCTGGGCTCTGTTTTGAAGCAGTTTCATTCACCTGCTGGAGCTATGGAGTCATCATAAAGATTACCACCAGTAATAAACGTAAGCATGTGTGCTAGGACAGGCACTGACACAGCTTATGGCCTTTCACCACTGATGTCATGGACATCTGCCCCACTCAACTGCATTTTACACAGCCATTTTGCTGGAAGTCACCACTCTAATGTGGATTCTGATTTTTTTATTGTGAAAATTTTCACAATCCTGTGTATTCACCATGTCCATAGAGAGAAGCACTGCTTTTGAAAGTATTTGGTTTTGTCTTCAAAGGAAAAGCAGAAAGACAACAGGCAGCCATCAAGAGGAAGAAAAGGCAGCCCAGAAGGACAAGGAAAGTAAAAATAGCAGTATCTCCAATCACATACTGTGAAGGAGAAGATACATAGCTCGAAGTAGAGAGCCCACATTTAAAAATAGTTACAGTAACAAATACGCAACTTCTGTAGGGGACTAATACTTTGTCTAAACGCAAAACTGCATTACAGAAGAAATAGCATGTGTTATTTTACTGCTACAGATTCAAATTTTAACTAGTTAGGAAGAGTTAAAATAGGCTTCTCTTCCAGATAATGAATTACTAAAAAGCAAGCAGAACTATTGCATTCCTCTATAGCCCAAGACAATCTTCAACAACAGGGCCTCAGCTACAAGGAAAACCAAGAGCAGTAACACATTCTTCAGTTTACATGCCTAATTCCCTGAAATACATAACACAGTATCAAGAATTTCTAAAACCTGGCCAAACCCAGATTTTTCATATAAATGTACCAGAAGAGATTAGGTCCCTAAATTCCTCAACACTTGAAAAAACTCAAGGAAAGATATCCCCCCCCCCCCCCCCAATAATCAAATATTGCTAATGGGATATTCCAACAAAAAAATTTCAAAGCTCAGAACCTTTAGCTATGATTTTTAACAGCAACATGTAGAGACAAAAAAATCTGGGTTTTTTGGTTGGTTGGTTTGTTATTTTCCCTAGCAAAAATACAGGAAAACAGGTTTGCTTATCTTTTTGGAGGGACCAAAGGTAGAGGAGGGAGCTATTTTTAGTACTAAGCCTTCTCTTTCTTGTTCTTCTTGAAGGACTCAGGAATCAGGAGTGACTTGGAAGCTTTCACAAACACATTTCCAAAGCCTTTCATGACGTCTAAGTTAAATAAGCATCATGAAACCAGTAAGAGTAACCTGATAATAATTTCCTTCTCCTATTGCTCAGACTTCAGCCACTTGTTATTACAATCTCTAGCAAACACATTTCTTGGTATTTCTACCAAAACAAAAAAAGTTTATATCAGAATCAAAATCTCTGCTTACTAAACATACTACAGATGGCCAAAAGAACACAACTTTGTGACAATCACCTTCAAACTGAGATTCCACGTGTGTCACCAACAGCAGAGCAAAAATAACCAGACCATTCCTAGTACTAGCAAATGTAAGGACGTGTTCCTTACCACATTCATCTGCATTCCTGTATGAAGTACTAACTGATTTTAGGGCTGATTTTAATGGTGACATCTTAGAAAAGTTGACACGATATGCCCCTTACTAAAATCAGTATCAAGATGACTTCAGTTTTAGATGACTAAAGAACCAGACTACATGAAACAGTCCACAATTGTTTATGAAATGCCATTCAGATACCTGTGTGTCAACTGAAGCATTTAATCAGGTCATACAGAGCAGCTTGAGGTTCTAACCCTAACTAAACTTCTTTGAAAAATCCGTTTTTTATGGATTTAATTCCTTTTCACCAGAGCTACTAATTAGCAAAACTGGCACCATATGCTTTAAAATTCTGAACCACTGCAGAAGTACAATGAAACACTAGTGTTTCCTAAAAATCAAACAAAAATCCTAGATGTTACTAAACAAAAATGATGCAAAATTAGTATTTAAGTAAATATTGCTTGGAATTGTATCTGCTTACTTTACTGACAAAGCAAGTATCCTCTCCGCCTTTATGAACCTGTTAGAAACAGGCAAGGACAATTCTGTCACCAGAACTTTGCTGCGTTTCTGTTACAGAATCTTTTAGTGATGGTAACAAGCTAGTGAGAACACAGCTTGCCTTCCAAATCATGGATTCATAGCACATGGCTGGCACGTATAAGAATATTTCTTATTCATATTGCATATTTGACATCAAAACCATTAGTAAGCAAACATGAAAACTGACCCAGATCTATTTAAAAAAAACCCAAAAACAAAACAACCAACCAACCTAATTTAAAGTTGACATGTTATATAAATAATGTCATCCAAACATGATTTTGCATAGAAGAGGCCCCTGGCAGAAGATGCAGTGCAGTTTTACTACACATGGAAACTAAGACTCTATTATTAGAAAGCCATACTTCCACTGTACCAAGTGTGATTCCTGCATGACTAAACAGGACACAAGTCGGAATCCTTCATTATATACATACTTCTACAAAGATTCTGTTTTCCCAAAATCAGAATTGTTAATAACAAAATTACAGAAAACAGAGCCTGACAGGGTCAGGATAGATCATCTATTCTGTCCCATACCCAAATGCAGGATGAATTTAACCCATTCTTGACAAAGGTTAGCCTCACCTATTGTTCTTAAAAACATGTAATTACAAAAACTATGCGACTTTCCAAACACCACCTAGGGTTTCACTATAACAACTGGAATAAATATTCTAGTGCCTAATCTTAACTTGCAGTCTTAGAATTTTAAATACTATTTCTTGTCCTAGTTGCAACTAAACATAAGTGTGTTTCCCCTTTTGCCTCTGCACCTATCCTGCAAGTATTTGCAGACCTCGAATATCCTCAGTTCCAATAGTCCTTCTCTGGACTGAGGAATAAAATCATTGGCATAGAAACTGCATCACAGTTGTTCAAAATACGCCTGGCCCTGATTTTGAAAATAACTTCTCAAACATGTAGCCCAAATAAATCCCACAAATCTATTTGTCTTCATGCACTGAACGAGCAAAGCCCCAATTTAAACTTGCAACAGGGGATCCTGATTTATTCCCTGTGCCAATTTATACCTGCAGCTTGTATTGTTAACACTATCCCCTGGGACCATGGGTAGGTAGGTAGAGAAGATCAAAGACTACACATCTCCATCAGCACAAGCACAGAAAACCAGTTTTCAGCCCTGTGCGTACAGAAACTATCTGGGAAGGTTACGCAGGCATGCAAGACTGTGTCTTACTCCCATTTGTCTCCCTATTGGATGTGCAAGGTGTCTCAGAACTTCTTCAGTATAAAAGCCCTGGTCTTACCAATGACAATAATTTTCCACAATGCTGCTTATTCAACTTCACGCCAAGAACACCGATTGCGTTTTCCTGGGGGAAAAAAACAATGGAGCCAGAGATATGAGTTTCCTTCAACAATCGGTACCTGGCACTAAGCTTGCCAGTGCGGCCCCAGGGAGTTATTCCCAACTGCCGCATCTGGTAGCAACAACAAAAGCGTGCAGGGAAAAACCATTATAGCAAGCCAGTTACCAAATCACTGTCTCCACAGCCATGTCTGGGAACTGCTATTTTGCCTTGTGTTCACAGAAGGGTAGTTGTGTCACAGTTTAATTTAAGAAAAATTTCATAAATTAATCTAAATTACAGTCTTGATTGGTATACACATCCCAGGTACTACAGAAGAAAGACTGAAATGTATGAGTAAACCATAGGAAGCCATAGGGTTCTATTAGGATCTAACAATTAAAAGCCAATAATCAGAGATATTTCTGACTTAAGGAAGAATCACTGCTGTTCGACAAGAGTTTTGTAAAACCCCATCTAAATTACCATAAACAGTTCTTGCCACTGATGTCAGAGAAAGATGAGTTCAAACTAGAACAGGTGCACAGAAATGCCAGTAAGACGAGCAGGGAATAGAAAAGCCATCTTACAAGGGGATCTTATTTTATCTAGTTAAATGGCCACACTCTATAAATACACTAACAGGATGACACCATAGGAGGGAACTACTTAAACTAAAATACAAAGTTGTCATAAAGAACAGTAGTTGAGGTAGTTTAGATGTTGAACAGGAACTTGTCATCATAATTGTTAAGGACATGTATCAAAACAGAGGTTCTTCCCATTACAGATTAAGAATAATTTGAAGCTGAATACTTACAACCACATCTCAGAAGCTTGGATCGAACAGATCTTTAGGTAGCTTGACAGCTACTACAAAAGTTTTCAATGCTACAGGCCTCTCTACCTGTCCTGATGTTAAACGTGAATGATCTCCGATCACTACAGTCATGTCAGAAGAAGCTTTAAGAAGTTAGTTGTGCAAAACCTCTGCCATTAATACTTTATTTGATTTATAGGGATAATTTTACTGTATTGTTGCAAGCATAGCCTGTCTATATCCCCAAAATGTATACTACTATATCCTATCCTAAAAAAACAAAGACACACACGCTTAATGTAAGCACAGATTAAACTGACATAATCCTGTAGCAAGTCATTCCATTTCCACAAGCATGAAGTAGATGCTGGATGAATTTCCAACAGTTGACTGTGTGACAATGACATATGTTTCACCAAAATTCTCCTATAAGCTCTCTAAAACAGGAGAGCACTAGTCCCTTTTACTGAACTTGCAGACGAACATATTATTCTCAAAAAGCCAACTCATAGTTCTCCTTCTGGTATCACATCTAGCTCAATACACCAAGTTCCTCTCTTTTCCTTCAGGTTCCCTATGACCTCTCTATTTATACCCTTAAAAAGTAAACTGAAAATAAGAACAGAAAGCACCTCAGCCTTTAACCATTATAAACTCTGTACTGTAAGATCACTTTCAAGTTTGTTTTTAAATAGCATACCTACACTTCCACCAAATGGCTTATGACAAAAAATACTGCCATCTTACTGCCCTTTTAATCATAAGCTCACTCTACTTACCTTCCAGTTCACAGTCTTTATCTACAAGTTAGTATAGTGATCCCACTGCATTGACTGAATTTGCTTATTCCTGTAGGCATTTATTAGAATACAATTATAAAGAGGAGATGAACTGAAATAGCCTTTCACTGATTGTCAGCCTCCTCCTTTCCAGAATTCGTTAGCCAAGAAGGCAGCTCTATTTTTTTTCCACTGTACTTCGCAGAACATGCATGAGGACAGATGATAATACTACTGAGGACTAGCTACCAAGGTTTTCCAAAATTCATGTTCCTGTTCTACTCTGACAACTTTAGCAAGAGCTTATAGGAGACATGAATGGATATCAGTTTCAGGACTTAAGAGAGTTAACTAGAAACAAACCCAAGGCTAGCAATGCAAAAAGCAACTCTTACCCCTTCCTCAATTCCACTGATGAGTGATTTCTTAAACCTAATGCATTTAGAAACTACTTAAAAAAAAGTATTTTACAACATGCTGAAAGAAAGAAGTCTTCTCAGCCTTGCACAGCTGACCCAAATTATCCCCACTAAACACACCCCTCCTGGTGAGGTGGCTGTCAGTTATGTATGTTTCAAACTAAAGATAGCACTGTCTAAAAGAAAATACCATAATCAGAGATGATTATCTCATTTAAGTGTTGACATAAAATTTAAACTCTGATTAAAAAAATAACAAATATTTGTTCAATTTCCCATAGAACTCTACTTCAGAAACATACAAGCATCTCACAGTTGCTTCTAGCTTCACTCATGAAGCAATCACACCTTCAAACACTCCTGTTAAAGGAAATCCTTATAAGTTTTGGAATAACTACTCTCTCCCAAAACATTTTAACTGAAGCTAAAGATCTTCAAAGGAGAAGTAGGCTTGTACTAGAAACTCATCACCACCTGTCACATTTTCCCCCCTAAATTGAAAGGCCATACATATTCAACAACTACACTGAGGAATTTTATTAAGTCAAAAAGATAGAATTTGCATTTTATTATATTAAGCTGATTGATAGAAAACTAACAGTCACTCTTTCTACTGATGTTTGTCTTCTCAAGGCACAGGCTGCTTGCAACAGTTGCACAGCTTAATTACACAGAGGCACTATCCTGGCACTGTACAGGCGTGCTCCTGTCACGAGTTATTTGATAAGTCATTTAAATTGTCAAGTTAACTTAGAGATGGTAGATGTGTACCCAACTGCAAGAACAATAATCCACACTCAAAGTGTATGCATTGCTGGGAGCAGACAGGCACATAAAAGTGTGGAGGGTTTTTTGCAGTCTATAGCTAAAACAGTACTCAGCTTCATCTAAGTCTTCAAAGCTGATCTACACACGGCATCCATACTGCCATAACCAAGGTTACTTACTGTAACTAGACTTTACATTAAGCCCAACATTTTCAGAGTGTTAGCTACTTCAGAGGGAAAGGAAAATCATGGACGAGTATGAATAAGATATTTTCAACCTAATGTAACATGGCATTGAAAAAAAAAAAAAGTAGTCTATTTGTTTTGAGACCTGGTAAGTCTGAAGTGATAATGCACATTCACTGTAAAACTTCGGAAAGACTTCTTAAAAGACTGATCAACTACAAATCAAGACTAAGAATCTTTAAATGCCTTTCATAAACAGTTCTTTTGAACATAAAACAATCTAACAAAACCCCTCTAATACTTGTTGCTCTCCCATCTCACCAGTGAACACCCGAGCAAACTTTGGCCTTAGTACTATTCTAACTTTATATAAATTAATAGAAAAGAGTACAAAGCTTCCAGGTCTTTTAAGGAAAAATTAACAGTGTAAATATTGATTTCACCACTACTTGGCTCAGAACAACTAACTTACAGCCAGTTCGCTTGAGCTTCTAAACCTCAACGAACTAGTGTAGACATCTAAACCACATTGTATGGGTTCTTGACTTCAAAAAGCAGTCTGCTTTAATAACAAAGTACGGCTTATTTACTTAAATAGAGTAACTGTTTCTGTTTGCAGGAAAGAATACATAGAAGTGAAACAGGATTTTTTTTTTTTTTACACTATGAAATTTATTGTGTGTTTATCACATTCAAAAAGCATTGACCAGTGAGGTTTTTCAGTAACTGTTAGAATGCCAAGGTAAAGCTGGTATGTTTGGAAGCTTAATTAGCACCTAACAGAGATGACCATAAGCTTGAGGAAAATTTGAACGGCCATGTATTTGACACTTTGGACTTCCAGTAGTTTTGTGGGTACAACAGAATAATTTAAAAAGGGAAAAAGAAACTGAATGCTTTGGAAAGACCAGACAGTATCATGAACATATGAAATTTAACCTTAAGTTAAAAAGATTTTAAGGGTTTGATGATTAAATCCTTACCCCCATTTTCATGTCTGTTTAAAATCTAATTTCAGTCTAAGCTTAAATTTTTACTTCTGTCATGATTGCCTACATGGGCAATTATGGAAAAAACAGGATGAAAACTGCTTTAGGATGAACGCTGAGAGATTCTTCACAAGGCATTGCAAGGCTGAAACAGGAGTGGGTTGGAGAAGAGACAGTAATTCACATGGTCAAATAAGGACCAAAACTAAAAGAAAAAAAAATGTAGTCAGTTGCATGAAAATGCCCCAACATTGAGCAAAAGACATGCAAGAAAAGACGAAGTAGCAGTGGAGAGTGGGTCTGATTAGGTTTTGATAGATGGAGAAAACTGAAAACATTTCCCCACTGTATAAGTGACATTATCCACAGTCTTTATTCAAATATATGGAACAAAATCTAATTAAGGGAGAAATTTGATAAACTTTACAGAAAGCCCTCTACAGAGCTAGTTTTGAAAACAAAAGGGACAGATAATTGCTTAATCTCAAAATTAAGACTGAAGTATACCAATAATACTTTACATCAAGCAGTTATCTTTAAGAATGTGTGAAAAAGGACAATTTACTTTTTAAAAAGGTGTCCTCTAAATACGGCATACATATAAAGTACTCTAACATCCTGGATTTTTTTCAAAGCTTTTTGAGAAACACACACAAATAATTCAGATTTAGTCAATTTTATTTACAGTTTGTTTTTTTACATTTCAGAGCATTACACAATTACATATTCTCATTTTCTGACCTGCAAACAGATACCTTAAACGGAAATATTAAAAAAAAAATGAAGTTAGATACATCCAAAATGCAACAATTACACATCTGACAATTCACAAAGTGTAATTTACTAGGACGTATCCTAAGAATTTAGGAACAACCAGTCAGGAGAAAATCTGACCAATTTCAGCAATCAATTATTTACACATTCAAAACAAAGCCTCTCTTAATCTAAACCTCCAGGCAAATGGCCTGAAAGATTTCTTCAGGAAGAAAGACCAGAAGTTATGATTCACACCTATGCAGCATTAACAGCCCTTGATCCCAAATACTGAGCAACTTCTCAGTTTTGTCTTAGAGCTACAGGCATCCCTCTCAGCTTCTCAACCCTGAAGTGTTATATTTGTGCCCCCATGTGCATAGAAAGGCTGAGTGTTTTAAGTGGTCACTATGATAAAACCCCATTTAATCTGGTCTTTAAGTTACATGAATTCTTCTTCCTTAAAAATTTCAGCAAGTCTTCTAATGTCATTTAAACTGGCCTATGTGGGTTGGGGCATGCCTCCTTAAGATGTTTAAGCATGCTTTGAACCAATCTGCACTGGCCAGACTAAATACATTAGAGACTATTTAAAATAATCTTTAAAGACCATTTAGACAAGGCTTACATTTCTACACTTCCCTGATGGGCCACCAAAAAAAAAAAAAGTCACAGCTACTACTTTCATCCCTTGTGTTAACCCTTTGCCACACAGCAACTAGTTATATACTGGGTAGAAACTACTAAAAAATTCCCTGCAAATAAGCTGCCTTTCAGCTGAGGCTATGGCTCCTATGCATTGGGTGTTTGAGGAGTTTTATTCTTTAAAAAAAATGCTCACTTGAAAAATACTGAAGTTCTCACTTTAGGCTAATTTTGATTGCGTGTTCAATTTGTTTAACTGTCAAGAAACCGCTACAAATGGAACAACTTTAGTATAAAAAGAGCAGTCAACCGAGTGCAACTTCTGACTTGGCAAGTCCTTCATGGTAGTTCTCTAACTAGGCTATGAATTTTGTGGAGCCTCCAGATTTCTTGCCTACCTTACTTTCCATGTTCACGTTTCAAACTGTGTCAGCAGGGCCCGAACTTCGGGAGTCAGCTGCTTAGCAGCCTTAGCTGCCTCTGTGACGGCCTTGCGGTAAAGACCCTTTCTCTTCTTATTAAAGCGCAACTGGAAGCTTTCTAAAAAGGGGGATAGTTGTGCAAGAGCAAGAAAAGATGTTGTTGTGGAGCCAAACCATGAGATACGAGCCTCCTGTCGAACTAAAAGGCCATTATCTTTCCGGCTCACAGTTATGGAAAGAATACGGGCTGGCCACCAAGGGAAGCCATAAATCTTGGCCCAAACAATGTCCCCTACACATACGGTCCTGCCATCTGGTGTGACACATTTAGAGACGTTTTTGGAAAAGACTTCCGTTTTCAAGGAATTACTGAGCTTTTTCTCTTCCTTTGAAGAGGAGGAGGAGGAGGAAGGTGCATGCATGCTGCCTGGAGGAAAATCAAAGCTTTCAGTAGAGCTACACTCAGAGTTGGTAGATTTCAAATCATCTGTGCTATCACTACTACAAACTGATGCACTGGAAGAGTCAGATTTCTTTTGATTAAGGGTCATGTAAACCGTTATATTGCTTTTGCTGCCTCTCTTGCCCAATGTCTGGTGTTCATCCTGATCAACAGTTACATGCACTTCACTTGTGTCCTGAACCTCACTGCTGGCCTCTTCAGGGCCTTCTGAGGGGCTCTGATTTTCTGAAGGGGCCTCACCTGCTGAGCGGGTGGAGGAGCAGCGAGACTGGGGCTTAGTTGCCATCTTGCCACTCCGTATTTTCTCAAGTCCTGTCTTGAGAGAAGAGTCATTTTCTTCATTCCGATACCTTTGTGGCTTTAAACGCAATCGGGGTGGAAGGGAACCTGAGCTGGTGTTCTGAAGACGCCGTGTGAAGTGGACCTTTGAATGTGCATTTTTGGAAGAGGAGGTTGCACTCTGCTTCTTTTGTGCCTTTTCTTTGGCCATTTTCAAGACTTCCCGAGCTTTTGCATGATCCATGTTTTTGCTCTGGAGAACTTTTTTTGTATTTAACTGCGCTTTTGAAGTATTTGCTTGTGCGGAAACTTTAACTACTCTGCTTCTGCTGTGGGCAATATTTGAAACCTTGACCACAGCATTCCTTTTCTGGCTTTCATTTTGGCTTTTTCCATCCACTTTATGGTCAGTCTTAAGTTTTTTATTCACAGTAGTCACACTCTCATTTCTTCGTTTTTTATTATCCTCATATTTTGAAGAGTCACTTGCATTGCCACCTTTTTTTATTTCCTTTTTTTCTGCAACAACACTGTTTTTGCACTTGTCACATAAGACCTGCCGAGGTCGTAGTTTGATAGCATTCATGATAGAAGTGGGTTCCTCCCTGTACATTTTACGCTTGGGCCGCTTAATTTTCCGGGGTGGAGGCTGAGGTATTGACTGGTTATATGTGTCCCTGATAAACAATGGAGGAGGATATGGTGCTCCCTCATGAAAGAGAGGAGGTGGTTTAGAAGTCCATAGGCTTTTAGCTATGCTAGGTTCTGATGGCTGCGTGAGAGAAGAGTCATCAGGGACTGCAGCATTAGATTCACACTTCACCTGTGCCTCATCTTGGAATGGTTTACTTTGGAGCTGCATGGCTTCAGGTTTATCCTTGTATTCCCTTTTAGGAAATATGGTCACAGGGATGCCATGGGGTCCAAACCTTAAAAGAGAGAGAAAAAAAAAAAAAAAGGTTTTGAGGGATCTTTTGCTGCATTTCTTAAAAAGCATATGAAAGCCTGTCTACATTATATAGCCACCATTTGAAAGACATGAGTCTCAGGAAAATTAAAGCTTCATATCTAGCTTTATAGTAAGCTTGGAAAAAGCAGGAAACCAAAACCAAGTCAGTAGAGAATATGAAATACATAACTTTGCTTATTATTGGTTTCTCTTGCATCAACAAGATGCCCTGAAAATGTAACAAAAAAGCGTAACCTACAGACAGAAGTAAAAGAATTAACTTTGTACTTTTAGAAAATGCTTATAAACAAGTAAATTACACACTCATCCCATCAACTCCAAATCTACCCAAGATTAATTTCCATACTAAGTCAACTTATGTGAAGAAGGCATTTTCAGCAACTTTTACAAAATTCTTCCATTTTTAGCATACCACAAAAGGCCAAATATGTTTCAGATTTAATCAAGGCAAATACAGACTGCATAAATACTTGCATTGAACAGAGCATGCCATCATTCTTCATCCACAAAAGATTAGCACCTGATCATCATATCATTACAGCTCAAAACTTGCTAGCCTAAGAGTTTCTTCCAGCAAAACTACCCTTATTTCACCACAGTACAAACCGTTCCTCCATGTTTTGCAAGCAAACAATATTTTAAACCTTTGCCTACTTTTCTCCAGACAGCTCTAGATCTCTGCTGCCCCATTTGACCCACACAGGAGTTCTCACCACCCTGATCAGCTCTGAGAGAAGAGAATGAAAAATCCCAGTATGACTTAAGCATTAGCTCAACTTTCCTATAGTAAGTAGCATGTTGCCTAACAGGTAACCAACACTTTCTGCAAAGGGTTGTGCCAAGGGAAACATTTTATCAGTTTGCAAGGCATTATGCTTGCCTTCTCCTGAGTGGAAATCAAATGATAAATACCTTCATTTACAACAATGTATCTTTCAATGTCCAGAACAGGGCAGGAGGGATTATAAAAGCTTGTTTAACCTTCCTCCTGTTCCACTCCACAATCTACCAGCTGAGCTACCAGCCTCACAGAGCTGTCACCAAGCTGTCCACTGCTCTTGAGCTCTGCCTGACTCCACCTCTCATACACGCACTAGTGTTTGGCTTATATTAGTTAGTATTTTAATAGTTTGACCTTAATGCAGTAACAACGATAGACAAGGTTGCAATTCAAATACCAAATCATCCATTTTGAATCACTAAACAAACACCATTATGTTTATCCCACACCTGACAGGAGAATGAAGTAATTACCCAAGATTTGTCCTCAGGTTAACACTAGTTCATGTTGCACTGCAGCTGCTCAACTGCAACATCCTCTTAACTGATTGAACTGAAGTTTATTTACAATCTATGGTTGCCTCTCAACTGAAGATAAATGCTGAATACTGGTCTGTTTTCCATTCACACTCCTGCAAGAAACATGCAGTTTATACAAGTGCCTACGTGTTGGCTTTATTTCTTCAAAATTGGTTTTGAAAAAACATCATCATATGTGTTAGAAGATTCTTTACACTGTCACCAACAAATGCCGTCACTTGTTTGTCCTTTTGCTTATCGGTTAAGCCTCTTTTTACACTTAAAAGTTGCAATTGAGGCAAACAATCCAAGATTAAATTATCCATCCAGTTTGCACTTCATTACAAATGGAGAACAGAAACAGCAAACAACCTACGCAAGGTTACAGAAGTGAGCAGCATAACTAAATGCAGTCTACTGCACTAGTGAAGGCTACAGTGAATTATAAACATTTAGCAGCTGATGCAGACATTTTTCCAGCTTACAGTCTGGCATTAAACCACAAGGGACTCACTCATAACTAAGTTTTAAGTTCCCTAAAGTCCCAGAAGTCCACCACATGTAAAGAAGTTGCTTTTCCACAAACACTCTTTCTTCCACCAAAGATGATGACTAAGTTATACAATTCCAAGGGCTTTAAAAGAAACTATCAGCTGATAATAATTAAATTAGCAGTATTTTCAGTGCTACTTGCAGCAAGAACTTCAGCTTCTTTAAGAGCAGTAGGATCCAGAATCCCATCTTTCACCACCTAACAAAGATTACAGGATTTGGGAAAAAGTTAATGTAGTATAAGAGCTGAAAACAAGACAGGGCAAGATCCCTGCTGTGCAAATTTCAATACCAGACAAACACCACAGAAGTAGATAAACTAGACAGCAGTGCAATATCAAATGGGCAAAACCCATGCAGAAGAACACTTACAACTCTTTTTACTGTCTCAGGAACTGCATTTCCTAGCCCCTCACAAGACATTTCCATAGTCCAATACACAAGCCTTTTTTCTAGAAGACATTTATGCTGACTCCGTCTTAGGAAATTAAGCTAGCAGTGACCAGGGAAGAAGTGGATGAAAAGGACTGCAAGGAGATTCTCTAGAAGGATCCCATTTAAGTACTTCATCTCTCTTTTCCTAGATTTTTGTTTTACTGCCTCACAAGCAAAATCAGCACAATTAGCACTCCAAACACATAAAAAAGCCTAACGGAAAGCTCAGCATATGACTGATACCATGAAGGCACTGAAGATTAATACTGCACTTTAGACTATCCTTTTCCTCAAGCATCTGCATGATACACTACTAGGCCAAACAGCTGAAGAACAGGACAGCTTAAGTGGAATTTTTATCCAAGATGCAAACCTGCTTTAGTAAGACAAAAAACCAATCCAGACTGAATCTCTGAAGCTAGAGTCTGTCTCACAAAAAGTACCATTTTAACAAGTGAACTAGAATCTCCCGTCCCTGTCTGCCTAAAAATTAATGAATTGTAGAGTTAAGAGAACATTCACAGATATCGTCTGGTGCCAGTTACATAAGAACAAATGAAGACACTATTCCTGTAAGTGATATGTCAATACATAAAGACATGACTAGTCAAGACATAGTCCACCTGAAGTACAAGATAAATCTGGTAAGCCCAGAGACTGAATATTACTTCCAACAGCTGAGTGTGTGGTACCTTCTTTGGCCTCATCCAATAGCAGGTTGCATCCATAAACATTCAGTTTTTAGATGATCTTTGTTTCCTCCTTGGTGAATGAACTTCTCCAACTACGCAACTTAGAAGAATGATACGAAAATTAAGAACAGAGAACAATGGCAGAAAAACTTAGGAATGAAACAGTAAAAGACACAGGAGAGAATGAAAACAAAGAACAAGGTAAGAAGAAAGCAAAGACAAAACAAAGAATGGCCTATTTTTCTTAAGAGAAGCAGAACAAAGATGTGATCTTAACAAACCTATTCAAGACAAGGCATGACACAGCATCTAATTAGTTCAACTGCAAACACAAGTATTTATTGCATATACTAGAATTTGAAGCCCTATTTTCATACATCTAGTTGGTGGACATTGAAGACAAGTGCTTCTCAGACAATCACAATAATAATTTTTTTTACACCAACTACACGTTTGAAATAGCTAGGAGTGCCATGTGTATGTAGGTTAGACATAAAAATTGCAAGAGCTAGCATTTGGTTCATCTACTACAGAGATGAAGAAGGACTAAAAGGCTACCGTATAAAAAAAGGTTAAAAAATCCAAGCAGCACAACTCAGTTGTATCACAACATTTACTGATCCACACGTCAGTCAATGACTGGGCAGTAGAAGATCACCTCTTAAAAAAAAACAACAAAAAACAACCAAAAAAACACATTTCAGTTATGCTACATCAGTGAGACCACCTACATATTTCGTTTGTCACATGTTGCATGTTTAAGTACTATAAGGAACTGCCTTGTCTTTATTCTAACAAACTACATTATTTTCTTATATTAATCTGAAGTATCACCTGTTCCTACTATAATATTACTTTCCTCCAGAAAAGGCTACTCTTGGAAAGACATACTCCAATTACTGTTTGCTTAAAAAGAAAAAAACCAACCCATTTGTGCCTAAGTTCCAGCTGTTCATTGTACAGCCCACTCATGCATAACATAATATAGTTCTACCTCAGACTATCTCTTGAAGGAATAAAAGGGTTCGTTGATGTGGGATCTAAAATTGAAGTGTTAGGAAAACCAAAGTAAGAAATAGGCATTTCAACCTAATTTAAGGCAGTTCTGTAAAGCAGTGCACTGCTACTTCATACTTATTCAAAATTAGAACCAGTTTTCCATGTTGCCAGGTTCTTCTTCTGTATAGGTGTCCTGGCTCTTTTTTGCTTTGAAAAAGCACTTCTAAAAGAGAAGACGGTTGAGAGTCATCCTAAGAAACTTATCTCCAAGAAGTTTTACAAGTAACAGAGCAATCAGTAGGATCTGCTATCATATTTCTGCTATACATATCACTTCAATATACATATGCATTAAAGACATAAATAGCAACAGGAATATCAGGAACTATATTTAAACAAGAGACTAATGGGGTAGATGAGATCAATTCTAGCAGTCCAGCGATCTTTACACTGAGAAGAGCTTTCAGTTGACTAGGGTACACAGAGACAGAACTATGACAAAAACAGTTAGGTTTTATTTCCGCTGTTTGTCAACTGCAAGTTAATGAATAGGTAGCCATGGCATCTTTTGTCATTATGTAAAAGCTAGTTTGGCTATCAAACCTAGAAGCCTGTCACTTAGAGCCATATAGATTTGTATTACAGATATGTAAACTTAAGTACTTCAAGC
Organism: Haliaeetus albicilla; assembly: GCF_947461875.1. Lineage (NCBI taxonomy): Eukaryota > Metazoa > Chordata > Aves > Accipitriformes > Accipitridae > Haliaeetus > Haliaeetus albicilla. The sequence goes on along the minus strand of NC_091509.1, from coordinate 9,755,925 downwards.
AAAGTAAACCCACTTTTTTTCAAATCTAAATTCTCTAGCAGAATTACTACAATGAATATATATTACTATTCAATTTGTATGCAAAACACAGTGCAGTTAAAGAGTATTTTAAAAAAAATAATCATGACATAAGGAACAAATCCCATTTAAATTCATAACTGTATGTACATAAACATCTAAACAATACATCCTGGGGCAAAGCGTTTTTATGTTACTACATAAAGTCTTAAGCTCTCATCTTTAGCCTCCAATGTCTAACTTTTACTTCTCTATTAAAAGAAACAAAAATGAAAAAGCACCTTGTTCTGCCAAGAGCCAAAGGAGAGAACCCACTGAACTGGTTCAGAAGTATTTCACATTTGTCTGCAAACACACTGAATTAAAGTCAAAGCACAATAACTTCCAGAGTTGTGATGTTAGATCAAGTCTGTTGTAAATGAGTACGATCAAAACTCATCTTCACCACTAAGTCAGACTACAGTAATCTCTGATTACCTTTTTATGCATTGCTATTGTACTCAGTATCATTCTTAGTGTTTTGCAAAAGCCAAGACAAGCAACAACTGAAGCAATTTTTATTGCATGCATAAAAGTTCAATGACTCTGAATGCTGGGAGTATAATAATATGCTGAAATAACAAAGAGCTAAGTATATATATACACATTTCACGCATGTATCTAAACTGAGGGTTTAAATTATAATATTCAATGTAATATACGATTAGATCATAGCTATTTGAACACAAAGTATTTCAGAACCCTCAAAATAACCCGTATTCAAAACACAGATTATGCAATAACCTATTTTTAATATACGATTTACTTGGTGTGATAAAGCGCGATATGGAACACATTGCTTTAAGCAGCAGGCACCTTACTGAAAAAAAGCATATGCAGAAGCCAAATTATCAACTCAGTGGTTTACTCGTCTCCTGAGCAAGGTAACACAGGCTGGGCTAAATAGACTAGAAAATGTGTATTTCACTTAGAGCTCTAAAAACACAGTAAAGGACTGCAGTGTAAGTGACTCTCTGGAAAGAACACATCATCAGGAATAGATCTTGCCACACCATCACAAACTTGCAGCACCAAGAAAAATTTGGTTAAATATATCATAGTTCAAATTAAGTAATGTGTGACAATCCACATCTAAGCAAACTAGTAGGAAGCTTACAAACTTGGAGACTTTTACTATTCAATGTTAAGCTTAGTGTTTTTCAAGCAGGTACACTTGCCTGAAATCCAAGCTCTTATTTCTGGCACACTTTCAAGGCAGAGGAAAAACTAGAGCAGAGTATGTATAGAATTGAGTTTGAAAGAGTATCTCAAAAAAGCTGGTTAGAAGTATCCAAGGCAGCAGCTGATTTTAATTATTCCTAACCACTGTCACCTGGGTCTCCTACTGCAATCACTACCCAAGTGGAAACCAACTAATGGCTACCAAACAACATGCAAATATACCAAAGGCTGTATTAGCTCACAGTACACCTCTGAAGGAAGTTAGAAGCCCTTTGAAAGACTTCAACTTCCAGGAAACTGAATCACAGAAGTCCATGTAGTCAGGCTGCTGATGCAGACCTTGAAGAACTATCCACTGTAGAGACAGAAGAATCCCTAAGTTGATAAGCCTGAAGAGTATGCAGGAGGGTCCCCTAATCACTGCTTTCCCCCCACAGAAGTGGGAAGGTACCCCTCACCTTTTCATTGGAAAGGATTTACAAGTGAATTCACAGAATTTCCTTCAGTTTTCTGTAACTTGGAGTTCTATCAAGGATATAAAAGTAAACTTTAAAAGATACAATGCTTTAAGTTAGGGTTCCCGCTAACTACCACAATTTTACTGGCATGCTTATAAAGCTGAAGGTCTGTTTAAACTGAAATTAGCTTTTAATTTTTACATCTGTTAGCATTATTAGTTTCAAGTGTCAGGTGCATTTTAAAGTAGATGTTTTGCTGATATATTTGGAAGTGTTACACAACTGCAAAACTTTATGATTATGATAGAATACCTTGAATATACACTTCAAGATCATCCACATAACCAGTCAGACCCAAGACAAATGGAAGAGAATGATACCATTTATTAATGGATGAAGTTTAAGCCAATTCAGTGTCAGGATGGACAAGATTCATCAGTCCCATAACAGTGTAAAGAAAAATATTATTTAAAGCATACTGAAAATTTCACCTCCACCTTGTCTCTCAACACTTCAAGCCATGTCAAGTCATGCTACTCTTAGAAAGCAATGGCAACCCATGCTGTTGGAATACAGAAAAGCATTCCATAAGAAGAAAGGACAGTTTATCTGTCTTTTCATCTGTTGCGTCACAGTCCAACAAAGAACAGTAGTAGATTACAGCTGCTTTAGGAAAGGAAAGTTTGAAGCACAATCCACAGATGCCCTATTTACCAGCAAGACTAGGGCTTACTGGTTTGAGAAAGGGAGAAGTCACACTCCTTGTACTGGCTCAAAATCAGCAGCAGATTGGCAAGAGTTTTCAGTACAACCAGCAGCTTTAACAGCCTTTATACCTATACTAGCAGAATCCTAAAAGCTCGTCCACTTTTGTTAGCCATTTTCACTTTCCAAGTGGAAACAAATAAGCCTTTCAAAAAGCATTTGATAAGTGACCACAAATAACACTGAATAAAGTTTTGGATGCAGAGAGAGACACAAAAGAAACTATTTTCATATAGAAGCTGAAACATTACAAAATTGTAGAAAAATTTAGGTTGAAAGCAATATCACAAGGTCTTCTGATCCAACCCTGTCCTCTAAGTGAGGCTAAATTTGACACTATACCATTCAAGATAACCTCTGTTAGTCACAAGCAAAGTATATGTGATTAACTCCCTTCACCACACACCCATCACTCTTATGCTTCCAACGTTCTGGGGATAAAAGCAAATATCAAAGTGTTATGGCTGTTCCTTAAATGCTAGAATTTCACCAAGCTTCTTTACACATCTGAGAAGAATGGAAGAGAACAGGTGATGAATTGTAGGAACACCTTGCAAACTGAGTGTAAGTTTAAAAAAAAAAAGAGAAACAAAACATAACCCCCACACAACCCTGAGTAACAGACATTTCTTTACCGTTGAGAATATATATTGCAGCACATCAGTACTTCTATAGAACTTAAACCTTCCCCAGACAAGGACGGCCAAATGTTGTCCCTATTTATTAAATGAAGTTATTAGTAAAAGAGAACTTAAGAGCAGGCAGAAACGTGCCACATTTTTTCAAGTAAGACTTCTGCTGTTTCCTTCTTGTGTCAGCAGATCTTGAATTTCTCAGCTTGGGAGTACCTTTCTTGGCGTATATGGTTACAACACACTAGATTCACCCTGCAGAGTTTATACCAACAAAACGTGAGCATACATAGACAGCACGTTTCAAGAAATGCTAAATGTAAATGATTTAAAAATCTAACAGATGTTATGAAGACTAAGACAACATGAACTAGAGAATGGATGCAACAGTTCATTATTTAATCCTTTTTCTTTTGCAGTAGAAAGTTCAATGAATAAATTGAGAAAAGCGTAGGATTCAAGAGTCGCCAAGAAAGCAAGCTGTAACTGAAAACTGCTACTAGGATTATAAGAATTTGAAGCTGTCTATAAAAGTTTATTTTCATCATATAGTTCACGCATACCTTGCTGAGGAAATCTTTCCTTATCTTCCACAACCAAATCCCAATTAAGATATAATATCAAGCATCTGTCTACTAGCAATACATCTGGCATCTTTTGGCAATCTAAGGCTTTTTAGGTCACAAAACTTTTTGCTCTTCCTTTCCCCTTCAAGAACTACTATGATCACACACAAGTCAGAAGAGAAATAGCTTAGAGAAAAAGACAATAGGAAGACATGTGTCCATCACATCTGTATGATCTGAAGGAAAATTTTAGTCAAATGATAAAGCAATAAGAGAAAGTCCAAGTACTGACTATTGGCAAAACAACAGAACATAAACTTAATCCCCCTCCCTCCCTCAATCTTTGGGAAGGGAAAGAAAAAAAATTGCAGAAATAATTATCCTCTCTCCAGAGGAGCAAACTAAAACCAGGACTTCTTAATCCTACATTTTAAGATTTACAAATGCTATGCTCATCAGGTATTTCCTTACTGTCTACTTCCTGCAGGTGCAGAGCAAGATTTACACTAATTCTGAGCCAGCAGGTGGCATTAACATTTCATATACCCCAAGCAAACACAGTATTAGTCAAATGCTGGACACAGGCAACCTTACAAGCCCTATTTAAGTCCCATACGCAATGAGTAGTTTTCAATGACAATTTGTATAATGGCATGGAAAATTAACTACAGTCGTGCATGAAGCATTCCACTATCCACTCTGACAAAATAAGACAGGATTGCCTTCTCCTGCCTGCCTGATGGTTGGCTGGATTTCCCATCTCTCCTATCAGCACAACTCCATCAGGTATACACTGAGGAACTCGCATCAGAACCTTATCCTAGCATGCAATAAGGCACTTAAAAGGTAATGGCAACAGTAGTAATAAAGTTTAACAGTAGGATCACATTTTTAATTTGTGCGATGAGCCTTTAGAGTAACAAAAGTGGGAATATGTCCCTCTTTAAATGATGACTTACTGCATAAGAAATTGATTTGGGACTCAGTAGATGTAGATTCCTATTTTCTGCTGATTTTCAAAACTTCCTGTACAGCTGCTGACAGGTACACGAGAACTGCCATTAGTGCAGGCAGACAAAATACTTCCTTACCTCACATAAATGTAGGAATAAAGTCCACTGAACACTGAGGTTCTTGTGTTCTTGTGTTATAAACTCCTAAATGGACATCCTACTTACAAGGGGTAGGAGAGGAAGAGGAAATCAGATCTTTAATACAAACACCACTGACTTCATATCAAAGTCCACAAGAATAAAATCCGAAGTCAGTACATCATTTCAACAATGGAAACAGAACTAGGAAAAAAGAAAATATACAAAACCAACCAAAAAAACCCTTTAAAACAAGAACATATGGGGACATTTTTGCTTTTCTTTCACCTTGAAGTTCAAGTAACTCAGAACACAACTTGAGAAGGCTAAAAAGAGTCCAGTGGACAGGTTTTTTAAAAGGTCATTAAAACTTGCTCTTCTTAGTACTGTACAGAAGCAGCACCTTCATTGCCCTGGAGGGGAAAGCAGAAATTAAGATCCATGAAGGACTAGGAATTATTTTCTTCCAAGTATACACTGAAAAGAGTATTAGCACATGCAGTGAACACATCAGCCACTTTTCGAAGCTATTGAATGAGTAAATTCTAATATAAAATTTCACTTTTATTAAATAAGAACTGGCAGTCTTAAGATACCGATCCCCTTTGCATTTGGAAAGTTTATAAGACTATTTCCATGCACTTGAATGGGCTAGTGGAGACAGCTTTCAGTAACCATCCATCTTCCATACTAGAAATCCCAGTGTTTTCACGTAATGTATGCTGGAATTTAGGTGGTTTTTATTTAACCCTACCCTTACTCTTTTTTTTTTTGGTCCAGTGGAAAAACTTGTTATAAGAATGCCAGGGCCTGCCACAGTGCCACAGATACAGAAGGAAGTTCATGAAAAATGCTAATGTTCTACAAGTCCATGTGCTGCTACACAAAACAAAAATAAACAGATATATAAAAAAAAAAGCTGATACCTAAACAGTACTACCACTCAGTCACTTACCACCAAAGTCATAGAGTCCAGAAAAAATTTAAATCTTGGGCATTCATATAACACCTGTTTTCTGATAAAGCTTCAATTTCTTACAGGTAGGAAGTTCTTGGACTGTTTCTGGAGTATGCTTACCACTGCATTTCCTGCTCTGAGACATTTCAACACAGACTCCTATTCATCTACAAATATTAACTTGTCACCAGCCAAATATTACAGACCTTATGTCTAGAAAGTCAATTCTTCTTGTCCAAGCACTCCAAAGAGCTTGGCTTTTAGAATTTAAATTTCACCTTCTGGATTCCCATGTAACAAGCACTTCTAAATGAAGTCCAAGATCATATGAATGGAGAGAAAGGAATAAGTGGTTCCACTGCATAAGAATACCTGGGAGTAACAGCACACACAAGCCTTCATGTATCACTTCTCCCCAGTTATTACTGTGAGGACTTGCCCCAGGGCCTGTGCCTAAAAACAGGGGAAATTGAGATGTGTGCTTCCACTGAAGCCACAATGCAAAAGAAGCAGACAGTTTGCCTGCTACAGATGACCTTTACTGCAAAGGGCTGCAGTAGATCTGCTGCATGAGAGAAGGGTCTTCAGTGCACAAGAAAACCTCAGACAAATGAGGGGATGTTTGTGGTCAATGTGTGTTTAGTAAGATATGAAATCTTTCAGAAGTAAGGGAGTAGCTGTTTTTTTCCTTCTTTACACATATAGACCCTAAGAAGTACAGAAGCACATGCTTTGTCACTCTGCTGACCAGGGCAACAATATAATTTTGCTGGTATAACTTCAGACCTACAAAAGAATTGATGTTAATCAGCATTACTAAAGTTGTAAGGCTTTCTGGCCTCTTTGAGACATTTAATATTTCACACCAGAGGTGAGTACAGTTTACAGATCATATTTTAGGACTTGGCTTTAAAAGACAAATTGATAACTTAGCATTTCAAACCACAACAACTGACAAATTTAAAACTTACTTCCATTACATTATCCAGAACTTAGGTTTCAGAAAAGGCCTTTTGTTTCAAAAACGAACCAAAAAGCTAGGCCCAGGACAAAAGTGCTCGTCCCTAATACCTTTTCTTTTAGAAAGTATTGACAATATTGATATTACAGGAAGTTATTAAACAGCTACTAGTAATGTAAAAGGGAGTGATAAAATGACCACATGACCACACATGCAGCTGAAATTTGGGGGGAAAAAAGTGCTGCATTTTTTGCATGCCAATTATTTTCAACAACAACCCTGGTTAAATTTCACTTTTCTCTCATGTACTTGCACAGACCTTATGTCTAGAAAACAAGCACTAAGATGAAGAGGTATCTTCACCTGTAAAACGCAGTTAGATTGCTTATAAGATATACAGTATCACTGATGACTTCTGGCCTCCCAAGAACCCCTTACTATAGAAAAGCAATGAAAACAGCAAACCCCAAACCTCAGAAGCTGATAAGGCTTTAAGTTATTTTGTGATACGTAACAGTGTCGTCGTCCCCTCCCAAAAAAGGGCATTTAAGAACCATTAAACTTCACCCCGTTCATTGCATACAAGGAGTGATCAGTACTAACAACTGTACTTCAGGACTGTAATAGCCTGGCTTGAAAACCATTATTCTGAAAAATAGTACCTAGTGAAAAATAAGGTTACCTAAGCAATGTAAGACACAAACCAAGAGGAAAAACAGATCCCTGGGTCTGTACGTTTGTACAAAGACTGGAATAAATGCCAACATCTGTAGCTCAGGTCCTTGTTCCCCGGCAGATACAGATGCTGGAGGCCCGACGTGAATCCCAACCGAGTCAAAAGGATGTGCCCATGTGCTCGCCCCTCTCCCGGTTCCCCCATTTTCTCTTTCCCACTCGGGACTACTTTTGTTAAGGATAGCACTACAAAACGGGGGGCCGGCCACCTGCCGCTCACACCCCGCGGGGGAGGCCGGGGGCGGGCGGGGGGCGCGGGGCTGGGTCCCGGGCGGGAGGGGGGGGCCCTGCCCGCCTCGCTCCCTCCACCCCCTGCCAGAAGGGTCGAGGAGGAGGACGCCCATGAGCTGCTGCCTCCGTTCCCCGGGGAGGACGCGGGGGCAGAAGCCGCTTGCCCCCAGGCGGACCCACGGCTCCGGCCACCCGGTTCGAAGGAGGGGAGGGGAGGCTGCTGCCGTCGCGCCCCTCGGCCCCTGCCCAGGCCGTTCCCCGCCGCGGGGCGAGCCCACCAGGGTCGGGCTGGGGCCGCCCCCCCCGCCCCCGCCCAGGGCAGGAGAGGCGCAGGGCGGCGCGGGCAGGCGGCTCCGGGCGAGCTCGCTGCCCCCGTCACTGCGTTGGAGGGGGGGCGGGGGGGGCTCGGGACGGCTCCCCCGTGAGATCTCACCTTTTAGAGAGGTCCATGAGGACCCCAGAAAAAAGCTTCTCTCCCAGCCGGAACGAGACCACCAGGGCGTCCTCGATGATGTGATCCAGGGTGACCCGCACCTCGGAGCCCGGCAGCAGCGGAGCCTCCGCCTCCCCTCCGGCCAGAGCCACGGGCACCGGGGACTTGGGCTCGACAGCGGCGGCATCAGCAGCATCCGGCTCCTCCTCCTCCGGCGGGGACGGCTCCTCCCCGGGCTCGGACTCCGGCTCGGCGGAGCCCCCAGTAGCCGGCGGGCAGGGCTGCGGCTCCTCCTCGGGAAGTTGAGGGTGCCCAGCAGGCGGCAGGCAGGGCTGCGGCTCCTCCTCGGACTCCGGGCTAGGCGCTCCCCGCTGCTCGGCCTGGGGCGAGCCCACCTCCTCCGGGCTGGAGGGCGGCAGCTTCTCCGTCCTCTCGGCTTCCGGCTCCCGAGTCCCGGCCGGGCTCCGGGCGAGCTGCACAGGCGGCGGCTCCTCGGCCTCGCCGGGAGCAACCTTCCCCCCGTCGGCCTCCTCCCCATCAGGCACCACCGACTCCACGGCCTCGGTGACGGCAGGGAGAGGGTCCGCGCCGGCCTCGCTGCCCGGGATAGGCTCCATCTCGGGCTCAGCTTCGCCAGCCCCCCCATCGCCCGGCACCGCTGCAGTCGCTGCCGCCTCCGCAGCCATGGCCGCCATTTTCTCTGCTGCTTCACCGCCGCCTCCCTCCAGCAGCGGGATCGATAACCACGGCCTTCCCCGCCCGCCTGGGAGGGAGAGCCCGCCCCCTAGGCGCGCGTCCGGCAGCCTATTGGTGGGCGCGGTGCGGTTTTCTACTTCTACTGGAGAGCGGAGCAGTCCGTCAAGCCCAGCGGGAACTTCTCGTTGGCCAGCGGGGACTTCATTCAATGAAGAGTCAGAAAGAGGAAGAAAGGGTGTGGCTTAGTGCTTTACAGGCCGTTACAGATTAGAGGGGTTGGGCCCCTAGGGCTGCTCCGCCATCTCATTGGTGGAAGGAGGAGCCGCTCCCGCGGGAGGCTGGTAATTGGCGGCGCCGAACGTCCGTCGGGGGAGGGGGCGCGAGGCAGGAGCCGCGCGGTGGCCGGCATGCGCGCTGCGGGCGGGCGGGCGGGCGGGAGAGGGCGCGAGGGAAGATGGCGAGGGCAGGAGGGCGGCCCTGAGGGCGGGTTAGCGCGGCCCTGGAGCGGCACCCCCGCGGGGGAGAGGCCGTCTGCCTCCCGGCTTGTACGGCGCCGCGCTCGCCGCCGCGCGTGTGCAGGTGGGGGGTGCTACCGGTCTGTGGCGCTACCTGCCCCCGTGCTGTGGGGGCGAACGGGGCCCTTGCTGAGGGGAGGGGGGGTGAGCGGAGAACAGGGGGGTGGGCGGGCGGGTCGCTGGGGAGAGGGAAAACGTGAGGAAGGTAGAGGGCCTGGTGTCTTTTGTGAAGTACATCAACGCTTCAAAAGGTTAAGTAGCGTGAAGTAGGTGCATCGGATAAAGGTGAAAAGCGCAGTGATGGGAGAAAAAGAGTTAACGTTTTCCCTTAAGATGTTCTGAATCTATGCTTTTTCTTCCTGTGGAATCAATAGTTGCTACCATGTAGGTATTTCCCACCACAACCACCCACACCACACCACCCCACCACCCCCAGGTAGGCAATCTTGTGTTTCCTAAACAAAAATTAAGGAAAAAGGAAAGCTTTTCGTCTGTTACATGCATGATTTTACATTTTGGGAAACCGAGTCCTCTGTAGAAAGGAGGGATTTGTTAGAAGGAGGGACGGATGAGAAAGAAAAGTAGGAGCAACTGGAGGCAGAAAGACAAAAGTGATCTTAAAGCACAAATGGGTTTATTCTTCCTAGTGCTATTATGAGAGATACATTGTTCAGCAACAAATGACATTTTCTGAAAAGTAACAAGTCAAGTCTATAAGATTTTCTTTAAAAATAAAGTATTCCCTTTCTTTCATGTTAGTGACTTATTGGCAGACTTCAAAGTTGCTGCCAACCATATGCTTGCAATAGAAACAGAGCTACACCCCGGGTTGTCAGGTAAAAAACTTATAAACAATGGGCACGAAGAACTAATGAAATTTTTGCAAGAGGTATGAGAAAAAATCCTTGTTCAGATTTAAGGCCTGGTACTACACTCACCATTTTTCTCTTGTAGGAAAAGTGAGTTATATGCTGTTAAAGGGCTATAGTAATGCAGAGAAATTTTTTTAGTAATAATAAATGAGGACATGAATAAATAGTCTTCTGTAACAGCAAAAAAGCAGTGTATAACTGTATGCAAGTAAAACATGATCTTGCAAGTGGCTAGCTATAGGATTTTAGTAAGTGATAAAGGCATGATTAACCTACCCTGTTGTCCTGATCATAGTGGTTTGACTTACATAACAGACATAAAGACTCTTACTTTTGTATCTGATAGTGGTTTACTTTGCATGGTGAACGTTTTTGCATTATTGGTGGTGTAAAGTCTGTAAGGAACATACATATGGGAACATCAGGAAGAACAGCTAGACATTTCTGGAATACAAATACATTAGAATACAGTTAAAAGAATTTACTAAAGATAAAACTGCTTGCTAAAGATAAAACTGTGTAATAAATTTTTGTATGTTTTACCACCATATCTGTTAAATCAATGGTTTGGTAGCGTGGGTGGATAGAATAGAATGTGTTTGTTGGGGGAAGGAGTAGCAGATACTGAATTACAATTTTTTTTTTTCCAGCCATGCTTGCAGCTTTGTCAGTCTGTATTGTGGAGAAACAGCAGATGGATTCAGCGTATGATCTGTGGCTTAAAAGAAATCAGATTTGGTAAGCTTTTCCAAAACTACCTGCCATTAATATTACTTCCTAAATCATTTTGAAACAATTTTGTTAGACCATATTTGTGAAAGATCTGTATTCTGTATCCTAAGGCCATAATGCTTTGAAAGATGGCAACTGTCTAGGTGCCCCTAAGGCTAAATATGTTCTTTGCCAGAATTCTGGAGAATAATGAGAAGATTTGTGTTGCTACTGAGTTACCTTCATTTCAAAGCTATCCCTGTGCAAGGATTTCCATTTTAATTCAGATCTTATATTTCAGGTTTTTCTGTATGTTCTACCAAGGAGAATGCAATAGTGACTTGGAAGGTTCACAGAAGTTGCAAATGATTTGTAAAGAGTTCTCATCTTGAAGAAGCCTAGTATAAAACAAATGGTTGTAGGAGTGGAAGGAGGACTCTGGTGTTCTTTCCTCTCATTATTTTTGTTCTGTGCTATTATGACAACATATGACATGTAGAAAATTAAGATTTGATTCCCAGAAACTTTTTACCTTATTCATATGAGTTCTAGGACAAATAAAAGAAACAAATTAGCAAAGATAGCTCATATGTAACACCAGAACTGTTTTTACATTGCTCTCCTACACAACGAATTTCACTGTGCTTGGAGGTACTCCAGCTATATTTCAACAGTAGACCAAACTATGCTCTACATGCACAGGACTGTTCTGCATGTTGGAGGTATTATCATCTGTTTTAATGCTGTTTTCCTTATTAGTGTCTTACACTAGTAGTAATCTGTTTGTTTGTCCCAAGACTAATACTGTGGGGAAAAGGCATCACATTAGCTAGAAGGGCTGGCAGGGTACAGGGATATGTATTGTCATATATTCTATTCTTTTTTTATTGATTTTATTTATTTATTTTTTGCTCAGGAGACGTAGTACTGTATTGCAAAAGCTTACAAACACTTGCACTCAAGATAGAAGTTTGCAAAAGCAAAGTTGCCAGACAGCTTTCACCCAGGGGAGGTCAGAACTGTCACGGCCCTTACTATAAAACAGCATGGCTTGTGTAGATACTTTGTATGGCTGGTGATTTTAATTGTGCTAGCCGGTCAGTTCAGTTAACCAGAGTTCATTTCCCTGGTGCTGCTGTGCCATGGCATAGAAGGATGGCAGTAAATTCCAAGCCTACAAGAAATTACCAACTAATACAAAGAGACTCTCAGCCCTTGATCTGATGGGACATTAGGATCCAATAGCTCAGCCCAGCAGGCTTTTTGTTATGTTAAGTTCAGACTTATGTAGAGGATGGGCATAAAATGGAAGATTTCCTCTTGCAAAACTTCGACGAGGTTAATGCTTAGTGAAATCCACCTTGCTTTTCAGCAGGTGTTGCTTAGGGCAGACAGTTACCATTAAAATGCTAACTGTCATCTTTTACATCTACTGGAATCCCTAGCAATCCTTATGCTAAGCATAAGAAACAAATCTGGGTGCATGGCTTGTTAACACTCTGAATTGTTTAATTGCAATAACAGAGGAGATTACGTGCTTGACCCAAGCAGTTTAAACTACTAGGGGGTCTTAAAATAGAATGTAAACAGCTCTTTCTCAGTATCATTTGCATGTTGAAAGTGCTGTATGTGCTTTTTAAAAGAGGTAAATAAGGACATTTATATACCACTATAACAGCCAACAGAAATATGATACCATAGGTAACCCTTAAAAGAAAGTATAGTAACAATAGGCATGTAGATGCAGGATGAAACTTGTAAGTTTAACAAAAAAACACTTGCTATATTTTATTTTTTTCCATCCCAAATTCCTTTGATCACCATTTAATTTCTGTTTATTTTAAATCTAGCCTGTAATCTCTTTAGGATAGGGTTTGTCTTTTTGTGGCTGGTTTGCATAGTGATTGGCATAGTTGGGGGTTGGGGCCTTGTTTCTATCCTGGAACCTTTAGAAACTGCCAAAATAAAATTAATGGAGTTAATGAAACAAATTGCACTAACACACTTTCTGTAGATTAAAACAAGTCTCCATGCGTTCAGCAAGTGGCAGAAAGGACAGAAGTAGAAAGAAAAAACTAAAAATTCAGGAGAGGAACCGGTATAATTGGAGGGAATAAAATGATGAATTTGAAGGCAGAAAAATGCAAAGCTCTATGAAGATGTGTTAACAGCATATTGGCAGGCTGGGTAGCTGCAGAAGTTGTAGTAAGTTTGGGTTCTGTGAGTGAACAGATGTGATGTGGTTGCATGATGCCTGTAAGAAGTAGATACAATTGTATCTGTATGCATGGGTATACAGGGGTGAAAGAATTGTTTCTGCATGTGTAAGCTGGGACGTGATAAGGATCAGGTCTGGCAGACTTGACTGTTTAAAGGCCTGTGCTGCTCAGTATTAGTGATACTGATTTGTTCTGTCATGACCAAAATGTATTATTGCACTGACCTAACTACGAATAGAAAAATCTTGAAGTCTGTGAACAGTCACAGCATGTATGTGTGTTTCAGTTAATAAGTGCATTGGGTTAGGGTGTATATAGTTTAAGATGATGTATAGTGGTAACATCATTCTCCGGGCATGAAGTTCTGTAAAAGTGCACTACCGCGAAAGAGCCAACAGAAAATGCAAGGTTGTAATGGAACAATATACATATAAAGAGTATAATCAGGGTTGCGGTGAAGCCAAAGTGCATAATTGCAGCATATTTACAAATACTCAGCTTCCTTGAAGCTAATTTAGCTACCAGTAACAGTGAAACTCTGATAGCAGTCTCCAGAATGGGCTGCACCCTGGTAATTGCCTAGTAGCTGGAATTTGTGGTGTTACTGGTATCCAAGCTAGCTGCATATGTGTAAATTCACTATGCCTGTTCATGCTGCAACTGATCTGTCTTAGTGTAGGCTTATGAAAGCTCTAAACGAGTGTGTGGATTTATAGTGACTGTTTATATTGTCTTGGTAGGATAATAGATATTTTTCCTAATATTTAGACTGGGGCGTAAGAATTTTAGATTAGAGGTTTACAATTTGAAGTTCTAACAACCTTGCTGAGACTTTGTGAGTCCACACATTAAAGGGATTTAATAAAGTGGTTTATATACATCCAGTAGCTCTAGCTTTTGCTGGCTTTTCAGCAACACCACCGAGAAATAGGGTACTACAGGAAACATCATACTTCTCTCCCGGCATCATGGTGAATCATAGTGGCCATAGCTTCCTGTGACTGCTATAGTGACAACAATTTCCTGTGACCCTGAGGAAGGTCTGAGGGTCTCACAAAAACCTCCACAAGTCAGGGTTTAGGGACCACAGTTTTGTGCTGTTGATAAATCCATTTTAACATTATTCAGTGTTTGCAAGGCATGATCTGCTGTTATTGTGAGATTTTCAAGGCTTTCCTATTGAAAAAGTGTAACCAATGAAAGCCAATGGATGTAAGCAATGCAGAGGAATATAGGCAAAGAGAAAGTAAAGACTAGGTCTTGATTGTATGCTGCAGGCTTACTGCTTCTATAACAAGTTAGGAAAGTAATGCTCTTAAAACAATTTTTAATTACATTTAAACTGTTTTAAAACTTCATTATTGATTTATTACAGAAAATTGGTATGGGAGGAGAAAATAATCAGTCATTCCTGTAATGTTTGGTAACTGATTTTTGTAGCCATATGAATGTAGAGCTTATTTTGTTAGGTTTATGAATGATCATTAAAGGATTTGTAAAATCTCACTATATGCACACATGCCCCAGAAGTCTACCCTGAAACTTGAAAAGTTAATTACATGCTAAATTTCTTGTGAACAAGAGATCAAGTCAATGATTGGGGCTTTACCTAATGTCCATATGGAGAATTGATTTAAATCAATTACCATAGCTGGGGTTGCCTAAAAAAACCCTGCAACTATTAGTGAGTCCTTACAGTGAAGCACTGGCATTAGCTCACTGCTGACATGTCTCACTTATTTTATAATTTTAAAGAAATGTGAGTCTGAAATTGATTCCTGTCTTATCTTGTAGTCTGACTGATTTCTGCTATTTTCTGAAATTTGTACATCTAGGTACTGGTGATATCCATGTATTTTTCCATTCAGATAAAATAAAACAACTTTGAAGATGCAAAATTGCTAATACTATTATTGCTTCATATTTTGGTATCTAAAACCTTATCTCTAGTTTTGCATGCATACATTATAACTGTCTTTTAATAAAAAGATCTTTCATTATTTTAGTATAAATAGAAAAAATAAATGCATCATGCACTAAAAGCTAGGTCCATAGTGTCTCTCAAACTGTGATCATTGTTATTAAATTATTAACTTACTGATTATAACTAATTCTTTGTAGATAAGGCCTTTTCCCACACACATAATGCTAGTTCCCTTCCACAGTTACTTATTATCAGTATTAAAAGTTGTAGGTGTGAAATGAATTCATTCATTTATATGATATAGTTTTGTAGTGCCCAGTTAGATCAATCAATTTTATTGCATCTTGGAGACTCAGTGAATCAAAATTAGTCTAAATTTGACGAAGACACCAAAAAGCACAGTTTGCAGGGTATCCTTTTCAAAAGTATTGTCAGAACAATTCAGCCTTCTTAGTGCTGAGGGCCACAGATGTATCAATGTACCTACAAGAGGCTGTTGGGCTAGATCACCATTCTGTCAGCACATGAGCTGCCTTGTGTCTGAGTCAGGTATAGAATACTGCAGTTCCTTCTTGCTGGAGCTACAAATCTCATGATGGGCTGGCAACCCATCTGACCTCCTCTTCATCAAGCATGGCAGGCAGGGAAGAACTTCTTCCAATCCCCTGCTCTGATAGACCAGGTGGATTCAGTCTGGGAGATGCTAATTGGTTAACGTGGGCCTATATGATTAAGAAAGTTCGTTTAGGTGGTTTAGGTATAGAGGAAGGTATTTACATGACCTAATTTAAGTGCCTTGATTAAATGGCCAGTTTAGGAGCTGTGTTAGTAAAGAAAGGAATCACTCTCAGGACAGTGGCTCAGAAAGGGATGCTAAGCTAGCTCTGAAGTGATCTCAGAAGACCATCTGTCCTTTTGACTATACAGGTACTCTAGTTTCACATTTTAAACATGAAATTGTGATTATCACCTGTACTGCCATATTATCAAGAGGTAGGGAATGTTCTACAGATGTTAACAAGTGTCTGTTTGGGCAGTAAGTGACCAATCTGTAGAGGCATCTAGCTTCATTTTGTCTTAACTGTGAGTGCTAAGGCTAAGTATTTTTGAAAGCATAAAGGCCTTAGGCTCTATGAATAATTTTGTAGCTAAAACAATATTTATGTTTTCAGGGCTTATGTGAAACATAATACAATTTCTGACTCTATTCAGGAATCAAATTACTTATACACATTCTTTAAACAGACTTGAGTATTACTTATAGAAGTGTTCTTCCTCAACAATTTCTGATTAATTTTCCTTGATGGTTTTAGAAAAGCTTAATTTTCCTGTTCTAAAAGAATGTGTTTTGGATTTTACGTGTTTTGCAAAGAACAGAACTGTAGCTAGTGTATTCTCTTTGGATGACTCTGTTAGTGCCAAGAGCAACACACTTGGGGACTGTGTTACTGAACTTAAGATCTAGGGAAACTGAAAACTGGTTTCCTTCAGATGTTAATTTTTTTTCTTTCTTTCTGCCTGTTTAAAGATCTCCCTGTCTATGATTTGTGGTGAACAAAACAGGATATAGTATTAGTCAAGTTTTAAGTGATCTGTTAGCCAGAGTCTCACAGTGTTTTAACATAAATACAAGTTTGTCTAAAAAAAAAAAATCTAATGTAAAGGAAACCATTTGCTTCAAGTAGTCTATACAGTGTTGTTCTTTCCTGTGGGAATGCAAGTCTTTGTATGTTTGGATATGGTCAGTTAGTTCTAATTTTGTGACTTAACTGTAATGTACACATTTTAATTTTTCTGACTTGTCATGAATATTTGTATATGCTTTCTACCCTATCTGGATGCTGCTTTTGCACCTTGATCACATGTCCGTTCATAATCATGGATTTTTGCAAGTAAAAACTTATATTTCAGTTTCAAGATGATGAATATATAGGAAAGTCATGCTTGTTCTCAAAGTGTCTAAATATTTCTAATCAAGCTCCCTAGGTTTAATAGGGGATGGAAAAGCAACTGTGTCTTGCCAGACATTTAGTGTGTCTTACGTAGACATTTAGTTGCGAAATTCTGCTGCAGTTCTTCAGATTCCTTTAGGTATAACTTACTGCTCTAAAACACAGTCATGGCTTGCAGAATCCGTAGGGTTGCTGAAAGCTTAATTTAACAGAGAGGTTGTTTAGTTTTGTCTCCCATGTTAATTTAAGAATTTACACTGTCAATCTTTTAAAGATCTCCCCTATGGTTGTTAGATTCTAGCTCCTTTCCTTCTTAATGATCTGTGATGATACCACCTCCTTTGACATTCTACCAGTAATTAGTTAATAGATACCTGTTTTGTATTCTCTAAATCTTTACCCCTTCAATTGTAGATTGAAGAGAAAACTTTCTGAGTGTAAGTTTTTTTCATTCCTTATGTATATGTTTTGCAGTATGTGCACAGTATGTGTCAGTTACTGATTGAAATATGATCCTGATATGGCAAGCAGGACTGGGCCTTACCTGAATTTGAGTAGAAGATCCCTACAGAATACTCAAGTGATTTACTAATTGAGTCAGTAACAGTCTTTCCCTGACTCAGTGCTAAATCAGCATCCTATGCTGAGTAATGGCTCACATAGAAGAGTTTGCTCACAGGAACAGTTACAGAACAATTCCCTTTATGGATACTCTATTCTGATTGAATAAGGCTTTCCAAAGTGAGGCCTTGCCATGCAACTTGTAATTTTCATAGTGCAGTTTTTAACTGTGACTATCCTTCACAGATACCCTTGCTCCTGTGGCATAATCTCTTCAAGCTGCCCTAGCACCAGTAGAAATGCCCTTGAAGCTTATTGGTGCCACAGCTGTCAGTGTGAAGAGCCCTGCAGTTGTGCCAGTTCCAATTACTGAGTTACTTCTTTTACTTTGCATAGCAGAAGAAACAGTTCCAGGATTTGTTGTAAGGGCCAGTCATTGCTAATACCGGTAAGTTATGTAGCCTTGGTTTGAGGTCTCATCCTTTGAATGGCTCTCTTTGAACCTGAAGATCTGCTCTAGGACTAAACTCACTTTTGTCTCTCTGCATTTTTAAAGTAATTGTCCAAAAATGAAGAAAATCATTCCTTCAAAGAAGCTGTTCCAGAATAAGGAGGGACTGGGAGTAGCCCTTGGAGTGTTCCTGGAGGTACTGGTTTTGACTTGAAATGTAAAACAGGCAACTGAAGCTCCCTTGGTACTTTTGCTAAGAGTTAGGGTATTAGTCTTGATGACTTGGATATTTTCTTTTCTGTGGTGGTGTGGTGTGGTTTGTTTGGGGGGTTTTTGTTTGTTTGGGGGGGGGGGGGGTTTGGTTTTGGTTGGTTGGTTTGTTTGTTTGTTTGGGTTTTTTCCTCCCCAGTTAAACTGAATTCTAGCCTTAGGTATTAAGTTGGGATTGAAATGTGTTAAGTTCTGCTCTGGAACAGGGTTGTGTTTTAGTGACTTTTCTATCTGAGATGAAGGTTTAAGAAGCTTCTTTTTGGCTTTAAGTCCCTGCTATCATGTCCTCTCTTATCTTGTGATAGGTACTGCATCAAGCCACGATAATGATGTTTTTTAGAATCACTAGGATACTTCTGAATCACCCAGAGATTCATATGTAAAAATGGCAGGTTCTGCAAGACTTGATGTTGCTTTATACCTCGAGCAATATAAACCACTTTCTTAGGATCTAAGTCCTCCTTCCTTAGCCTCTCAGTTCCAGTCAAGAATGTCTAATTTAATGAACTCTGTGTTATGCATGGACATTTAGGTACTCTTTAGGATTAAAGGGGCTATTTGTAACCAAGACTGTGTAAGAATTTACCTTCTAAGCTCTAGTTCTCTCATTACTTTGGAACACCTGTGGGAGAGATTTCTAGATTTCTGTCTGAAAAGTATTAAGGGAATAAATGGAAATGAAAGAATGGTTAATTTATCAAAAGCCAAACACTCCATTGCTCTGTCTCAATCATTCCAGCTAGCAAAACAAAATTGCAGTGTGATTAAATGATCACAAATTATATTTAAAGTAATGCAATATATCTTATGAATATTTTGTATGTAAGTGAGTTTCAGAATATCTCCTCGGAAATGGAGAAATTTGTATGGCTAAAGGTATGAAAAATGAGTGATGCTGTACTGAAAAATGCAACCAGGTACTTAAATGCTATCTAAACAAATACATATTAAGAGACAAAAGATGTGTGTGCAAACTTACTTTTGGCATTGCCTGGCTCTTATGTTCTTACTCAGGCAACTACTGTCTTTTTTGTTTGGTTTTTTTTTTGTTTTTAAATTAAGGTATAAACATAATTATTTTATCTATGAATACATCATCTTCATCCATTAATTTCTGTTCAGTCTCCTTTATTTAAGAATGCTGTTTGTGAGAAAGCTCCTTGGAATGTTTGTGGCAAGTAAACAAGGCAGTAAGTATTAGTGAAATATGTGGCAGGAATATGTTTAATATGAATTAAAAATGTTAGAACTATGAAAGATGAGTATTTTAAGTCTTATATAAAGGGATCAGCAAGAAAATGTAGTATACAAATTTCCTGAAAATTTCCAGGTAAACTAAATCTTTCCAATTCCTTTTAGCTCGTCAATAGTTTTTTAACAGTTTGTAGGTTTGGTTGTCTCTATCAGATCACATCCAGCTTGACTTTCTTATGGGATGAGCACAGCAACTGTATTTCTTTGCACCAGAAAATGGGGGCTGGAATTATTTGGGCAGCACCTCTGAAAACCATATTTACTATTTACTGATGGTCAGCTGTGTTTTGGGAAAAGAAGTTGTGCTGAATGTCAGAGTACCTGGAAAAAGCAATAATCAAATAATAGTTGGTATTTGGCTGAAACGTTAGACTTCCAATTTTAAGTACTAAATCTTATCATTTAACAGGGGATTCTGCACATTATTATATTAGTCTTGTTTTAAAATATCTAACATATCTGTTTAAGATTCTTCACTGAGTATTTTTATTTATATTAGTTTATAAATTAGTTTATATTAGTTGTTTGCAGAGTGTCAATTAGATATTAAATAATTCTTTTAATTGTTGCTGAAGAAGTCTATGCTGCTACAGGTAAAGAAATATCTAGGACGTTCACTGTCCTTTTGAAATCTGAAGCGGAGTACGTCTATATTCAAATTTGTGTTTAATGAAATAATAAAAGGGCAAAGATAGGGACAAAAGGTATCCTATTTGGATAGGGTAACCAGAACTGTTACTTACAAGCTGAATTATGTTTGATTTTGTGAGAAAATAGGCAATCAGTCAATTACTGTTGCATACATGTCAGGGAGGGGAGGGAAATTACTCATATGGAAGTGGAAAGAAAATGTTTTCAGAAGGACATAACTGTCACTGTTTTTCTTTCTTGGCTGATGTAAGACTGAGTATTGAAGAAGTTTTCTTTTGTCTTACAGCTGAACTAAGGTGGGAAGAAAACCACCTTGATAAGCAAGTTGAAAAGATGATTGAGAGTTTTACTTGCCCCTTTTGATTTCCATTACTTTTTTTTTACTAAGCCCATATACTACCTAATTCATCTAGGACTCGTAAACTAACTTGTAAATTATACGGGCATATAATTAAGTAACACTGCTTTAACACATTGTGCAGCGTAACCCAAGTTATTGTAGCAGCCTATATGAATCCACTCCAAGGGTGAGGTAGAATACCATTGCTTTAAACATTGTTTCTCTTCTACAAGAGAAAGTCCTTTTACAAGTCCTCACAAGGGGGTGTATTTTACTGCTGTGTAAACTTATTATTCATTTTATGACAGAGAAGGACTGAGATCCAATGTCTCATGCAGTGTTTCAGCTGACTCGTTGCAATCTGTTAAGCTGCTGGAAGTTGTTTGCGTTTGATCATAAATGGTTTTAAGTGGGTTTTTTTTGGAAAGGACCAAACTGTACCAAGTGAAAGTACTGTTGAAAAGTTTCTCAGGATTTTCCATGCCATTCCTAAACCTTTCCCCAAAATTATTTTTGATGTTGAATACATGCATTGCTATGTATTGTATTATGTCGTTAGTGTAAAAATACGTGAACATTAACCTTTAAATTATATGCAATGTGCTTGTTTGCCAAGTGGAACAGGATATACCTTCCTTTAAAGATGAGTGTTGGGTTTTTTTGTTATATGAAAAAGCAAATGAATACATTATGTAATTATTTCCCTTTCATAAATGCTAATGCATTGGGTACACAGCAGATAAGAAACATTTTGATGTCCCTCTGTTAAAGCACTAACATCAAAATACAAAATATATACAAAGGGTTGATGGATGAACACCTTCCTTCAGGGTGGGAATTAAACCTGTTTGCTAGAATATCTTTACAGGCATTTAGGGCCTTTGAAAACAGACACTAAATCAGTTGGTGAAAATCCTCAATGTCCAAAGCAAATGGTAATTTTGAAAATTTAGAACTGTTTTTCCTCCATAGTCACATGGCAAATCATTGACAGTGGTGTAAACACCACCACGTTCCTGTAACTGCTGGAGGCAGCTGCTCAGCAGGCCTAATTAAGAGTAGCTTTCTTAAATTGATGACTTCAGTTCGTGTCCGCTCAGCATCAAAGACCCGGTTTGTTTCTGACAATTAAAATGGAATCCTCTTATTTCTGCAGTTGTACCTCTTCCTCATTAATAGCTCTTATTTCATCTAGGCTTTTGTTCTGTCTTGTTCCTTTTGTCATAAATATTTCTCTTAGCCATCTATGTATAATATAGAGGAAAATCATTGAACAAGATAATCTTTATGTAAATGAAAATAATTTGACCAAGGTCTCTCAAGTATATTTAGTTCTTTTGCTTAATTCTTGAGCTGTTTATTCACACTGTCCCTTTTATACAATTCTTTTCAACTTTTAGTGCTATCGGTAATTATCTTTCCTCCTTCAAATATTGTGTTGAGCTGGCGTTTAAATTGCTTGTTACAATCACTGGCTCTTAAAGTGCTTTACAGAACACTGACTTACATAATCTGCAGTCTTTAGAAGAGAGAGAGAAAGGAGGAGGGAAGAGTAGGATGATTGTCTTAAATTAATAGTTGATTCAGTCTGCCACACCAACTTGTCCACTAGTCTCCAGTTAAGAGTTAAGATCAAAGCAAACTGATCAGTGGGTAGCTGCAGTAACATCAGTGCAGGAAAATTTTACATGGGAGTATGCGTCTCATGATGGATCTGATTCAGCCTAGAACTGTTTATCATATACCAAGATCATGAACATTGCATGATTACAGAAAGTGAGTTGAAGTTCACCATCTATTTCCTTTCAGATAACTGTCTGCATCTCTTCTCAGGACACAGAGCCAGTCAGTAGGTGACTGTTGACAGAGCATGTCTATTTAGACATGCTCAGATGGTGTCACCTTAGCTTAGCCTATGAAGCTATGTTAATTAAGGGCCTTGCAGGGGGACAGCTCTTTTCCTGCAAAGGCAGCTGTATATTAGCATGACTAAAAGGTTGTGGATTGACATTGGTTTATGCCTAACCATTGCCCAGTTCAGAATGCAGGACAAACATGCAGCTGCATCCATCTCAACATATGGACAGGCCCACAGATCAATAAATCCTCTGGCAGGAATGGAACGTACTAGAGCTGTAAAGGAACTTATTTTGTGGATGTACAGATTATTTACTTTGCAAGACTGTGAAATTAGAACATTTTATCAGATGTTAAATGCACAAAAGATAAAATTATAGGTACATGTGTGCTCTTTAGGATCAGATACCCTTTCCTGTGAGTTGACTTACCACAGCAATGAGTTCAGTATAAACAGATATCCGAGTTTTCGTACTGTAAAGTTTTTCCCAACAGTGTGATCTCCCAAATCCTGTTCTGGAAATTATTTCTTGCTTGATTCAAGCCAAGAAATCTCCTGGTTACTGCAGCATCTTTATAAGAAATAACTTATGTGAGTAGCGTTTCAAAAGTTGAAAGGACAAAAAAATGCCTAAGGCAGGACTGGCATTTGAAGTAAAAGAGCCTGTTGGGGCTCCTGAGTATTTCCCAGTTTTGTTTGTTTGTTTGTTTTCTGACCTGTTTCCTTGTCCCCCTATTTCTAGGAACATGCTAGCTAGCTAGTTAATATTACCACTGTTTGAATGAGAAGAAGCTTATGCACCAGTCTTTGTTTTATCTGTAAAATTGCTCCTGAGTCTTGTCTTTTCTGCAGTATTTTCTATGTACTTGAGTATGAATTACATATATTACTTTAATAATAAATAAAAGTAATATACATATTACTTTATTAGCTCTTGTTTTCCATGCAGGTGCACAACAAGCAGGCAACAGTGGTGCTCTCTTCCCTAGCAATGTATGGCACCTATCCCTTGAGCTCAAGGGCTGCTTCATAAATGCATCTCACTCTGATTTGACACAAGCTACCAAACAGGAGTACAGAGATGGAAATATTTATTTGGGCGGTATATTGCCCAAGGTTTGTGTTTGTTTTATTTTTAAATTTTCCTTCTGATTTAAAGTACTTTCCAAAATGCAGATTGCAAGGTACGTGGAGGTCTCTCTATATTTTTGTATGGAGCATAAAACAATTGGGCCCAACCCTGGTTGTAACCTTTACTTGCCACTGTAATACAAATAACTATGCAGCTTTCCCTCCAGTACCAGCAAGACTGTTTGTGTCATGTATAAGTGTGTTGCATTTTATCCTCTTTTATCCTCCAGGCCATATTATAACTGCAGTGTTGTTCCTATCCTGATCCCTGCCTGCTTCCATGCAAAAATACCCATCTCGAATTAATGGCTATATTGTTCAATAATTAGTTGGTTTGGCGTAGGTTGTGGGTTGAAATGCATATGCTGCTGACATGCCTGTAATGTATTGGTGACATTATCACTGGAGCTAGAATAAATTGGGAGGCCCAAACTCAAGTATAGGCAAGTTAGCATGGTAATTAATTTAGACTTTCTCATAGAAGTCTTCCAAGCAAATTACAAAAGTCTCTTTCACCTTTAATATGTCAAAGCAACTCTTTTGTTCTTTGGTTGTGGAAACATGGTAGTGTTTCTGAGGTTGTTCTACATCTGTAGACAAGCTCTGTTGACCCCAAGATCAAGAGAACTTAGAGCTATTGAGGTGTGGCTTTTCCTTACCTGTGGTCCATGGAGATAAATTTCATGTCAAATAGGAATAAAAGGAATGGTAAAATACTGACCCTAATTACTTGTAGAGATGGGAATCCTACATAGTCTATTCTCATTTAGGTTTTTCGTCCTGACAGAGCTTAAGAAGATGGGACAATAGCGGAAATAGAATTGACTAGTAATCATTTGGAAACATTGTACTTCCCGAGCTGAAGCAAGCAGCTGCCAACACATCTCTGATATTGTGTCCTTCACTTTGTCGCTTACTTGTAACCTCAGCTTTGCTGGCTGTGAAATATGGACAATAACTTTTTCGTTCACGGAAGTGTAATGTGGTTTAATTATAGCAAATGTTTAAAAACAACTTGAGGATGACAAGTGCCATCTAAGTGCTAAATGTTATCCTTGACAAAGACACAATAACCAGATAATTAGTCTTTCAGATGCACCTAGTTATTCCATAAATTACAAATTAATTTCTCTCCTTAAATTAAGTTATTGACACGTTCAGCTTTCTTGCTAATTGGTTTACATGGCCAATTGGATGTATTTCAGTGAAATGGCTGGTGAAGTCAAATGTGTTTTCCAGCTAGACATTGCCCTACATGCAACAATTATATATGGATTGACTATAAATCAAAGCGAAGCACTGCAGTAAGGTCAACAAAATAGAACAAATTTGTGTTGGGATTTTCTAGGTAGATTTCAAAAGTGTGCTTATAATTGGCTGTCCCTCTTGAAGTCACTTTGACTTCACAGTTTACCTGAATAAAAATGAGAAACTTTTGTCTCACACCCTTGACTTATTGTCCATGTGCCATTCATAACTGGTATGTTTTGTAATTGGATCTTCCTTTAAGTTTGCTATCTACTATCTGTTTGATGTTTCGAAAGTCATAAAATGGAGACACTGTGGAGCCTAGGATTCCCCACTAACTTGGTTCTTTCTGCCTCACTTGTGATACAGTTTTGAAACTGTTCAAACGGGAGGGGGTGTGGCATAAATCACAATGTATCCAAGTTTTTCAAGCCTTTCCCCCTCGCTTAAAAAGGCCAGACAAAAGTATTGAAAGCTGTAGCATACTGCTTAGCTATGCCATCCAGTTAAGCTCAGTTAAAAAAAAAAAAAAAAAAAAAAAACCAAAACAACAAAAAAACCCAAAAAACACACACAAAAAAAACCACCAACAAAAAACCCCTTCAGCTGGTACTGAGGTCTGCAGTTCTTGGGGGAAGGGGGGAGGGGGAAGCCACTCAGAGCTGGAATCTTCCCATACCATCTAATCACATTAATATAAAGATATTCAGGGTAATATTTATTTCTGATATAATTCCACTGACTTTTTAATCCAATTATACTGAGGATGAATTTGTCCCTCATGGTGTCTGCAAACACACACACACAAAAGCACTAACAACAGTTGGAGAGGTCATGGCCCATTTGTGTATGCTAATGTCTCTGTGCCTGATGTGCACATTTCATCTCTTTATCAGATGCTCTGTTCTCTGACTAAAATTAGAATAAAAACTTGCAGTTAGAAATTTTTGAATGCCAGAGACTTTTTTCCTGGATTTTTTTTATTTTGGTAACACTTTGCTAGAGGATTGGTTCTCATTCCCTCTTTGTCTATTTGTTTCTCTTTTCTTTCTGTCTTTCCGCAGAGTTCCCTTTTATCCACCCCCTTACTTCCTCAGGCCTCATCTGACGTGCATGGTTTACCAACTCAAGAAATGCTGTCATCACAGACAAGTATTTTCAGCTTTTCTGATCTTGAAAATGTACCTCAGACTGCATGTGTCCCTGTCTACTCTGTATATTTTTGCATTCTTTATAAAAATAATGAATGGTCCCTAGTGTTTAATAAAAATGACAAATTTATTATTAATTTTAAAATATCACAGGTATTGAATGGGAATATATAAGGAAATAAACCACAGAGATTGCTCTCAGTCAACCTTTTGGGGAGAGGGGTGGAAGGGGAGAGTTGTGTACTTATGTCCCTTCTTTCTTTGGAACACAGTACAAATTTTTAGCTATTCAAATTAAGGTCCTTCTCCCCCTTTCACCTCCTCCCCCAAAATGAGGACTAGCGGAGGACGTAGTTGCCATCTTGTCAGTAGCCTAGGGGTATGCACATAGCATTCAGCAGCTGGAGCTGAGTGCTGTCATCCCACCTCATCTTTAACAGTGAAGTTAATCTTGCAAAATCTCTTCATTTCTCTGCCATGTGCTGAAAAGCTTTTTATTTGGTTCAAGAAATGTGTGGTGTTTGGAGTTTCAGGTGGGAAATACCTTCCTTCACCTAATAAAGGATAGCTATGCTATAACATTGTGTTGTCACATGCCTTAATTCTGTCAGCAATTTTGTATTTGTGCCACTGTCTAACTAGGCTTGGTTAGACTAAAGTTGTAGAGACATTTCTTTGCTAAAACCCAATGAGCATTAAGTATGCAAGGGAGAAAATGCTGTTCTGCTTTCAGGACACAAATATTCCCCTGCACATTGACAGCAAAATATGCTTGGCATGCAGTGATTTTCAGTACTCCCTGAAATAAGAGCACTTAAAAGATAGTCTGGCCACAAGACTACAGAGTTCAATCATTAACACAGTGAAATGACAACGTGAACATTAGGTCCTGATTACTAAGATATCTGCGCTTCTGATCACCCTAATTCTTTCTAGATCTTAAACCATTTTGCTCTTTTCAGTATATCACACTGTGTTCTCTTACAGATCTTTATTTTTGTCAGTCTCATGTTCTGTTTTCTTGCGGTCTTTAAGTTGTAGAACCTGTTGTGCTATGTGTATTTCAAAATGAGAAGTGTATCACCTGTATTTTGTGCATAGCTGATACACATGTTTTCTTACTGTTACCTAATCTAATTCCAGGTAGGATCAATTTATGGAGTATTCAAGCTCAGCCTGTCTTCCTGTCACAGCTCATCAGCAATACCCAGCATGGTCCTTGGCAATTCACTTCCTTTGATAAAGTCAGGTCACTTTTTAATTGCTCTTACCAGGTTATCTTGTAACTTCTAATTCTGAGAAAACACTATTTGCAATTGGTTTGCAGATCAAGAGAAAGAATCCTTCGAGCTAAGAGTTTGCCCTGTTATCTTTCAAGGGTGTGCTGGATTGTCAATAGTTGGGAAATTGTGTTTCCCTCATTCAAAGACTCCCTTTAACTCAAGCCTTATAGACATAGAAAAAACACTCCATCATCTCCAAAGCAAAATAGGCTGTGGTTCTGATACTGTAATCAGTAAACCACTGTGGTTTGCTATGTCAGGGTAAGTGATTGGCAGCTGGTCCACAAAACAATGTCAGAGATGATTAACATAAGAGACTTGATTATCCTGTCAATGATAAGAACACATGGTGATCAGCAGAAAAATTTGCAAGATAGTAAATGTTGCTTGTCCAAAATTTTTGGGAATGTAGAGTTAGAGTGACAGAGTCAAAATGGAAACTCTAAGAAATCCTTTTCCTTGGTCCTGTCACAGACAAGTCCATAAAATTAGATGCCAAGGTATAATAACATCTCTGTCATTGTGTCATTCAGTCTGTGTTTAGCCATGACTTCTGCATATCTATCTATTAGCAACTCTAAAGGCAGAAGGTGAATGTAATTAGAACTAATCTTGATAATTTGCAAAACATTGTTTGTTCCTTTTAACTGCATTCCATAAGATAAGGGTGGCTGGATCTTGCCTGTGAGCTCCTGCATTTGTTGTTTGTCATGATTATTGTCTGTGTTCTACCTGAGAGTTGAAGTCAATGGAAGTTTTGCCAAAGCATAATATGCAGAACTAGATTCTTGTTTATATTCAGAGAGGGTTGTTTTGTTGGCAGGAGTCTGTGAAGGGGTTTGATAGGCGATTTTGAGACAATGAGCAGGGTTTCAGAACATTTCAATGAAATTTGAACTGTTGCATTATAGGGGTGGTCATTACAAGGACGTAAGCAGGAAGGCTGTGTTGCCTCACGGAATGTTTTTACCCACGTCACACAGTTCTCCAGAGCTGTGCACAGCCCATGGAGTTTGACAGCAAGGCAGAGTTCAGGACTTTGTGAATGTGCCTCTGTCAGAAAGCTGGAATAAGGTTGTTCAGATTTTTGCAATTCTTCCGTTGGTCAAGTGACTTCTAAAGCTGCAAAAACCCAATTTTTATGTTGTTGAGATTATCAGGAATGTTAGCGATTTTGTCATGTAGCAAAGTCCTGTCTCTTTCTGTCTGGTTAACATCAACTCTTAGTGTGGAATCCACTGAGGCTGTATAGTATTTTCTACAAAGTATCTTGCAGGATCTGTAGGCCAGGAGTTTCAATGCTGTAATTAAAGCATATAACATTGTATTTTCTAGGCAAATGCTCAAAGTCACCACACTTTTTTGTTTGTTTTGTTACTGGCAAATTTAAATACTAGAGAATAAGTTGTGACGTAAAGTAATATACCCACCTTAGGGAAGGAAACTTGAATAGTGGTGCTCAGTAGGTATTGCAAATTCTTAAATGGTAGTAGAATGCATGAAAATTGTGCAGAATGTTTAAACACACTATGTTATTTCACTGGGGTAATAACAGTAATGTCTGATCTTGAATTACATATGAAGGATGATGCAGTATTAGTATCTTTTATAACACAAATTCTCTTATTTCTTGAGTTGTCCATCTGAAACTTTCCCCTCTCATCCCCCAGCAAATAATAAAAAGAAAAATGCAAGCCTTCAACAACTGCTTCACCATCCTTGTGAGGAAATATGTTGGTGTAACTATGCTGCATTTCTCTATAGCTGTACTAATCTAATTCCCCATGTGGAGGCTTATCATAGAATAAGGGCCAAGCCTGCAGAACCAAGGATATGCTGATGTAGCTGTATAGCACAGGTTTTTTTAACAGATGGAGTTCCTTTCCCACTACAGCTAAAACCACCATGCTGAATAGTACATACTCTACCAGGCAAAGATACCTTTGCCAGCCTAAATTTATTTCTATTCATTGGAATGATTGGTTAGAAGTGTGGTTGTTTTTCTTCATGCTTCTAGTAGGCATAGTTAGGCTGCAAAAACATTGAGAACTGATTTAAAAATGCTTTTTTCCCCAGTGTAGTTTATACTAGTTTGAAAAATACAGAAATTAAACCACAGTAGAGATACTTTATTCTGAAAAGGAAGGACATATTAATGACTGCTTTTTTGCAAGATTATAGGATTCTTCTACGTAGGCTCAACCAAAGTAATGGAATAAAAAGAGAGGGAAAACTGTTAAAAAAACAAATGAACTGTACCATGTCATTCTACTTATTATGGGGGAAAGATTGAGAATAATTTAAAACTGCAACACTGCTTCCAACCAATCTGTCCTTCTTACAAGGTTCATTCTTTGTGGTTTTGAGGTCTGCAGTCTAGATAATGTTGGAGGACCACTGGCATTTAATATTACTTTCACCCCTTGTGTTGGTTAGATGTTATGTTTACTGAATGTTCCATCACCAGTTCTTGTACTTCAATCTAGTATATGTCTGAGGGTGATCACTTTGTTCTGCTTTGGCATCCATTCGAATGACAAAAATGTTCTGAAATGTAACTTCAATTTCATGATGTACCCTGTCAAGTGACACGTTTCTGTAGTAAATAGGGTATGGTGAATCATACAATGCAATGTAAGTGTCTGTGTCCCAAAAGAATTAAAAGAATTAAATCATGCTATCTCTTAATGGTAATGGAGAAGTTGCAGTTAGGATTCTGCATAAAAGCTAAAGCAGCCACATATCTTAGGAGCACAGGGGAAAGAACAGAAGAAGGAAGGAGAAAATGTCTTATCCTCTCTGAGGTGAAGAAAGATGTAAAAATCGGTATTGTTTAAAATTCAATAATTGGAATATAATCAATCATCACAAATCATCCTCCATGCCTTTGAGGAAGATGCATTTAGGAGCAACTTCTGATCTGATACATTTTTGTTCTAACATGATTGATACAATTATTCAGTTGCCTTGTGCTATCAAATTACTTTCGCTGAGGTTCTCTTGAAAAAAGACAGATAGTTATAGTTTTTTTAGGTTAGATGTCTAAACTACTGATGGCTCCAGAAGTAAAACTACCTACCTAAGCTTCAGGGTTACTCTGAGTGACTTCTTTTTTCCCAAAGGGTTGCCCTCATGCAAAAAGTTAGCAAGTTCTTAAGGTCCTTGAAGTGAGTCAACACAGCAATCATTTGCATTGACATCCTTAGCTGTTGAGGTGCTGCAATCAAATTATAGACAGGTCAAATTCTGCTCCTTTAGGATTTGCATACTGTTTTTCCAAACCTAAATCCAATACATTACTTCTTTTTCAGTAGAAATTTTGTTTTGATTCTTTTAATAAAGAAACATTGATAGCTCATACACAATAGTAGCATCTTATCAAATGTTGAACAGAATGGAACTAAGAGAAAAAAACTGAACACTTATTTTTACAGTCTAAGCCTAGAGAGTGCATAAATCTCACTAACTGCATATTCATGAGTAGTACATTAGACTTCAATATTGTAGCATTTTTTTGTATTTTTAATAATCCTACTTTTTTGTAATACGTATTTTGCTTGCTTGTTTTTGAGTATTACATTCCTTGTTCTCTGCTCAAGCAAAATTCCCATCGATTTCCACAGGAGTTTGCCCAGCAAAGAACTGAACAAGTACGCAGTAAAGCTCTTGGAATTTTGCCCAGTGTTTTTCACCTGGCAGTGTCCCTTTATGCATATTTCATAACCTGGCCTACCTTGTACTTGCAGGCATAGAACAGACTTTGCAACTCTCATGTATGAAATATGAAAGTTTTAAATGCTTGTGTAAGCCACTCTGTTAAAACAAAGTAGTATTTTATAGTTAAAAACACTGATGTCTATTTTAATACATTGTAATTGGGGAAATTTGATACTATTTCTCTGATTTTTCATCATGAGTTCATATATATGTAAGAATGGATTTCTTAAATTTTTATCTGTGGTACATTGAAATTTTTGTAATTGTAAGGGTTTTTTCCTCTATGGCATAAATTTAATATAAAAGGGATTCATGATATTCATTATGTTTTCTCCCTCAGAATAAAACAAAATTGGCTGATTATTGCAAGCTTGGACCAGTGATAGACCAGATAAATACTGCTTCTGCATTCAGATCGGAGGCCAGGAATTATTTGTCACATCAGTAGAGAGACTGTAGTTACAATTGGGCTATAGTTTTGCTTTTTCTACACCAATCTCAATTCAATTCCAATTTCTGAAGTCACTCAGGGTGAGTCAGATCTGGTCAAGCAAAAATAAGCTCTTGAATCATTCCCAAATAATGGAAAAAATGAGTCAATTCAGAGAGCTAAGCAAGTAGACACAGTCATTATAGGCATAAAGCAACCACAAAGCTTTATATGGTTCAATGGGAGAGAAGGTCCACCCAGTGAGTCAAGGTTGAATATAACTGGATTTCAGGGCTCTTCTGTTAGCAGAGCTGGTGAATGGCCAGAAGAGAGGTACGAGACCTGTGAATGGGGTGGAAAGATGGACTAATACTTATGTTATGTGATTGGTTTGGGGTTAATGTAAAGCAATACACCCAGAAGAGAATAGGTTTAAGCTGTGGCTTGGACTTGAACATTCTTTGAGGGGAGACTAGAATAATTAACATGGAAATAGGCAGTGGACTGAAAACTCTGAAGGCAGGTGATGAGGCTGTGACACATCTTACACAGTAAGAACACAATTCCTTGCATTCATTAGCATTTTTGTTGCCAACTGTATCAGCCTGGGTACATGTTACAATTAATAACTGTGCTTTCTCAATAGTTCTGGGAAAATCTGTGCTACTGACATACACCACAGGGAATAGTTACTATTTTGCACAAACTGCTGTTAGCTGTGATAAAACTTCTCATGCAGAGACCTAGAAAACAGGAGAAGTTGATATAACACAATAACACATCAAAAGTCATGTTTAAATATGCTTTATTTTTTGATAGTAGTGCTTCCCAGCTGTTCATGATCATAGGCATACAGTGCATGTGCTGAGTCCAGAATCAAGAAGAGTTACTATAATATAGATTTGGCTCTATGAGCGTGGTTACAAAATTTGGTGAAAATGCCTTTATATAAAGGCAGGACCTCAATGATAATTTTAATTACAGTCAGGTATGTACCAAGACAAAATCCTTTTCTTTTAGCTCTTTTCTCCTTATTTGTAGCCTATTGCTTCTACCTCATTACTACACCGTTCTTTGCTAGTGCAGTAAATCTGGAGACCTAATGGTGCACAAGGCCCTTTGAGGACAGCACTGACTTTTAAAATATTCATTTCTATGCGGATCAGGGATATCCCAGTCTGGCTGTAATCAGAGGAAGAAGGAAGGAGACAAATAATCACTGAACATGACTGTTTAGGGAGCAATTTCTGTCAAAAAAAACAATCAGCAGCAAAGGTGGATATGAGCTGGCCTTGCACCCCCAAGCACAAGTAAGAGTGATGTGGCCTTGTTTGATAGCCATAATAGGATAATTGCTTCTTTCTATTCCTTCATCCTCTAGCCAGCTGCTTCTCCTTCACTATGCTGAAATGCCTGTTGTTTCTCTCTGCTAACTGCTGAGTAATGTAGGGCTAGTGAAAGGTGCCAGACTGACAGCAGTGGGATCTGCACTTCTTTGTTTATACCCAGAGTGCAGGTATATCATGAGCCCTGACAGTGCCCCTTGCTGTACTGGTAAGATACAGCCCTGACCTGCAGGGAGAAATCACAAAGCAGAGGATCCTTCAGGGCAGTTCAGTTCTTGGTTATTTTTTTGTTTGTCAAAATGGTGCCAGCTGTGGTAGTGAATTGCATGTTCTGGAACAGCAGTATAACTCTGCTTCCAGCCGGTGATCCAGACAGAGATCAGTTCATAGCCTGAGTTATTCGAAATGGAATAGACCTTTGTGCTATGAAATCAGTTTGCAGCAAGTCTCCAGCCACTGGGAGTTGAACTGACTACCAAATTTATCTCACCCAGGCTTAATGAACAGTCATCAGGTAGTAATGATCCTACCAATCTTGATTTAAATGTAAGTTATAGCAGGGGTTGGATTCCATATCCCTAGAGTAATTTCTTGTGCCATCCAAACCTCATCAAAGTGTCTTGGTGAAAATGATTTAAGCTAACATGTTGTACTGCATGTTGGCAAGCAGCTAAGGGAACCCATGTATCAGTTACTGTGGCTCAGTGGTAATGTGTTAACTCACAGTAACTTCATTGTGTGCCTCAGTCCTGTGTTTTATTCAGACACATACATAACTCTAGGCTTTTTTTTTTTTTTTTTTAATATTAGGGTAACACTAGCAAGGGTGTGTCCATCAGTGCCACCTTTATTGGGTAAACTCTAGATTTTTATTTTTTTGTTGAGAGATATTTAAACACTTGTCATGATAATGAAGAAAAAAACCAAACAAACTAAAATTATATAAACTCATATCTGATCCTCTGTGAAAAAATAACAGAGAGGCCACAGCAACTCCAGAGTTGGCTCAGCCAAGCAATGTCACATAAAGCTCTCTAATTTTTTATTTGGATCATGTCTGTATGTAGGTCACAATGACTTAAAAGAGAAGGCACTGACCAGACAAAAACAAATCTTTCCAAAAAATACCACTGTTTTAGGAGAAGGATTCTTTCTCAAACAGAAGACTGAAAGGATTTTACTGTTCACTGCTATTTCAGTTAGCTGTGATTCCAGTTACCAGCGACTGAGCACAGGGGGACCTGCAGTGGTTGTGTTCTCAGCTTGCCTGTCTCCTGCTTGTAAGCTTATCCAGTGCATAGCAGCAAGATGCTATGAAGCTAGTTCTAGCCATTTCTCTTTCTGACTTTGTGTTCTGTGATGACCTGATATAAATCAATTCTAGCTTGATCATCCTTCCTCAGGAATAAAGAAGAGATGTGAAATGTCTCACTGCAGCTCCCCATACTGGTATACGTTTCTGCTTTCCTTCAGTCCCTAATCACAGCGTCTGGACAAAAACCTCTCCTGCTGCTTCCACACTTGTGAACATCACTCAGTGGCCAATAGCCACCCTAGTGATTCTGTGCTTCTCTGCAAGAATTGCTCCTTTATGCAGGAACCTACATAGTCCATACATCTTTTCTGAGCAAACTACTTTCCAGCTTTGAGGAGCCTGAAGCAGGGGGGAAAGAAGACCTTCTATCTAGCCCTCTGGTCAGCCTTTGTGCAAGCACGAGAATAGCAGCATGTAACAATAATCTAATAAGCATTTCTTCTAGGAGAGGAAGCTGGAGGCTGTGATGCAGCTGTGAAGAGTTAGGGCACAGAAGGTCTAAATGCCTCTGGCGAAAGTGCTCTTAGTGACACTTGGGTTACAAATAGTAATGCTGTGTGGCATCAGTGCAGATAAAAAAAAAAAAGCCACAAAACCAAGGTATAAACTGGGCCTAAGAGTACAAATCACTTGTAGAAAAGCTGTATAGAAATGCAGGTTGATGTTTTTGAAAACAAAAGTGGAAACCAATAGATTCCCCTTGACTTTAAAATCTGTATTATGCACCCAGAATTTGTATCACAGTCCATGCATGTGTGATTAGCAAAATTTAATATTTTTTTAATGCCAGTCCCTAGAGATAGCAATAACTTTAAGGCATTGTGCAGCAGTGGAGGTGTATTTTTATAGTGAATCATCTTTTCACAAAGATTAGGACTTTTGAGACAAACATGCTCTCAGAGGATGATGTTCCTCTGCAGAAAAACATTTTTTTATTTTGAATGAGAGTGGTCTTTTTGATACTTTTTAAAGATTTCCAGTATTTTATTTTTTTAATTTCCTGCAATGTTTTCAAAAGACTGTGTTGATTTTATCTTACCAAATTACTGTTATAAAGCCATTATTTAATTACTACATTTTCTAGTAAGCTAAGAGTTTTGGTAAGCTAACTGTGTCAAAGTTCATTTGCATAGTAGTAAACAAAAAAAAAATCAAGGTGATCGACACTATTTTGAATTCTTAGTAAAGGAATTAACTTTATAAGTGGTTTAAAACATTTGAAAATTTTTTTCCAGGTTTGTGCCAAGTATAGCTTTTGAGAGATGGGGCAAAGAAGCGGAATCTGTTTCAGGCTTGAATTTTCCTACTATGTTGTGGGTTTCATTTGTGGACAAAGGACATTTTTTGTTTGGCTCAGCAGCCAAGGTGGAAATGGTTATATTGTCATAGACTCATAATTTATATTGGAAGGGACCTCCAGAGGTCCTCTAGTCTGACCTCGCCACTCAAAATATGTCTAGTTAAAGGCATGATGCCTTAAAGTTTAGATGGTCAGGGCCATCTCTACTTGAGTCTTGACCAGTGCCAAGGATAGAGATTCCACATCCTCTCTGGGCTACCTGTTCCAGTATTTCACCAGCCTCATGGTTTAAAAAAAAAAAAAAGGTGCTAATAGAATTTCTCAAATTCTCAGCTGTGTCTGTTCTTCCTCCTCTTATCACCATGCCTCTGAGAAGTGTCTGACTCCTTTTTCTCTCTTTCTTCCAGTGAAGTAGTTATAGAATGCAATAAGGTCTCCCCGCTTTGTCTTAATTTCTTCAAGCCAAAGAGACCCAGTTCTTTCAGCCTCTCCTCATACATCGTACCCTTAAGCACTAGTATTTCCACAGGTGGCAAGAGGAAAGCTAGGCATAAAAATGTAAGAAAACCAGAGATTTAATCCTCTAAGTATAGCTTTAGTTGCTGTTACTTATGAAGTGTTTTATTGCCAATTCCAGTATCACTCAGTGGGAGATGTGCTCCCATTTTGTATTAGCTCTATTTTTCCATACGTTAGCCTCCTTTCCCATCTTCTTTTCTCTGTTTCAGCATTTTTGTTTCTCCCCTATCCCATCTGCCAAAATGAAAATCATGAAGTAGTTAATATCAGTATGTAAAGCATCACAGACTTGCATGAGCCTAACAATCAAAGGAGATGAATAGAGCAGGATAAATGATACTTACTTTTCTTCAAACAATTGTCTCAGTCTGTCTGTTTTACAGGCTCCAGAATACAGCAGGATAGTGGTTTATATCCAGCATACCCTTGAAGACTGTCCCATAATCACAACAGAAATTCAAAAATCATAAGAGAAGGTGAGAGCTAATTTTCAGATGTGCTAAGCAGTAGTGGACCCACAGACATCACTCTCTGACCTTGAGAAGAATACTTGCTCAATTCCTCTGGCCTTTGCAGCATATTATTTGTAAAGGATATTGACAGCTTCAAGAGAAAAGTGTTCTAGAACTGTAAAGAACTAGTAATTAATAATCACAAAGGGCTGAAGAAGTTTATATTTCAATACTCGGAGACAGACCTTGCAGTTCAAACCAATATCAGAATGTCTTCATCACACTTCTCTGCATTAGCAAGTTGAGAGGGATTTTTATGATGAAGCCTGATCTTGCTGTCATCCTGTCTTTGCGTGCAGGAATCATTATCGTGGCTTATTCTGCATGAAGAATTCTGCATTCTACCAAGAAGCAAAATGAAAAAAACAAGGACAATGAAAGCAAAAGGCAGCCCACCTTGAACCAAGGCAACATTGTGTTGCAAGGCAGACCTTAGCAACCTGAAGCCAAACAGAACCCCTTGTGTTAACAGAGAGTAAACTCAAGCAAAGATCATTGTGGCTTGTTTACAGAATCTTATCAGGTGCTGCTAGCAAAAAAAAGAGCTTTGAAAGTGGGTGGAAGACTTGCTGTTAAACAAGTGCACTGTAGCGTTTTCAATCAATGTATTTAATAATCTGCCTATATCTCGAATTTTGTAAATACAACAAAAATTCCAGTATCATGCAGAAAGAGCTTACGTATTTTGGTTTCTTTAAATCTCCTGTCTTTTAGGATACAAGCTGCAACTAGCCTTATTAAGGCACAGATTTTGGCACAGAAGTCCATCTGTAGCACCCTTGAACGTTTCTTCAGCTAAGAAGCAGAATTAAAGCTTTATCACTAGATGGCAGTATGGCTTATGACACTGATGTCTCTACCTGATTTTCAGTCTGCTCTCAAACACCACGCCTACTCTGGAGAAACATTCACAGAAATTCAGACTGGTTTTAAAACTACCTCAGCATCCTTACCAGGGGAGTCACAAGGATAATCCTGGGCACTAGAATCGTGCATTAATGGTGGATGCAACTGTTTTTTAAACTTTGTGCAAATTTTGTCAAAGCATTTTCTGTCTGAGGAACCAGAGTATTGGGAAGTTGGCATGCTGTCCAGTCACTGAACTAAACATCCAAATTTTTAAGCATACTGAGAATGATAAGTGATCTGTATATGTTACCGAAACTGAGCCATTCAAAAAATGCAAATTTAGGTTAAAAATGAAGTTTAAAAAAAAATAAACAATTGTCACTGTTTAGGTTTTTTTTCCCCTGCTGCTTCCCTGTCATTTCAGAGGGGAACAGCTGTTGTTTGGTACTATGAAGTAAAGAAACTTCCAAGTGGAAGTTCAGATTTTGAAGTGTTTTCCAGATTTTCCTTCTGATTCTGGAAGGAAGCTTTAAGAGAAATATGGCTTATTCCAGGGTTTAAGATAAAATCACAGCTGTTAACAACATAGTCTCATATTCCCAGTTTTACATCACTGTTGTTTGATTAATAATGGCAAATTTATTGCTGACCAACTCAAGAATAAATAAAACTGTTGAATAGGGACACTACAGGCTAGACGTAATAGAAGCAGTTAATAGAGCAAGCAGATGCAAAGATTTGCTTGTTTTGGAGATGGTGAAGAAATGGCATGTGAGATGTATATATCTTCTCTACTACAAAAGTATATATATTTCTCCTGTTAAATGTATCTAAGGAAATATACACAATTGCAGATTGTTGTAAAATATGCAGTGAGATGTTACTGTGAATCATACACTTCAAAGCATAGCTGAAGCCCGA
Source organism: Haliaeetus albicilla (assembly GCF_947461875.1). Taxonomy (NCBI): domain Eukaryota; kingdom Metazoa; phylum Chordata; class Aves; order Accipitriformes; family Accipitridae; genus Haliaeetus; species Haliaeetus albicilla. The sequence goes on along the minus strand of NC_091509.1, from coordinate 9,717,860 downwards.
AAAAGTACTTATATGCAAAGAAAACTGGCTTTTCTTGTATTTCAAGAAAAGCAATGCATCCTTCTCTGCTTCACGCATTTTCAAACTCTTTCTGTTCTTGCACAAATAACCTGCATCGGTCTTTTCAGTGTGGCACATTATAAACACTGCACTAGCATAAAAAAAATTCATTCAAAGGTTAGTTTCCCATGTCTGCCTTTGAGATTCTTTAAGACAAAATCCTTGTTTGCTTGGCTTACCGCGGTGGCAAATAGCTTATCACCATCACCAGACAGCTGTCTGTTCCATCTAACTCTTCCCTTTAGGTGAGCTGCAGGAGAAGAGAATAGAGGAAAATCTTGACAGAGTGAAGGAGATGGGAGGGAACTAGTAAACATGATTTTAAAATATAAGAAAAAGACAACTGCAAACCAGATGTGCCTTCAAAAAAAAAAAAGTAGTATCTACATTTAATGTTCCCTTTAACACAGATTCAGGAACTGCAGCTGAAGGAATCCTTTGGAATAGCAGAATTTAACTGTGCATGGGGTTTATGTGCACAAATAAAGCAGCAGGCTTTACAAGTGCAATAGATAGAGGTTAATACACTTCATAAAAATTGGTGGAGGTACAGGGCAATGTGCGGGACAAAGCATCGTATCTAAAAGATGGAGGGGTGACTACTGATTTAATAGACAGCAGTGGATCAGGATTTCTAGCTATTAATCACATCTCATATGACCGGGAGCAAACTACATAATCTGTATTTAAAATACAGTACTATTGCTTTAATGATGAAGGGCTGGGGAGCAGCAGTCCGGAAAGCAGGATGCATAATAAAGTATGCTGTGTTTATTCCATGCATACTGAACTCTGAGTAACCCTTGCAGTAGAAGGAGTTCCCCTGGCAGCCCAAGTGGGGAATTTGGCCTTTCTTTAGCTCTGCAGCTCTGTGTATTTGCTTCAGTAACCATTGATGATCCAGATACAGAGATGTTGACATTACAGAAGTAAAGATGTATGAAAATAGGGAAGTTGTGAAGTTGCAGTATCTTAAGAAGAAAAAAATAATATATTTTTTTTTAATGTCTTCCATGTTGGAAATAAGAAAATGTTGTGTTGGCATTTTCAGTAAAACAGTCTGTTTCAAAATCAAAATATGTATTTTAATTTATTGGAATGACCTAGGAAGTTTTCTTTTGAGCCATACAAAACACATATCTATTTCTAAATGGGAATTGTCTTACTGAAGCTGAAAGTTAACCTCTTGCTCAGCCCCCATCGCTAGCCTGCATTTTTCATCATATGTATGATGGAGTAAATTCTGCAATATATTAAAGAAAATGCTCTGAGTATCCCAAACTAGAGGGACAAGGTGAAGGGTATAGGAGTGCTACCAAGGTACAGTTATTAAAAGGCACTTTTATATAATGTTTGTTTTCAAATCCATTAATGCATTTCAGATGTTTTAAAAATGTGTTTGTTTTAAAGCAAAGAAAAAATAAATATTTGTGGGTTTTCCCCAATATTAACTGTGATTTAAAAAAAAATCTAGAGCAGCATGGTATGTAAAAATGTTATTCCCACAAAAATATAAACTTTTTTATATGTAAGCTATGTATAAGCTTGCATGTTGAACAGAGATAATGTAATTCAGCATCTACACTGCAAGTTAGAAATATTTTCTAAGGAGGCAGCTTTAGTTATACATTTGATAAAACTGGGTTGGCCATGGATATGGGAGCAAATTAGACTAGACATAGTGCTGGGGTTATTTGAGACCCTTACAGGTCTCTCTGGATTGCTGTCACTCTCAGCACGTTGATTCCTTAAAATAAAGGAAAAACAAGGAAAAGACAGAAATTCTTAATGTTTTTGTTCTTCCTTGAAACAGTACTTAAAACTAATGAGTTTTTCTTTAAACACTATAAGGCAGAAACAGAGACGAGTGGAAAAATCATATGTCCCTGTGCTTCAAAATGTGGTGTTTTTTTTTTTTTTTAAACGACTCCTTACCAATGTGAAGAAGTCTTTTGTATTAGATAAATATGACACAAAGTTCTACAAAATCCTGAACGCCTTCAATTCCTGTTAGATTCTCAATTAATACAACAAAATATTTTGCCTTGCAAGACTAAATAGTAGTCTTTTATTAAGTAGATAATGTTTGTTGTTAAAAGTCCATCATTTCCTTCCTTATTATCCATAGGCTACACGCTAGCAGCCTATGCTTAATAAGCCAATAATGTAAGTAAAATTGAGAAAGGCAATTAATTTGTTTATAATTTCCTTTTTTTAAAGAACTTTCCATTTTCAATGTCTCTTATATTATATCTCTGTAGATTTTGAAAACCTCTCTCTTCCGTATATCAGATAACATTTAAAAACTGATTTATAACATGATTTGTTTGGGAGGAAACAGAGCAGCTCTTAGAAGAATTCCAACAGAAAAACAAGTTAAAACATGGTGTTGCGTATTGTTCTTTATTGACTTCAGTAAACTTAGTTAAAGGCAAGCTCTGCGCAGAGTTTCTCCAAGAAAGCCTAAATCAACATCGCATACACTAAACCATCAGTTGCTTAGTTTCTTAGGTGGAGCAAAACATTCTGTGATTATTACAGTGGAATGAGTGCTGCCTGCTAGAATGCAAATGTAGGGTGCTGCAGAAGGGGTATGTGAGAAGTAGGAATAACTGTAAAATATGCAAGTCAGTTCTGTGCATATGAAAATGCAAGCTCTAGGACTGGTTTCAGCAAGCTGTCCAGCTATCATGAGAGGCCTGCTGCCACCAGAGTCCATGCACAACTCCAGTTTATGCTGTAGAAGCAGGATAAGTTCCTGAAACACTGCATCTTGCCTTCATCCCATGTTCATCCTGCTGCCTTCTAAGCCTAATTTGAATAAATTACCCTACAAATTTTGTACGTAGCTATAGCTGTAGAGAGGAGGCTTCCAGAGCATGATACCTTCCAAATACATTGTGGCTAAGAAAGAATTTGACTTTTTTTTTTTTTTCTTGGTAGTGGTGCTGGTGTGTGGTGGTGACATCCTATTGCATTCGTTTACCCTCCCTGCTATCAGTTCCCACTAATTTTAAATGCAGGTACAGTGCACATTCATTTTATATTGGTACATAGCTTTCCCCCCCTTTTGGTGATGACTGAGGATTGCTTAGAAGACCACAGCCATGTGACGGAAGTCTCCAAATTAGACTAGGTTACGATGAAGATAAGCTCCCATTTGGAGCTATGTTGTCCTGATGTGTCAGCAAGTACAATCATGTAGATACTATCAGGTAAATAAAAACTTTACAACATATCACATGAACTATGTAGATAAAGGGGAGATGACTGTTGATTCTTATCTTTAGGGTTGTCAGTTACTAACTTTATTAGAACTTCAGTTACTTTCTGTTAGGGACTTCTAGTATAAATATATGGAACAAAGAAATACAGAGGTAGTATGTTTAACTCAGTCTGCTTTTACCAGAACACTCTGCAGATAAGGTTGAATTATATCTTTCATTTTAGCAACTTTTTAAAAATTGTCCGTATTAGGCTAAAACCATTGAGGTTCAAAATGTTCCATAGTGGCTCTTAATCCAAAGATGGTATTTCAAAGAAATCTTAACAGTCTTGTGTGAGCCAAATTGACAGTAGCCAAAATTAGTTTTACTGTGCATTTTCAGATTACATGAGTCAAAACTGGCACAACAAAAATCTTCAAGTCTTCTGTTGTAGTCATTACTAAAACTTTAAAATCAAGACAGCTTCCTATTTCTGCTATCAGTCCCCATTACCATTGAATTGGATGCAATTGGTAACATTTAGTATAAGATAACTAATTAAGGGAAAGAATCCTGAAGAAAGAAAAGAACAATTAGATTCACAAGAAGCTGCTGGTATCAATCTTACTGTAAAACCAAAACATTTTAGTATGTCTGTTAATGATCTTAGTTTAAAAGGTGGGGAGTATACCAATGAAACTTGTTGTTGAGCTGGAAAATGTTATAAGTCCCTGCCACCTCTGTTCCAAAAAGTAATCTGAAATTTGAGTAAGTGAAGAGGAATACTTGGATGATAAGAGGAAGAAAAAGTCTGTTATTTCAGAAGTGTCTAACGGAGTTTGGCATAGTTTAGGCCAATTTATTTACTCTAGCAAAAAAAGAGGATGTAACTGTTCTCTAAAGGACTTTGGGGTAAACTCAGAGAAAGAAGTTCTACTTAAAAGAATGGGCAATGCTGGCACAAATACAATCAGGCTTAGAATAACCATGCATTAATTTAAACTAGAAATTAAAAGAAGATTTTTACATACCAGGGAGTAAACTGCCTGCTGTGGTAACAAAAACCAAGAAATTGTATAGACTGCTATCAATTCTAGAAGATGATAACAGAGATGTTCCTTCCAGTTCTTTGTTTTGGTGCTTCTTAGTCCAGGAGTGCTGATTTGATTTACTTGGGTGTTGGAGTCTGAAGAGACAACAGGAAATAACGAGTTCAGAGAATTTGTACTGAGCCTTCAGCTTGCAGAAAATTTGTTCAGTGAACCTGAACTAGGCACACATCACTAGCACAATTAGCATAAGCGTATTTCTGCTTTCCTCTCCAGAGCTTTGTTTACAATTATCAGTTTGGACTTCTTTATTCTTTTAATGTAGATCATAAAGTATAACTGAGACCATGATTACAGTGAGCATTTTTCAGTGGCATGGGCACCTTGTGCGGATGGATATTCCGCCAGCTGCTTGTTCCCTTCTCCATGCCAATACTTGCATTATGCCAGTACAGCTGTTTGTGTGATCATGTGAAGAACTGGATCAGAGCACTGATCCAGCTGAAAAATACCTTTTTATTTTATCTTTGGAATTTTTAATTCAAATCAGGCCCTTGCTCTGGTTGCTACGCTACTGCGTAAATGGTTGTGCCAGCACGAAGTAGGAGGTGGCTCAAGGACACCTAGGAATCACTTGAACAATTTAAGCAGCACTGTCATATCCTTAGGCTGCTCTAATCGCTCTCTGGTTTGCAGTCACCACGAGGCCAATGGAAGGGCTACATGTTGTTGATGATGATGGTGCCATTCATCTTCCTCTCCTCTCTCTTGTACCTCCTGTTGTACTAGCAGGGCCTGACCATGGAATTGAGACAGTTCAGAGAACCAAACCACCTGAAAACTAAGCACTTTTTTTTCTTTTTTTTTTCTTTTTTTTTCTTTTTTTCTTTTTTTTCTCTTTTTTCTTTTTTCTTTTTTTTTCCTTCTTTTTTCTTCTTTTTTCTTTTTTTTTTTTTCCTTAGGTTTAGTTTTCTGTGGGTTTACTTGCCCAAGCCAGATCTCAGCAGTTCCACTGATGCAGCACTTGGAGATTTAGAACACCAGTCAGGGGCAGCAGAACCAAACGCTTCTTACAGAAGCTATGCCAGCTTGTACAGCTTGAAATGAATCACTTCATTATCTTGCTCTTCAGAAACTACCTTTCTGGAGATTCAAACAGACTAAAGGTTTTCCTGATAAGAGTGTTTTGGCAGGAAATAATCAAGTTTCCTTTTAGGGAGTCCCAAAAATACTGGATTTTTGGAAGATCTGTGCCTTCCTCCCCTGCAAATGTTTCTATCCCCGAGCTTCTGGTAGGATCCTTTCTTTCCTGTTTTTGTTAGGCAGAACCTACCCATCAGAATGTCATGTCTGGGGCAAGGCCAGTGTACTGTGTCACCTGTAGAAGTCCTGTAGAGCTGGCTGGTGCATTTCTGTTAAATATTTGGACTCTGTACAAGCATTAGCTTTTCAATAATTCAGCTGCATCTTGTTGGTAATTACTTTCTACTGCTTATGGGTTTAGAATAGTAACGCCTAGTACTATTCTAAATGGGTACTTAATAAGGCAACATTATAATAGGACTCCCATGGAATTACACATTACATTAACACCAAATGAGTTCATTCTGAATTCATTATGAATGATTACTCTGAATACCAAAGGAATTAATAATCATTAGGCATTTACTATGGAAAGTTGCTGAATAATTACCAGATACAGCTGTTTTAAGAATTTACAAGCTTTCCTGATCAAGTTTCATTCTGAAAGAATCATTAAGTGTAACTTTCCTTTCACTGGAGAGTTCCTACTTTTATTTTGCATCTGTACTCCTTGTTCAATTGCATTCCAGTTCTAAAAGCACTTCAAAGATAGTCACTTAGCCTAGTTCATTCACTAATGGAATTACTTTCCTTATCTCCATTTTGTCTTTGAGTGTATCATCTCAGTTGGCTTTATACAACACATCTGAAAGGTTAATAAACTTTAAAGCATGCTGGGAGACATTCAAGGGCAGGGTGATTCCAACATGACAAAAAGAATGCAAAAGTGTTATATTTATGACTTTGTGGCAAGTAAATTCTGAAGGTAAAGATATCGAAGGCCTTTGATTTGGTTCCTGAAAGTTCCCTCTGTTCCTACCAGCATTTGAAGACTCAGCTGTTTTGCATATCAGAGGTAGCTGACTTGGGAGAAAGAGGGAATTAACTGCTCGCTTTAGATGAACTTTTCCCTTGGGTATAAGCTTCCACTAGAGTTTTACTTCTTTGACACGCTAACTTTTATTCATGCTGTTTACAACACCACACAGTTGCAACTCACTTCATCCTGATAAATTCAAATACGGTGTTGAGCTTTTCTGCATAACTTCTCATTGTAACTAGTAGTTTGATTCCTGCCCATAGTCCTGACAATATATATTCAAATATGAGATTTACTATGTGTTGATGTTTGTCATCAAAAATCAGTGACTGAGGTTTCGAAGTTCAGTAAGCACAACTGTGTATGTATGTTTTGGGGTTCTTTTGGTTTCTTTTCCCACTCAGACAAATTCAGTGTAAAAAGCCAGTACACCTTAGACCTCATAAAATAAGGTTATGCCATTTCCTTGCATTCTGTCGGCAAACAGTGCTGCTCCATCTAAGCATGCACACCCTTATTTGTGTTTCTCTGTGACAGCTGAATCCACTCAGTGGGTTTCACAAATGCCAATCTGCTGCAAATAGCCTTTGCACATAAAGTTAGATTCAATAAATTGTGTTAAAGTGTTAGTTCAACTGTAGATGATTACCACTGAATTCAGGGGAGCCAGCATTTGGCCTCTGATCTGTAATGTTTAATTAAAGCTGTATGAAGCAGTCCTGTGTCTTGCTGATTGCCAAGATCGCAATACAAATGTGTTTGTGTTTAAGCAAAGGTGAATACTGTACAATATGTCAGTGATGCCATAAAGCAATGCTTAGGAAATCATCTTCATTTAGAACTGTGTCCCAAAATAAAACATATGAAGATAATCGCTTGTATAAATACTGATATATTTTTATATATTATGTAAAGATAAATGATACATTTAACATGACTCTTACTGAGATGATTATAACCAGCTTGGGGGATTTTTTTTTTTTTTTTTTACAGTTAGAGAATGAAGGGATGGGCAATTCGTCTTGGAGATTCAGCTGTGGCACGGGGCCAGCTGCAAACGCTGGCATGCTCTAACTGAAGTCAGGGGTTTACATGGGTGAGGTGGGGGCTCGGTGTAGGACATGCTGCCTGGCATACGGGCCCTGACAGTTGGCCACCAGATGGCAGACAGTCTCCTATAGAATAATGATATTTTCTTTTGACCTACATAAAGAACAGCTGCATCTTTCTCTATTGAAAATAATAGATGGTGCCAAGTACACTGAAGATAATGGCCACTTTCTGAAAGCTGTTTTCAGCTTTTACACCTGAAGCTTTTTATTCTTTTGCGTTTCTCTGTTCCAATTCTCACCTTGTGCCAGGGAAATATCTTTTATTTTTCCACTGACCTCAGTTATAGCTGTTAATTCAGTTGGGTTTGAACTGACTTCTGTTAAGCAAAAGTATAACATAACCAAGGGTGTATGCAGCAGTGTGCAGGCTCTACATTGTAGTAGTTGGAATGGATTAAATACAAGTAATGTATTTAAAATACATGTATACATAGACGTAGATAATTTTGTTTTAATTGATTCTTTTTTTAACTGGATAATTCTGGAGTTCTCTGCACCATTTAGTTCAATGACCAGCCCACCAAGGATGAAGCACTGCTGTAGAGGTATGCAAAAGCAACACCACATGCTCACAGCTCTGAAGAGGCAGAAAAATCACAAATATTGTAAATGCGAAGTGTAAGGTCATTAGATGGATACTGGTTTTAGCTGAAACCAGCTGAAGAGATAGGGACTTGAATGACTAACCTTAGCAAATGGGCAAGTGGTAACTTCAGTAAAGTCAGAGGGCCTCCATTCCTTTATTCTTGGAGTAAACATTGTCCTGACTCAGTATTTGGAAGACTTCTTAATGAAATTCTTCATTCTCTAATACACTATCAAATTTAATTATATTTTATAACAAAAAAGGCAGGAATGAAAATAAGGATTTATGTCAGAATAAGTGAGCAGAAACATGGGTGCAAATTCACAATGCACATTAAAAACTCCTCTGCACAGACAGGTACAGATGATGGCACATTTGCTCAAAACTTGTTCTAAACTGATTTGGATCCTGAGCAGCCAGGCAGAGCAAGCAGAATTATTAACACTGTGTAGCTTTACCTTTATTGTTTGGATTGATGTTTGTAACCTGCACTGGAACGCTCATGTACAGCGTAGTGTACAACTCCTTGGAGGTGAATAAACTCATACTTAGTGTGTGGCAAGAGTGACCCACCCAGTCAAATAGTTATTCTTTGGTAATTTACTGTACTACACGCTAGCTCTGTGCCCACCACATTCCCACTGCAGGCAGGCTCTAAGTATTGTATAGTTGTGTAGATGTCAGCATTTTTATATCGCATCACAAGCAAACTATCAATATAATTTGATCTTTAGAGAGAGAGAGAGAACATAAAAGCTCAAGTACTGTTCATATAATCTGATTATCTTTTTCCTGTTTCACAGAACTGTGGTATTTTTCTTATCCAGTTTGATCTATCTTCCAAGGTCCAAGTGGTGTTACTACACCAGTGGTATTGTCCTCCAATAAGTTTTATGTAAACAGAAAAGTTTATGGCTTGAGTTCGTTTACCTTCTTCACAGGGTTGTACGTGTCTGTCTGGAACACTGAGAGCCTAGTGCAAGACAGAGGCCGTCAGTGCTTGGCTAACCTGAGGACAGTCTCACTCTCTCCAGTCACCCACTCTCCAAAAGCACAGCTGGGGCTGGACACTGGTTATCTTTCAGTATACACAGAGCTACATGGAGACAGCAGGAATCTTAACTAGGGACTTGCTCAGCCAGTTGTGCTAAGCAGCTCTAAAGATTCTCACAGCCCATCAGTGGAGCAAGTGTAAAATTCCCTGGGTGACTGAAAGTAAATGGTTGCTCAGAGCTCTCATTGTTTGCTTCTAACAGCTGGTTTATTATAAGAAAGTTTAAATTAATGTGCCATCCTCTGGACACTGGGTTAATGCCTGGACTTAGGATTTCTTACTGGCTGCATCATCCATTCACTATATCATAAACTCTGATAGGTCACTTTTTTTCAGTGTTTGAGTTTTCTCATGTATGAAATAGGCCTGATGATACTTTCCTCTAAATGGTATTTTTGAATCTGTGTATGACTGAAATTACTAGGGGTTTTGCCTCTATTAATGGCATAGAGTTTACACTGCTGTAACTTAACTGGTGTCTACTTAGCTTTACCAGAGCAATAAGAACTGAGGCTTCTATGTATGTGCAACCACTTCATTGTTTTCCATGCTAATGCTGTTTTTCTTTATATAGATGGGCCTAAGCATCTGGGTCCAGCTGATAAAGAAAGTTTCCTTTTCAGTTGTCTGCTCCTGCACAATTGATCATTGAGTTCAGCAATCTTGGGATTAAGCTGAAGGAGCTTTGATTAAAAAACTAAGTGTCAAATATGGTTGCAGGACAGTCAGAATCATTTTACAGACACTTTTAAATCAAAAGTGTAAAGGCAACACTGGTGGTGAAACAAGCTTCTCTGTTCCTTTTCTGAATCTTATGTATTTGTAATTGATACAGGAACCACCAGTTTCATACTTTTCTCCCACAGTCCTGTGTTTTGAATGCTAATCACAGGGGACAGAAAATGTTCACAGAGGGAAGGTATATGGCTCTCCTTCTATTTCAAGTATGGAGACATACTTTTAATTGCATGCAGACAGCAGATGGTATGGCTTTTGTGGCATCATGAACTCCAGCACAATATAGTCAGCCACTGCACAGCATGGTACAATTTAAAGCAGAGTAAATATGGGGAGAGTGAAGGGTTAGGGGTGGGAAGGCAGTAATTCCTAGGACATTTGTTCTATTTTTTTTACAAATTGACCATGATTTTGTTATGCTTCATTCTTGTTCACTTTCTGCATCTGTTCTGGCAAACTGCTTTCCTGCCAGGAACGTACACCCAAACAAATAGCTTTAAAAGGACGTTTGTCAACTTCAAAAATCACATCTCCATTTGAAAGTTTTATGTTTTCTTTCACAAGAAGATGTAAGATTTTGAAGTTACTTTCTCTCAGACTTCAGAAGGGGAAACAGGTAAAAAAAACCCCAGAAATAATATAAATTCCCAACTAATAAACATGAGGCAAGCTCTTTTCCAGTCCACAGGTATAATCTGTCACAAAACTGATTCGGAATTTTCTAAAGCTTTTTCTGGTCAGAAAATTCTTTTCCATTAGAAGTCCCCTTCTCACTTGACTCAGACTTTTCACCCATCAGTCAGTGTGTTATTCTGGAATCCCTGTCATTTTTTTCCTGTAAGGAAAAGTTTTGAAACTGCAAAAATTTTCCTAAGACAGGAAGTATTTACCTATAAAAACCTCATATGCCCTGTGTATTCTGTAATTGGTTTAAAGGCTGTATAACTTACGGACAGCAGAGGCTTTGCATAAAAGAAAGCAGCTTAGTAAGTAAAATAAAAAATTAATAAAAATTAGAGAGGATTTTTTTCATTGAGTTGCAACTTACCCTGACAAGTAATATGCCATTAAATATATATGTATATATAGCAAATATATTTGAGTTTAATAAAACCTTAAACCCCCCCAACAGTTACGAATTTAAGGGGTTATTGTACACACTGGTATCCTGTGACAAAATAGTTGGGTACAGGCTGTCCTATTTCTAGCTTCTTTTGACTTTAATGCTGGTAATCTACATCCAGTCCCAAATCTGTGAGGCTACATCAAGACACAGCCAGTATGTGACCATAGGAGAGAGGACCCATAGGACGCAAGATTCACTAAGAGGCACCATTCTGTCTCAACTCAGTAGAACAGCTTGCAAACTACACTACATAACACTCTCCAACATGCAGGATTTAGAGCACAGCCTGAGGGAGTGTACCACTAACTGTGTGAATTGAGAGACAATGTTACCGGTAATAAAACTGCTAGAGGTAGCAATGCTTTGAATGTGTATAGTTTTACAGTAATGATATATCATGATTTATGATATTTAATATTTTACTGAAGTTTCATCCTGTTACTGAAGTTTGTCTTGTTTTCTGACAGAGTGGAGTATGGATAAGTCTATTAATTAGACACACAGAAATGGTTATACAGAATACATTAATTTGAAAGTATACCAAAGAGAACAGTGGTAAAGTTTAGTGGACCTTTGTTTTCCATGTTTCTAACCACCCAGCCTATGTTCCTGTTCTTCTGATCAGTTTCTGGACTCTAAATAGACATGTTCTTGCGTTAGCATGTGGGATTAAATTAATTGCATTTAAAAATGGAACCCACTTTGCATATAGCAAAACTTGTTGAATGCTGTTACATATTTCTCCAGACTTTTATGAAACTGAGGAAAAAAATAGATTTTCTATTCTTTCCAAAATTTATTACTTTAATTAAATAAAATAAAATTCTAATCTATGACACCATTTTCACATAAATCCTAGGAACGTTTTTGTTCGGATTAAAAATTGTTGGTCTGTATCCTCAGCCAGCGGAGCAATGCCAATACACAGCAGCTGGGAATTTCCTACCCTGCTATCTGTGTGTGGCAGTGGATTCATTAGGCATAGGACATCTCCTGTATGCGTTCTAAATTACCCAGCAGACTCCCTGACTTTTAACATATGGTTATCTTACATAAATCAGAGCTCTGCTTTTTCAAAATAAGTATATTTTTTGTACTTTGTGGGAATACTTGCTAAGCAATACAAAGCACTATTTGTCTCTTGATATTAAATAAGGTATGGGAACATGGTGCCAGGGACTAATCTAATGTACTTTACATCCAAGTAGTGTAAAATATTTCATAATTCTTTTTTCTGTGTGGAGATAAGGTAAGACATGTGCAGGTGCAGTAATTTACCAAGAACCTTGTCATTGCCCATATCCTACCAGAATTACTTAGGAATCTGTGCAGCTTGTTTCTTATTTTCATATTTTAACTAGTACAGGGTATGCTTCCAAATAAAGCAAGGCTGTGATCTCGGGACACTGCTTTGAAGCCGTTTTGTCCCTGTTTCATTAGAACATATTTTACCATTATGCCATCCTAAATGCAAAATCAGTGGACTCTTGAAAGTAAAAATATATCATTTTGTTTAAATATGCACTAAAATGAAAACCAAGCTTTTGTCCTTGATTTCTGCTGATCTCCAGATTATTGTCAAGAATGTATAACCTTGAATTATAACCTTGATTTTCATACAGGTCAATGGCACCCATGCTAGTGACTCACATAGATCATAAAAGTATATTTCCAGGGGGTGTGGGCTGAACAGCTTGGGCTGGTTTATAAAAAAGAGGGCCTCAAGCCATCTGCACTTGCCCATTCTTCTTTGTTCCAGCTGCTATTCTGCTCCACCAGCCACATCACCAGGGCAACATGGCATTTACAGGCAAATACGAATTCGAAGGTGATGAGAACTATGATGACTTTGTGAAGAAGATTGGTAAGTATGTCTTGGGGTGTAAGTCTTAAAGGTTACAAATTAGTTAAAAAATTCATTTTAAAAAAAAGGGTTTTTTACTGAAATGTGCTGAGATCAACAGGGGCTAAGACTGGTAGGAGTGCTCTGCACGTCAGCAAGGAGATTCCGTTTTCATTCCTTTAAGAAGCACTGTCAGCCACAGGGAAATAGTCCTGTTCTACAGAAGTAGTATTCTTTTCTGGCAGCAGAATGAAGGGTCAAGATGTTTGCAGTATGATGATTGTGAAGGTCACTTTTTCCGTCCTTAGTATTCATTGGTGGGAGTATAAATTTAGTATGAAAATGCTTGTCAAAATCTTACACAGGACCAGGTTTCTGTGAATGCTTTCAGAAGACTGTGCAAACCTGTTTCAGAGATTACCCGGTAAAAGCTCTTAGAGAGCTTTTCTTGCTATGATCATAAGTTCAGTGCTTGTGTTCATTTATTTAAAAAGCAATAGCAAATAGTAAATAGGTATATACAGCTATATAGCAAAGGCACAAGTTCATACACCTTAAATTCCATGCATCTGCATGTGTAGTTTAAGTAGAAGGAAATATTTGTATGTATTTTGTATCTATACATTTATTCAGTGTGTTGTTTCTCAGGGAAAAGAACGCAAGACCAAAACAGTATTTTAGCAAATGCACTGATGCACCTGTATCTTCCTGTATACCAGTAATTTAAACTCAGAGCTTTGATACTGCTGTAAAAAAAAAAAGAAAAAAACAACAAATCGGATGCTCAGACATCAATGTCCGAGAACAAACATACCATTAGCATGCTTCAATTCAAATACAGCTGGTAGGCTATAAGATTCAATAAACTGTATGTTTCTGTTAAGGTCTCCCCAGTGACAAGATTGAAATGGGAAGGAATTGCAAAATAGTCACTGAGGTAGTGCAGAATGGAAATGACTTCACCTGGACACAGCATTTCCCAGGAGGCCACACCACGACCAACACATTCACAATTGGCAAGGAAGCAGACATGGAGACAATGGGTGGTAAAAAGTTCAAGGTAAATTAATTTAGCTCTCAAGTTCTACACTGTCTCAGTTGTTTTTTTAATTTAGGGTGAAAATCAAATCTGTCTTAGGGACATCTTCCTTAATTTTTTTCATCTGTCATAGCTTAGAAACATATAATTATTTACGAATTTCTTGATGCCCCTAGCAAAATATCTAAATCTGATTTTAAAGAGAGCTAGAGCTTCAAAACTGTATGTACTAATAAAGAACAAGGGTAGAGTGTCAAGCATCTACTGGTGTCACAGCTCAAGCAAACATAATGCTCATTAAAACTCTAAAGAGCTGGTTGGCAGCTGTGTCATTGTCCAGCACCATACAGCAACTGCAGCACACTCTGAGGGGAGTGCTGTGGTCCCTAGTTCTGCCCATGCCTGTCAGCAGTGCTCACCTTTTGAAGTCACCTGAGCCTGAGTCTTAAACAAAAGACTGTGTAAAGTGAAGGGGAAAAAAAAAAGATCTCTGTATCCTCCTTCCTGTTGGAAGTACAGAGCAACTTCCAACTTAAGTAAACTCTAGTGAGATGGAAGATTACACAATATTGATCTGCTCCTCTCATGGACAAAATATGGATACAAAACCTGCTGTAAAATGGTTGCTTTACTTACCTTATTCATTTCTCATCTATTTAAAGGGATAAGACAGTTTGGGACAGCTAAACTCTGCATTTGTGAGGTGTCCAGAACCCTACAATAGATTACTGGATAAACGCTTTATACATATTGAAAAGACAGGAAAACCAGCAATTGCATCAGGGAGCTGTGACAAACTGAGAATAGCAATAGCATTGCATGATTTCCAAAATGCTTTTTTAGTCATACCTTTCTGAGAGGAAAAAACCCTTGTCTTTGGCTTTGAGAAATCATTGTGAAACCTAACAGATAGAGTAAGACACAATTTAACTCGGTCAGTTTATTGCAAACTTAACCATTTTGAAATATTACAAATTCCATTCTCTTCTCTTTGGCCCTGGGCACTTCAGCAGTCCAAAGCCTATTAAGGAGCCAAAGATGGAGGCAGGTAAATGACCCTCAGCAGAGAAACCACTGCCTTTTAGTATAGTGTCGCTAAACAATATATAAACTAGTAAGATGGTTTCCTGGTATCTGGTAAAAACTGTCCACTCATCTCTTCATTTTGCAAATTACTTTTTTCTCCTCTAAATGACTGGCTCATCTGTCTTTATTACTAAAAGCATAGGCAAGACTGACTAGTTATACAGACAAGACTGATTTTGTGATGGAACTACATAACTAGTTTTGGCAGTCAGCTGAGCTGCTGTAGTATTTGTGATCTTCATAGTAGCATCCTGACATACTTCTTCCATACAGAAGCAGCTTTTACAGCTGTTGGTACATATTATAGTATGAAGGTGTGACTGCAGACTGTGCAGTCATGTTCACCTATACTTAAAATAAGCAAGATGAATTCTAGTGTAGTTAGAGGTATGGAACCCAGATCTAGGGTAAAGATTCATGTCACTTGTCCACAGAGACTTTTGTGCTGCTTGCAGGCAGGTTATTTAGTACTGAGAATACTACTTCAAAATTAACTGATACAATCATGCCTTTTACTTCACTGTCAAAACAAGAGAACCAAGTAAAACCTTAAGGACTAAATGAGAACCATAGTCTGTAGTCAGGTCATTTTTAGAGCTATGAATGTTGTGTAGATATGGAACTTGCATATATTGTTAGATGAACATTTTTCTATTTAAATTGTGAACACTTAAGAACTAAAGCTCAAGGATTTTAGTCTTGTTCATGAAGCTGCATGTGTAATACACAACTACTACTTTTTTTTAAAAGTAAAAACTTTAAGCATCAGGTGTACAGATGTTTACAGTGTATCTGATAATATAAATGCCAGTAGCCCCAGGGAACATTAAACCTTTCTCTATTACAGGCAACTGTCAAAATGGAAGATGGGAAAATAGTAGCTGATTTTCCCAACTATCATCATACTGCAGAGCTTTGTGGAGGAAAGTTAGTGGAGGTGAGTTCTCAAATATCCAGGTTAGTTTATAAAAACCAACCAACCAACCAAAAAAAACCCCACAAGAGCAAAATTCTGAGTTTAGAAAAAATCTTTATCCAAAAGTAAAGCAAAATTATTCAATAACTTTCTCCTTCACTCTAAATAATCTTCTACAATTTTGTGCAGGTTTAATCCAAAATTTGAATGAACAAACTTTTCATCATGTATTTTTGATAAACTTGAAATGTAGATCTTGCATCTTAGGCACAGACACACAGTTTTATAGCTGTAAGACTGGAATGTTGAACTGCTATGTCTTCAACTGTATTCACTGTGCCTATGCCTCAAGAATAGAAAATAATATATATAAAACTTTTCACCTACTACTTAACTTTATAGAAACACGTATTAACTTTGTTTCATTCTTAGAAAACTATTGAGCTGCAACTCCTTACAGAACTCTATTTCCTTAGTCATACCAAAGGAAAAAAAAACCAAAACAAAACACAAGAGGTTGGATTTCAAGCAGTATCCTAGTTTATCAACAAAATGGCAACATACCTTTGGAAGATTACTGAAACTACAGTACTTGTAGTAAAACTTGTAAAACAGATAGGATGGTCAAACATCATGATTTCTGATTCTCAAAAGTTGTCCTGAATTGACTTACGTCTGTGTCAGTTATGTATGTCTGAGTGCGTCTTCAACAGAGACTAACCAGAAGTAAGTTACTCTGTGAATCAAGAAAGGACACTTACCCTCCCTAAAAGTAATAGTGTCAATCATTTATTGCTTTTGGAGAACAATTATCTCACTTGTCTAAAACCCTAATAACTTGGAGTTGGTGAAGCCACAGCTAACAGGATACATTTAAGTTATCCCTAACCCCCTGTTTAGAAGTTGTGCTTTTTGTGTAAGAATATTTTTGCACTGTGTATTTCAGACTTGACAAGGACATTCAGCTTATTTTCTAGATATGTCTTCTACCAAAGGGTAAATGTTGCTTCAGTAAAGGACACATTCTGTAAGCCAGTCAGGAGGTCTTTTCATTTGTGACACTGAAGCTCTAATTACACTGTTCAACCAAAGTTTTGTTTTTTTCTTTATTCCAGATTTCTACTACTTCTGGTGTAGTCTACAAAAGGACCAGCAAAAGGATCGCTTAAGGCAGTAAAGACAGTCTCTTCCAGTGCACTGAAAAACAAACAACAATACAAATAAATAAAATAGTGCTCATTGTCTTTCTCTCTTTCTTTGTATTACAAACACGAAGAATTGTTTTTCAGAGTAATGTTTTCCTCAACATTAATGCTTAACCCCATTCCTAAAGATCTGACAAATACTCAGAAGATGCAACAAAGCATTTAATGATGCTGTCCAGTCTAAGTATTTCAGGATATGCTACATACTTGGCATATTCAATTATTGTCTACTATCTACTTAATAAAAGCTCTATTCAGCTTCTGTCTAGAGAATAGGACAATACTCTGCCCAAAGCATAACATCAAAATGCAGGATGAAGCCTTTTGCCCTGTTGCTGGTTGGAGGGCAGAAATTTAGGAGCTTGAAAACAAGAGAAAGTCAGTTTATCACTCATTAAAAGATATGCTTTCATACTATCACGGTTTTCTCATTCCCATCAGTATCTCCTCTTGACCCAAATTTCTAAGACAACATGTAAGGTTTTACAGACAGACTCCTGCAGGAAAACATGGCATCTTATTTTCTCAGTGCAATCCTGTTATTTACATAGAGTGCGTGTGAAAACCTGTTTTCTTGAACACAATAGGAATGAAATATAACACAGTTTTTGGCTTCACTGTTCCAAATCATTTCTGGCCAATACCTGGTCCACAAAGCATTTTCCTTTTCAGACTCCTTTTTCCAGCTATCTTGCTTTCTGGATCCACCTAGCTCCTTGCCCTCACAAGGTACTTAGTAACTAAACAGGGCATGTGTCTTGTGGCTGCAAAAATTCATTTTCTGATCAGACTATGTATGTGACCAGTAATCCCAATCATTTCAGGTATCTTGCATTAAAAAAAGGCTTTTAATTAATTTTTATGTTTTTCCTCAGTAGAGATTACTAAGCTTTCCAGCTGCAACAAGGCTTCATCCAGACTCCATCATTCAACCAAAACAGACTGCACATGTCTTTTTTTATGACCAGGTATTGCTCAATATAGTACTTACTCTGTTTCCAAGGCAAAGCATAATGCTGAGCTCTAATTAAACATGAGTCAAATCTGCAACCTGTTCAATCTTGAGACATTCTTTTGGTACTTGCAACAAACAGATCTACTGATAGAATTTTGTTGAAATTCAGCCTCTTCAGTTATATGAGGTCATACTGAGGAGTAATAAGGGATCTCTTCAGGCTTACTCATCTGAGTTCAAGTCAGCTAGTACCTTCCTCTGCAAATAATGTTACATCTTAGAACACCTGAATTTAGAATATACCCATCATATTCAACACTTAACCAACTACACAGAATGACCTGTAGAGTCAGGCACAGGTAGACACTGGGCAAGTGTTGTATGAAACTAAAGCTCATACTAGAATTAGGGGATGGTGGTGTTTTGTCTGAACCATTCACACCCACAAGAACCTGCTCTGAAAGAGATGATGCCGATACCTAACAGTTCCCTGCATTGAAAACAAAATGGAACCAGCCACCACTAATTCCAGTTCTAGAAGCAGCTACGTTTAGTCTTGTGCAACTGGCACATTTTGTTTTCACATTTTGTATGTGATCAAGTAACCCCCATTATACAGACAACAATACTTTGAAAGGAAGGGTGGGATATTTAGGCTCTCTAGAAAGCATATAAGGGGTGCTTTCACATGGGAAAAAAAGCATTGCTGCCTTTTCAACTGGAGAACATTCTTGAGGCTTGTCTTGAAATGGCAGTGTAGAGAGCAAAACACACACCCCTTGAAAAAAAAAAAACAACATGTAAAATTATCACTAAGAATCCATCAGTTTAGCAAATGTGGGCCAGCATCTAGACTTCTCAGTAAAAAAATACCACTAAGCTAAATTGTATTAAATACCACCTGTATGCTTTACTGATGAGTTGATTATACTGATCAAAGAGCATTATATCAACTTTAAATTGTTCACTACAGTGTGTAAAACTTGCTAAAACAAAAGGATCAAACAGTGGCTTTGACAACTTTGCAAACAGCAAGTTGTGGCTTTCTCACAAATAGCAAGATGGTAGTAGTTTCCTGTTTAAAAAAAGCAGCAAGCTACAGCTATAAGATTTTTTTAAAAATAAATACATTTTAACCTTTGATGCCTGATCAAATTTAGCAGACTTTTTTCCACCTGTATCCCTGCTGTAGCTCTTGTCAGGACTCACTAATACAGTTTTTCTAATTTTAACATCAGCTTTCTCATTTGTTTGGTTACATCTGCAACATCGTCCCATGTAGGAAGGTAACTAGTGCCATACCCCATTTTGTATTCCTAGCCATGTTCCTCTGCATTTGCTTCTGCAGCAGCCTTTCTTACTTCAAAGTCTGCCAGAGAAGTACGAGTTAATCAGCATGTAAAAATTCTGATCTATGACTATACTGCAACTGACAGCATCAAACAGCACAATCACAGGGTGGGAAGTTTTGCATCCATTTGTTTAAAAATTAACTCAGCTCTGCATGCACCTCTGCAGCTCCCTCCAAAAGTAACTGTGGCAAAAAGTCTTCAGAAAAGTGTCCTTAGGTTGGCTGAACTTTATTCTACATTCGTTCTTCATGAGGAGGTATGTTTTCACAAAAAAAAAAAAAAAAGTCACATGAAAAAGTATTTCCTAGAAATTAAATGTGTGGAATTGCCACAAACACTTAAAGCATTTTGGAGAGAACTGTCAATCGAAGCAGTATTAGGCCAACTCAAATTCTCATAAATCTTTTTCCCTGTCAGGTTCTGCTGTGAGACTCAATCTGCCCCAACTCCACCCATGATACAACAGCACAATCAGAACCTAGAAGTCAATGGACAACTCCTTCTTAGAAAATACAGTTACCAGAAGAAAGATTGAACATACAACTGCATTCTCCTGTTCAGCCTTTCAATCTCCTCAGGTAAGATGGCACCCCCAAGACACACTGGCCACGTGAGCTGGAACAATCTGTTCTTATATTGGTTTATGTCCCTACCTTGTCTCTGCACATTTTCTGCCTTTCTTGTGCAGTGGCCAAATTCCTTATCTGCCTAATCCCTCACAATTTATTATTTGGCAAGGCCTTTCCATCACATTTGTCCTACCACTCTTCTGTAAAACATTGAGTGCTCAGATCAAGTATTTTTAAGGTATAAACATACATTCTTGACTAGCTCTTAGAAGCTAAGGAGGAACACTCGGGGGGGAAAAAAAAAAAAAAAAGGAGGGTACAAAGAGGGTACTCCAGTTGTGTGCTTGTTTATTGGAAACCTTCACTGGGAACTTAGCAAGTATTTTCACAATTAAGCACGATGGCGGTCCAAGGTGTAACACTGCACATGATGCAAATTATAAGGATGATAAAAAAAGAAAAACTATGCAACAGTACCGCCACATATATGTTGTTCTTTACATCTGTCAAATGACATAAAAAATACACTAAAGTCTTCTGAAAATAAAGTTTAATATAAATACAAAGCCAACAGAAAATGAACTAAGTTCTCTAAACTTCTAGACTAATTTCTGAAGAGTACTGCCTCTTCATTTACAGTTTGCTTTTTTTTTTTTTAATAAAACAAGATTCCTCTAGCCTGCAGAATGGAAGAAATTATTAACTTGATACCAAAAGTTGCATTCTCAGAAGACAGTTACACAAACACATATTAGCATGCAGGCCAGTTTCTCCCCTCCACCCTAAAACACCCTTAAAAACAATTATCTTAAAAATATAATTTAAAACAGCACTGTGACATGACTTGAAAAAATTGCCCCAAGTCAGTAAAAGCATATTGCACATTACTTGTATTGCTGTCCTGAGAACCTTCAGAGAAAAGACAAACCAAGAGTACTGCCTTCCAACAAACTTACAATATAGTGGTTGCATATATCAAAACTAAAGTTTCACATTTGCAGAAGTCCATTTCTTGTAAATATCTACATTAACATAAAAAACACCTATACAGTTTTTTGAACAATCATCCCTGGTTTCCCTTGAGAGAGAAACCTTTGGATATGTGACAGTAGGTGTGGAGGCAACAGGATCTTCAATTTACCAGCTAACACTTTCCAAGAGAATGCTAAAAAGGTATTTAAAAAACTAAGTCAGCATTGTCTAGCACTGCAATCAAACTCTAATTTCACAGTAACGTTAACCAGTTCCCCATCTCTGCCCCCATTAACACCAGTTCCTCTGTCCTGAGCCTGAACTACTGCCACAAGTCATTGAGCTCAAAAGATGAAATAACTGAAGGCAATGAACCTTTCAAGAGTTTTTCCAAGAGGATTTCTTCAAGTAACAGTAAATCCCTGATAAAGCTCATGAAGAGTTTTATTAACAATAATCTCCAGTCTCAAAAACAGCAGAACGTTAAAGATCCAAGAGATGATTTAAGGTTTTGGTTTTGTTTCTAAAATACTTGAAGGCAGAGTGATGTTCCGTTCAGCAGCAGCACATTTAGATTCCAAGAGAATTTTAAGTCAAAAATGCTTGATAGTCTTCTGGCCCATTTTTCTTTTTTTCCTTTTATTCTGAAGTCTTACTCTTGAACTATCACTCCTGCTCAAAGAAAACGGAAAGTGTCCTACACATAGATTTCTGCATAAACTAAGTTCGCATTTAACTGATACCAATTTCAGTATATTTTAGTAGAAGCTTCCAGTAGTGTAAGCTGCCACTGTTCAAGTGACATGTCACTGGGAGAGACGGAGAGCACTCCGTGTTTTCCATCATCTCTAGGTACATTGCTACTTGGCCAGAAATTCAACAAATGCTCCAGCCTGAAATAACTCTTCAACACAAGCTTTCAGCCAACTCTGACAAGTCACTAACTGAAGACTAGAAGGAAGTAACCTCCACAGGGTTTCTATGCAGATGCCTCTCAAAGTGGCATTGAATGAGGTGTATTAATGGATTGGTGTTTCTCTCTCTCATTAAGAGCCAAAGGTACAGCCCTCGGCAGAAAGGCACCCAGGTTCCAGTGATCGGTGGATCCAGATCGATGTCCTCTGAATGAGTCATAAGGATTACTGTTCCTTCAGATACACATCTTGTATCACATACAGGGTCTCTTCTTCAGCTTCTGTTCACCTTTTTCTTCTGTTAATATTTATCCATCAAAACACCCAGCTGTATATGAGTGATGACCACTGAAGTAACTACTGCCATAAGCCGTGGAAATGCAGTGTCTGGGCTCTGTTCCTAACGCTACCTGCACAGCAATGGGCGTTTGGATGGGCAGAGTCTGGGCAGATGGCCGAAGGCTGGCCTGAAGAGCTGCATAGGGGTGCAGTGAGCTGTCAGCGCTCCCAGCAAGCAGACCACTGGGCCTGTGGGCCTGTAAGGAGTCACGATAAGCAGAGCACAAATCTTGCACTGGCGACTGGAACTGGGAAAGTGTAGCTGAATGCTGGGCTAAAGGGTGATAACTAGATTGCTGGAAGAGAACTTGAGTAGTAGCTTGATGGCTCAGATTTTCCACTGCTTCCTGTTCTTGATGTTGAATTGTTACTTGCTTTTTTAGGTTACTGGCTTCTTTGATGTCATTCTCATAATATCTGAAAAAAAATATAAGTAAGATTTATCAAAGAGAGTTCACAGAGCTTGCATGTGTCTCGAAGTTTTCACCAGTCCGGCTACATCATCAGCTTTTTGGCTCTAGCAGTATGTGGTAATCCTCAGCTGCTTTCCACAATTAATTTATAATTATCCTGCTGCGATCTTCGCACACTAACATCAGGTTTATGGATCATTTTGCATCACAAGTATATTTTTACTGATGGGCTGGTTATCTTGGAACCTTAAGTCCACAACACAAAGACATTTTGAAACACTCTGTGTAGGTACTTGCAGAGTATTAAAATGCATAGCTATAAGGGAACAAGGCAAATTCCTGTTAGATATTAGGAAGAAATATTTTCATGCTTTTGATTATCATGAGAATGATGAAGCACTGCCAGAGAGGTTAGGAAGTCTCCGTCCTTGGAGACAGTCAAAACTTGACTAGACAGCACCCCAAGCAGTCCGATTTAACTTCATTTGGCCCTGCTTTAAGTAGGAATTCAGAAGGCCCACCATCACTCCCAACCTAAATCATTCTATTAAACTTTTTTTATTTTCCATTTAGACTGTATGTGCTCACATACCAGACCAGGATTGATGCATTGCAGTCATGTCCTTTACTGAAAAAAAAACCCAAAGAATAGTTCTGAAATGTCTCCCTACTGTATTCTTGATGTTAGAGATACACTGGTGTCTCTCTGCAGCAAGTATATTGCAGGTACAATGAGAAAACAAAGGGAAAAAAGCTTTCAACCACCATCCATAAAAGCTTCCATCCAATCACATAGACAATGAGTACAAGAAAACATAACGAACACTGAATTGTGCACTCCATTCTGCATTGCAAATGTTGTTAAAATACAGTAGTTAATAAAGTGACCTGATATTTTTGCCTTTTATTACTCTCCCCAAACCGAAGATGGAGATTACTGGTGTAACATTGTACTATCTTAATTCTAGCTAAATAATTACTTTAAAAAAAAGGAATATTAACATCTTCCTAAGAGACAAACAGGTTACTTTCTTTCTGATCTTACATGAACATAATTTCGATGCATTGGGCAAGATGTTCCCAGGAATAACATGTTAGCAATTCAAGCTGTGTTGTCCAGGCAGGAGAAATCTGCATACAGATACGTGAGGCACACACACAAGCTGCAGCAATCAGAGATGGACGAAAATGGAGGAAAGTGTGATCTACAAAAGAAAA
Organism: Haliaeetus albicilla; assembly: GCF_947461875.1. Lineage (NCBI taxonomy): Eukaryota > Metazoa > Chordata > Aves > Accipitriformes > Accipitridae > Haliaeetus > Haliaeetus albicilla. The sequence goes on along the minus strand of NC_091509.1, from coordinate 9,693,986 downwards.
AAAAAAAGCAAGAATTGTACTCTTACTAATCACTGCAGTGAGCCTATTATGTGTATACATGGCAAAACAGGACAAAATTAAATCTACAACTTTGTTCCACACATCTCTGAGTATTAACTCATGACCAGAAAAAAGTCTCTCAAAACTGGATCAAGCTTTCCTGAAGATTTCTGCACCACTTGTTCATAACTACTATCAAGGTTTCACTGTAGTTTCTTTCATTTCAGAAAAAGCCATGAAATAGACTATGCTGAAATTTGTAGACTGATCTCACCTGAAGCAAAGTTAGGTATTGACAATTACACACATACTTACATTAGTGTTGAACCTAGCTTATGAGGATGCTGCAGTTCACTGCCTCTCACATAGGCAGATATTGGAAGTGATGCTGCAAACCAAATCATTAAAAGCCCCATCATTCTAAATATGTCATGTCTTGCAGCACAGGACTCTCTAAAAAATATCATTAAAAAAGATTCAGACATTGAACTGCATAATATCATGTCTGCAACTGACAGTAGTTCATACTCCACGGCAGATCAAAAATTAGACCCCATTTCTGACAATCTCACCAATTAGCGTTCTAAGCTGAAGAAAAAAGTTGATCTCATCTACAGATTTCTGAAAAGAGACAAGAGGCTTATGCGCAAGGAAGGAACACTGTACCATTTACCATCTGAAATAACTGCAAAGAGAATCCATTCTGCACAGATAATTTTGTGCAATCCATATTATGACAAGCTTTAAAGCCCTTATCTCTTTCAGATTTTTGCCTTTTGCCAAATGGAAGATCATTCTAGCACAGAAATAAGCCTCTTACCTTGCACTGAGAAATCAAGGAAATAATACGCATATTTCTCCAGAAAATCTTTGGTTTTAGTCAGTGAGGTGATCGGCCAGCCGTTGTGAAGGTCATTCTCACCAATGGACACATAGAGGTAGTAGTCAATGTAGTGTGCTGGGGTTGGTAGACAGAGGTTCCAGTTGAAGTTTTCCAAAACCAGCATTTCCATTCTAAGCAAATCTTTCTTGTCCAATACTACATTCACATTGCACATGCATGCCAGGTTATTTACGTGCTCCAGCTTTGGAACTTTGTCTTCTTTTTCTTCAAATTTACCTGCCAGAAGAGATGGTTTTCAGATAAGATTTATCATTACAATTGAGTGGCCAAAAGCCAACAGAGAACACTCCCAAAACCAGAAAGTCTAACGATTAAAAGGTGTTTTTTAAAGATGGACAGGAAGTACAGTGACACAAGTAGCAAAGAAGCAACAGACTGGTCAACATATTCCTATATCCTTTCTTATGGGTTTGTTTGTTTAATTGTTTGTATAGTATTGATGCCAAAACCCAGACCATAAACTCATTAGGATTACAGATAGTTTTTCTGACAATAACTGGAAGCGGTTTTCTGAAGGGCATTCGGTCAAGTGTGAAGAAAGCAAGCAGTATGGGGAAAATATGGCAAAGGAAGATATAATATTGAGGGGAAAAAAGCTCCTTTGTCATGGTTTAACCCCAGCCAGCAACTAAGCACGACGCAGCCGCTCACTCACTCCCCCCTCCACCCGGTGGGATGGGGGAGAAAACTGGGGAAAAGAAGTAAAACTCACGGGTTTAGATAATAACAGTTTAATGGAACAGAAAAAAAAGAAACTAATAATGAGAACACTAATAAAATGGCAAAAGTAATAATAAAAGGATTGGAATATACAAATGATGCACAGTGCAATTGCTTACCAGCCACCAATCGACACCCCATTAGTCCCCGAGCCACTGTCCCCCGCCCCCATTCCCCCCAGTTTCTATACTAGATGTGACGTCACATGGTCTGGAATACCCCGTTGGCCACTTTGGGTCAGCTGCCCTGGCTGGGTCCCATCCCAACTTCTTGTGCCCCTCCAGCTTTCTCGCTGGCTGGGCATGAGAAGCTGAAAAATCCTTGACTTTAGACTAAACACTACTTAGCAACAACTGAAAACATCAGTGTTATCAACATTCTTCATATACTGAACTCAAAACACAGCACTGTACCAGCTACTAGGATGACAATTAACTCTGTCCCAGCTGAAACCAGGACAGTATGGAAGCTAAATGCACATGCTACAAAAAGGAAGACATTAAAAACCCTTGGGCAACACCACCTTTGCCCTTGCTGCTTCAGAATTTCTCTTTGTTCCTTCCTGTCTTGGAGGGCCTCATTAGCTAAGGTCACCGAAAGGCTAGGAGAAGTACACTGTAACCAAGTGATTAACGTAAATAATTCCCATGGGGTTAGAAGAGAGCATACATTTTCACAGTCAAGATAGCTGAGCAAAGCTGCACCTTTTTCTAAATTGTATTTACCAGCCTACTGAAAAAGCAGTAGTCTCTAGAATGACTCAATTTTCATCAGTAGCTACAATGTGCTGTCATTTTGTACAGAAAAACAGAATCTCAAGTCTATTCACCCTTCTTTCATAAAAAACTTCCAATATCAGATTTGATTCCCAGAATTAGATCTATCAAGTAATAAAGCAACAGTGTTTTCTTAAGTTTGCAGTAAAGTAACAAGTCTTCTTAAATTCACTGTTGGTTTACCAAGCCAAAAATGACCTATCTTCCAGCTACTCCTTGTTCAAGAGCTAGCAACAATCACCAGTAATGTTTCCAGTACAGCTTAAAGAACATCCCTGCTGCAAAATCCAAATCCATAGCTACTTAAAGAGTACTCTGTAGTTATTTTTCCTCTTTGTTCTTGAGGGCATATATTCCACAATTGATTCTTGCTTCAGTTGTCCTTCCATTGCCTCTGTAAGAGTCCTCCTTTACCAACACAGACCAATTGACAAGACAGTAGGATATCATATGGCTTCGGAGTATTCTTACCAAATCTAAAACCAATAAAAATGCGTGTTGCACTAGAAAATTATTTCAAAAGGAAGTAAGATCTTGCTATCCATTTAGGATACCAATTCTATCCACAGTGTCTCCAGCGTATTAAAAACCTGACAATTTTCTGTACTATTAGCAGCTTAAATGTCTTTTAAACACATTTAAAAATGGATTTTCCATCTTTGAGCCTGTTCAGGTATCATGGATATGAAATGCATTAAAAGTAATATAGCAGCCACCTCACCATAAAAGAGCATAATCATGAAAAACAAAATTCATCCATCATATGAAGAACAGGAAAGGATTGTGGGCACACTGTCAGTGAAAAAGCCCTTAAAATTCAGGAGTCTGTACACATGTTCATGAATCTCCTTGTCACCTGAATTTAGAACTGGTTAAGAAAAATGAAATTTGAGAGAAAAGTTAACCCTTTGTTCCCCACCCCCCCTACCCCCCAAGGTGATGTCACAGCCCAATACAGAAATTGAAGGAATATGCTAGCTGAAGTAGGAGAAACCACTGCATGCCCAGGAAACTAAGGGCAAGATCTGTCATTCTGGCTTTCAAAAGGTCCAGTTCCTTCTTTCTTCCCACTCAACCTTGGAAATTTTAAAAGGTCAGACTATAGTCTAGAGAGCAGACTACCAGCACAGCAGTGTTGGGAAGGTATCATACCAACATAGGGCAAAGCTATTTGACTTGACCAAGATAATTATTTTTTTAAAGTTAAAAATAATTTACAACAGCTAAATTTAGTGATTTAGATTACTAGTTATTTATTATTTTCCCCCTTCTGCTTTCCAATACACTAGTTCCTAGCTTTAATGTTAGATAAGAGCAGCCACTGCAGCAGATTGGACACACCAAGTATAAATGTAGCTCAGTAAGTTGAAGAAAGGCTCCAAAACTGAGTTGGGAATGGAGGGAGAGAAATCAACTCAGAAGTTTTGCTTCAAATAAACGGTAAAATTTGAATATGAGCTACTTTCCAAAGCAACATACAAGCAACTTGATAACATTTTCTTTCCCAATTCTACCTCAACCTAAGCACTTTGCTTCCAAGTTCACCAAGCACTTCCCTATTTTTAAACTGAAATCTGGAGAAGACAACAGAAGTTAGTTCATTCCATCAGATGAAATTGATCAGAAGCAAACTGGGAAAGAACAAGTTTAAGGTGTTTTTAAAATGCAGTGTGTCCTTTTCCAGTTCCCCAATTTTCCTAATTTAAAGATATCGGAATATACTATTCCTTTTTTTTATTCCTTCAGTTACACCAGAAACTGAGATTCTATGCACAGCATATTTGTGCTGAGGGAACCAGGACCTCCAATACAATTGCTGCAAGAATATTAAAGGCTCAGACAAGACAGTTGGAAGTCTGGTATTGACCAAACAAGTAACACTGACTGGTTTAATCAACATCAGGGTTTGGGAAGAAAAACAAAGCTGTTTCAGCTACATTATCACTTGGAGTCTGTAGTTTGAAGTTCACGAGAATTGTGTAAAAGTCATTTGCATGCTTTTGAAATGCCACTGTAGACACCTCAAATTAAAAGTTTGCTATTGTGTTCTGTGCTCCAGTTACTGATAAAACCATTTAGTTGTCACTATTGCCCTCAAAAATAGTTTTGTTTTGAGGTAACAGAATCATAAGCCTTTGAAGCAATGCTGAATTTAAGTAGTATATGGATGCTGCAATTTTTTATACAAGGAAGCCTACTGACATCAATAGGATGAATAAAATAAGATGAACATTTAGGTTTACATTTGTGACCAACTTTTTTTTGTAAAATCTAAATAGACTGGGGCAGCATGGGACATTTTTAAGAGTGTGTAGTATTACTGTAATTAATGATGCAAAGATTTTCCATGTTACTTTAGATCATGTTCTGCCCCACTCTGAATTCTACAATCAGATGCTCCCCCAGAAAAAAAAAAAAAAGTGAGTGCTTTTTATGTTTCACATTCACACTTCTGTTTTGATGAATGAAAGCCGAAGTCCTGTTGTCAAGGGGAACAGGCTTAAGTTACAAAGAGTACATGTCATTAGTACATTTGTCACATTATCAAAACAGCCTATCAATCCATGCCAGCTTTTCACTAGGAAAAACCAAAGGTCTCAGAGAAGCATCGCTGCTGTCAAATGTACCCTGAAGAACTGATTTTTCCACTGTAGGAGGCAAGAGTCACACCTAGCGATGCAGCATGCAGTTGAGACTGATTACTGGCAGCTGGGTAGATGATCTTCCTTGGGTTTTTCATGGGTAGCAAAACAAAAGCAGACCATGCAGGCAATTTGTTTTATTACATTTTCAGAGTCCTTGAGAAGACCAAGGAACAAAAAGGACTGCCAATTTAAAGAGTCATTAAGGTGTAAGTACTTTTTGTCCCATAAACAATTAAAATCAATCCAAAAGTAGGATAAACCAGTCAAGCCCATCTATCCTAGCATAAAGAACAGACATTTGGCTGCTTACGCAGCTGAAGGACTACTTTCCTTTACTCCTGCATTGTTGCAGGGGGTACAACAAACTTTTGAGATTCTCTCCCAATGCTGCCCTCCAATAGAAACATGGCTTCTAACTGTCCTCTAAGCAAGGCAAGAAAGAGACAGACCATTTTAGAGATAGCCTGCTTAATTCCTTTTTCTGCAATGTCTTTCATCTGTCTGTACAATACCTAGCACACACACAAACCACTTAGTTCAAGGCACCTGAGTTTTTAATGCCTTACTATTAGTAAAGTTTAATTACTAAAGAAAATATTCTGTACATGTTACAGCAGCAGAGAAATAAAAGTAAATAAAAAAAAAAGACTAGAGACTAAGTTTTGCACTAATCTATATGCTGGACTGACAACCCACTGTTATCTTTTATTCAAAATAAGTAGTTCAGCTGTCTTTAGCAGAACAGTTACCTGCTCAGTGAGACAATAAACAGAATATGGATCACAAAACACAGTCCAATAGAAAAGCTGCCTGATGTCTGACAACAGCTCCTTGAAGTCAATGGGGAATTAGGTGATAAAGGATTACCCATGCCCTAAACTCAGCCCATTTAGCACAGACATCTTTTCTTGCTCTAATTTCCTTTATTGTCCTGATTTAACTCGGCTGCTGAGAATCCACTGGCAGATGAAGGAGCTGGGCAAAGTAAAGCCAGGAAAACCACAAGAAGTACCCAAGTACTCTCTGAAGCAATGCAGCACTGGATGTGCTGAACAGTAAGCTAGCTTTGCTTAAAAAAAAAGAATACTCAAATTTAAAAACTGTTATCATGTCTCCATAGCAGCAGAAGCCTCTTGAAGAAGAGGGGCCATAAGAACTAGAATTGCTGGAACATTCAATGCCGCTGAATGGCTGAGAGAGATGTTGCTTTTATCAGGTACTGAAGCACGTGCTGCTGAAGAGGGTTAGCTCTTCAGGGAAGAAAGGAACAGCTTTTAAGACCCAGCTAGGATTTTACAGCAACAAGCAAAAGCTGCGCTGCTTTAACTATACTGATACACCATAACAGTTCAGTCCCTGTATACCACAGTTACAAAACCCACAGAAGAAACAGTCACAGCAGTTTAAGACTTACTGCCCAGGTGCTCGCTCTCTCCCCAGAGTTTACTGCTCCTGCAGCTGGACCATCTGAATGGACTGCATCAGTGCATCTCACCTACTTTGGGGCAGCTGGTTTGCACAGCTTTCAGCAGGCAATTTGAGCCAAGTAGCACTAAAGCAGATGGGATATCTTTACACAATCCCTTTTTCCAACAGAGCACTTAGGGCTAGAGCACCTTAAAATATCACATTCATTTTCTGTAATAAATCGCCCAATGAATTGCAGTGCAGAACATTACAACCTGCTGCTGCTCAACAGTGCTCCTCTACAAGGGGCTGCCTTCTCACCTGCCAGGTGAGATGAACTGAAAGTTCCTCAATTCCCTTCAGGCAAAATGTTAGTTAAACTAGATCTATCCACTTACTGAAAGCCAGCTGATTTTGTCTAGAGAAAAATCAAAGTTTACACAAAGCACTGGGATGTTTTGGGAGAAAAGGAAAGTAGTAACATTTTCAGCCACTTACCTGTTTGCAAAGTGAGCATCCATCCAGAGCCTGGTGCAAAGAGAGCAATCCTGGCTTCTGTGCAGGTGCACTGGTAACTATCCTGCTCTAGATGCAGCTGGCTTGCCTGAAGACCACCAGTCCTAGATGCCCAGCGTTACTTCTGACCAAAAGCCAGCATGTCCCTGACCTAACAGCAGTCAACCTGAGCAATCACTAGTCTGCTTCAAGCAAGGGACAGATGGATCATCTTGAGCAGTTAAAACCGCTGGACTTCACTAATGATCTTGCAGCAGCAGGAACCTACAATCTCTTGTATTACCACAGCTGGACATCAAAAGGAGGTCCTCTGTCTTCTAATTGTGTACCTAGCCAAAACATCCATGTAGACCAGGTCTTTCTGTATTACAAAAACATGTTTAGTTTATGATTCCGATTTAGATCATAAAGTTCCCTTAATGCAAGTGAAAGAGACAGACTAAATATTCTAAATACATTCCTAAAGTAACTGTGACATCAACATTTCCAGCCGCTTTTCCTTCCCTCCCCCAATAGCTTTCAGTTCACCTTTAGATTACTGTGAACAGTTTTTACCATTCTTTTTCAGAACTGATTCAGGGGAAATAACAACCATTGATGACGTTAGTAAACTTCAAAGCTTTTATAGCTGTTCTGAGGAGCTAAACTATCTGGCAGGAATTTCCAGAGGCCTTCTCCAATTATCACACTGTGCATATATTTCAAAGAAACATACATCTTCCGGCTAGTGAACAACTGGATGATTTGAGGGACACACACCCACATTCTTCTCAACTGCCGCAAGTCCAGGCTGAACATTACTTGGCTGCTAGTGCAATTTTTTTGGAACAGTATTATTTTCTCACTCCCTCATCTCTTTCACAATTGCCACTGAAGTGGGAAGCACTATCATCATCCAGTTTGGTTTCCCCCTCTGGAGAAACTGATGAGCCAGTCAAAGTGCATTTCTAGAAAACAGCAAGAGAAATTAGCTCCAGCTAACTAAATGACATCTAGCAAAACGCTATGTTCTCCATCATGAGAGCACTGCTGTTGTATGCTATCGAAAATAAGCAACGGCAATGTTTATAGGTAAAGGAGAGACAAGTTTTTGAGATCCTTTAGATCCGAGATAGAAGCAACAAACTTCAAAGCTAAACACAAGTTTACAACAATTTCTCTAGGCTTAAAAATTGTCCTTGACTTGCATTTAGCTTAGAAGTTTGTTGCTTCCATTTCAAAAGTTGTGTGTCTAAAAGCTTCTCTATTATGCCCCTCCCACCCCCCAAGAAACCCACACTTACCATAAGTGGGAATAAGTAATCTTGCCTCTAACTACACCTCATCTTCCTTGTGGTCTGTACACTACCCTTAATCTCTTTCTCTAAGGAAACAATCAGGAAGGAAACCCCAGAGTTTCTCAACATGTGCTTATAACAATTATTGAAAGACAGTCTGCATTAAACATTCATCTTGTTATGACGTAAACACCACAACTACTTTAAAAAAAATTAGTTTTTTTGCTCTCTACGGTGAAGGTATAAAATTTTTTAGAAGTACAAGTGTCTTGCAACACAGCCTGAAGAGCATGTTTGCCACAATCCTCTGCTGAAAAACTGTGCAACTTCCTACAGTAATGCCTTGTGGGAAGTTCTAATTAGTGCATTTGCAACAACAGGCAAGGGACTAGTTTTCTTCTTCTTCACTACAATGAGAACCTTCTAGGTGACTTCAGGTCAATACTTCTGACTTACTCAGAATCTTTTGCTACAAAACAACAACAACAAAAAAAAACATAGTACAAGTTTTCTTCCATTTTATGTAATTTTGAAAGTAACAAACTAAACACAGGAATCCCCATTTACTGTAAAGTGGCTTTTCCTGACTTGCATCACTTTGAAGTACACATACCAAAAAAGAATACCCTTATTGCACATTAAGATGGCCCAGACAGTAAACAACAGAGCTTACTATGCTCCCAAAAGTCTCCAGACTGAGCCCTAGCGCTTTAAACCTTATCTATACAAATTAATTAGGCATTAATTTTGTGCAAAGCTGCTTTAGTTCAATTTTCAATGTTTTGTTTCTACATGTTGGTAGGACAGCTGCCTTTATGGTAACAGACCTTTTCCCCTTCCTGTAAGGGGTGATTTAATTCCAGATCAGGAGGTATACATGCTACTGCATTGCTCTAATCTTAATTTTAGAAAGCTTCTCACACTCATTAACCCACTAGACTTAGGCTTGCTCTTTTAAGCAAATTGCCTTTTTTTTTTTAAGCAGGCAGAAGTTGCAAAACATTTCCCTCTAGTGTTATCATAGGGCAGTTTGTGAACTTCCTTTTGCTTCACAGTTGCATAGAGTTGGCCTAAAGTTGCATTTACTTCAGTCATTTACATAAGGAAAATCTTGAAAGATTTTTTGCTTCTTTTTAAATCCTGAAACCTACAGAAGTCAGCAGTCCAGCTCTCCCAATCTGATATAGTGAACATCTGCCCAAGATTTTACCAGTGTACAAACTCTGACAATTCATACAAAGTTTGAGGATACTATTTTCATCCTATCTGCATAGCACTGGAAACATAACCTATAGCTATGAATTCTTCTTCTAAATCCAAATGAAAAGTTATTAGAAGAACTGTTGAAGCATCAATTTTATGCTGGGGAAAAATGGAGGAGTATAGCTGAAAGTATCAGATTTATCTAAAGAAAATCCTATTCTCTCTTCCTGAAGGTAACATTCATCTATGCACTTGGGAAAATAATAAAAAAACCCACCAAACCCAAAAAACTAGCAATGCTGCAAGGCATCTTGTAGTTATGAGGTTACCCAAAAAAAGAAAAAGAGATGGTCTGAAAGCTGAAGGAGTACACGTCTGAGCAGGCATCAGTCTCCAGGCTACCTGAAGCTGGTATTTCATTCAGTCTGATGTGTTTGAAATTCAGGGTACAGTTTCATAGCAATTTACAAAACAGCCCCAGCCCCTCTCCCCTCCATTGCATGAGCCCAAAGCTTGTCTGACCCCTCAGAAAAATACCTCTCTGGTAAATAAAGAAAACAATTCCTCAGCTGGGGTGGTTTTCTGCCAATCTACTGGTCTGAAGGAGCTAACGAAAAGTTCAGGTCAGCAGAACTACAATATCTGAGAGCCACTTAAGCTGCTCTAAGACTGCACCTACAGCAACCATTTACATTCTTCTTTGTTCCAGTTTTAATATTGGCCTTTTTTGCAACATGAACCAGTAACTGCTCCACATAATTCACCATCTTCACTGGAGTCGGATAGATAGCAATGCTTAAATATACTAAGTGCATGGGGTTATTTATTATTTTACTATTATCTCTGCAGATTCAAGGAAAAGCAGCAGCAATCCCAAGTCCTGAGGGGTAAACATATAGTATCACCTTCTTCCCTCAGTAGCTTCTGGCTCTCCATAGTGTTTTTTACCTTAACCAGTATGACTACTTGCACTTTTCAGCCATTAATGCTCAAGTTTGCATAACTTTTGTTGTCCACAGTAGTGCATTGCTCTACATGGCTCCCATATGGCAGGATAATTTCTCTGTAACCTAGAAACAGAGTCTGCAGGGGTAGACTGCAATTCCTTGAGCCACCAGTCTCGCCTTCCCCCACTTGCACAGCACTGGCTGCAGAGAAGATTTCAAGATAGCACTAATGACAAATGTTCAAGATCATTTGCTAAATGGATGCCAATACCGAAACTTTACTGTTACGCAGCAATGCCTAGCTATTTGGTAGGAGCCCAAAACAAGCAATATGCATTCCAGCATCATCAACACATCCACTAAGTGCCTCAAGAAGCAAATTTTCCTTTGGCCCCTGTATAAGAAACCTGTGATTTACAAGGAACTGATTATGCCCAGCGATCACAACAGAGGCACGGATTGTCCAAGGACAGATCTCCAGGAGAGGCTGCGTGTTACACAGATGTCATTCCCTACTACCAACTCTTCCTTGGAACTAACCTCTCCCAGTCTTGCCACTTTCTTCCCACACCATCACCCCCTGATCTTTACTGTCCCCATCCACTGACCCAGCTTCAGCTGCCAAAACTTCCTCTGCTCATTAACACCAGCATATAAATGGGTAGTGCAAGCTATGCAGTTGAGCAGAGCGTATTAACAGACTGCTTTATGCCTTGACTTGGACTTCATTAGGCCTTATCCTAAGTAGGTGGAAACTGTCAACATAGAGAAAACAGCACATGATATATAAGGAAAACAACCATCTGCTGAGAAAAAAAAGCCTTAATATACAGCAGCTGACTTACTTGCTAGGAGAAGACAGGCAAATGAAATGATGTGCAGTTGCTTGACCGTGATATCATAGCGATCCATAAAGTGGTCCAATAAATAGATAGCAAGATGCCGGGCCGTGGGGCAGAGATTGCAACGGTTGCTGAGGACAGTCAAGAGATCAATGAAGTATCTGCGCATCCCAATCTGTGGCGAATGAGCCTTATACATAGGCAACTTAAGTTCCTATGGGGAAAAAAAAAAGGGATGAAAGAGAGGTACTGAAACAAATACCATTTCAGTGTCTGGAATCCCAAACCAACACCCACCACCTGCTATGGCAGATGCTTAGCAGCTACAACACTATGATTGACACAGGAATCAGGGCTGGATTACTGTATGTTTTGACAGTTAACTTCTAATACTTCGGTCATCCACGCACTTTCCTCACAAGCATTAAACACATAGTCAAACACTAAATTACAGTTTAACCCGAGAACAACTTGCTGTTGCTTTCTACAGAACACCAAACTTCTCAGCCATTAAAATTGTTCCTGAAGGACTCCTTTTTAATTTTTTTCACCCAGATCGGACTGTTAAGTAAGGTTTTAACAGAGTTTCATAGGCAAGAAGGTCAAGATACGTTTCTCTGATATTGCCCCTTCTTCAGTTGCCCAAGTTACTACATCCTGTGCCAAAAAATGCATAGGTCTTTAGAATAACTAACATCTACCTTAAACATATTAAAAAAATAATCACATGGTGCATGGCTGCAGCAAGAAACAAAAGTAGGCATTAACAAGAAAAAACAAACCAACAACGGGAGAATGATTAGACTTTTCTAATCATAGCAAATTCCAGTATGTTCTGTAGTAACCTGAGTATTACAAAAGTTAATTATTGAACTGACAGACTGTATTTCACATGTAATGTAAGAATTTTCATTTTAAAGGGAGAATTATATAAGGTTTTGGTCTACCTATGCTAGGTCTTCACCTGCAAGGGTTTTTACACACAGGTTTGTAGCCACTATGCAAAGGGTAGGTTAAGGGAAGGAGCGAAGATCCTTGGGAATACCTGCAACAAGCTAATACCGCTTAAAAGTTGACACTTTCTCACTTTAGACATGGTCATATACTAATGCAATTACCGTGGCCAGACTTTAACTAAAACGCGCTGAATACCCGTTGATAGGCATGGATTAGAAAAATACCGTTTCAGCAAAGTATCTCTCTCAGTAATTTGTCAAGGTAATACAGCATTTTTGCATTACATATATTTGAAAATAAATTAGCAGTAGTACAGTGCTGCAAGATAGACGCGTGGCATACAAAGCACTACATAGCAGGTAATTTTACTAAATCAATCATGACTTTTAAAAAAAAAAAAAAAAAAGTGTTGAGAGGAAGTACCTGCACTGGCTACCCCATTTACACAAGTAAGAGGCACCACCTTGCACAGGCAGCACAGTGGTTGCCCACACTCCTTTCATCCCCTGGAAGGGGACATTCCACAAGGAGGTTCAACTTATCAAGGAAAAAATAGCTACACAATGAGGCTCAGAGGGGCACACATAACTGGAAACCAGGGAGGCTCCAGAACGAGAAGCAGCTTACAAAGACAGCAAGCGGAGTGCTGTTACGGATGATTGCTTCCCAGGCCTTTTTAAAGAAAGTCAGTGAAAAAACCACATTCCGGACCAAACAGGCACATGCTGTGGACAGGCAAACAGCCCTTTGAAACCTGGGACAGCCTTCACTGGGGGATTATAAAGAAATCGCCCACCAGTAACAATTTACAAAGCAGGGAGACAATGGAACATGTTCCCCTGATTGTTTTATACCCAGAAAAGCCCCATAAATTTGATTTTTCGATTGCCTCATGTACAGAGATTTCAATCCGTCGGTACAACTGACATACACTGGTTCAGAGCAGGAATTCATAGCGTACCTGTAACATGAATGTTCTGGCAGAAATGGTTTCGAGCTCAGTGCTTACATCAGTTTAAATAACTGCATTTTTTAAAATATGTCTATACAAAGCCCAAGCTATCATAAGATCAGGTGGCAATTCTACCTCTGAAATATTTTATTCTTCTAGGTGGCTGGTAGGAGCTTCAAGTTTTATTTTTTGAAATGTGCTTCCTGTTTCCTGGGAGCTAAGTCTCCCAGCAAAATTATACTGTATACTCTGAGGTCAGGATACATATTTAATGTGAAATTTGCTTTTTAGACCATAACAACAAAGGCAAGAAATAAACAGTAACTCCAGTTATATACATCTAGTCAAAAAATCCGACAAGTCCAAATGTTACAGTTCAGTGGGTGAGCTTTAGAGGCTCAGAATGAAAGGTGAGATCTGGAGATTTGCATCCGAACCTCAGATGCTCAGAAGCCAGAACTACCCCTACTCAGCCCACTGCGCTAGAAAATTCGAAGACCAGTCAAAGCACTGAATTTAAGCCAATAGGATTATTCTGCTACTGGTTTAACACAGACATTTACTCCCCTGTAAGCCATCTGCTTTCTTCGGGTTTTTTTTTTTATTTATTTATTGGAAATCGGTTGCTAGTAAAGGGCGTAAGTGAGAAGCGTTCTCATGCTGTTCCCCAAACACACCCACGTGGGCTTCCGTGTAACGAGACTTGGCAGCACAGAGAAGGTTCAACTTCAGGATTAATGTTAGGAGGAACACAGCCACGTGCTGGGGTTTCTTACAAGATCAAGTTCCTAGGTATTAATTGATCCAGGGTAATTATCTGTGTATAGGGAAGAGCCTGGCCCTGCACCACATAGCAAGAAGCAGCTAATAAGTAGTTCAGTAGGGCTGCTTTTACACTGACAGATCAGTCTTAAATGATGAGATTTTCTTTTAAAGGAAAGCGAGGGGTACATAGTTTAACAATGCAAGAGCTGAATAGCAGGCTTAGGGTTACCAACACTGTTGGTACCATCAACCCCCCACAGGGTTCTTTAGCATAAGTTCGTCAAGGAAAAAAAAAATTACTCCTTTGAATTCAAAAAAATGCCTTTGCTGCTTTGGGCACAGTGATGCAGGATCAGCAAATACAACTATATGGAAAAAACTTAACTTTGGGGGACCAAGAATAAAATAAATCGTTTCCATTGCTTAATTTTTCTTCTATCTCCACTAAAGGAACACAGAAGAAACTAGGAGTCCTGCTGTCTGCTGGAATTGCCCTTTCATGTGCTGCTTCTGCTTATCTTTGACCCGTTCATCTGTATCTACTTCAACAACTTTGCTTTGGGCTACTGAGCAATTGCTACATTGAAATGCTAAAAGCAGCAGCACATAAAAGGCTCACAGGTGTCTTGGAAATTACTTAACAAGCTTTGCTCAACATATTGATCGGTGTCTCTCCACAAAAAGCATCCAGAAAGTCACAGCACAGACTTTAAAGGGATCACCGCTTAATCTCAGAACCTGAAAAGTAAGGCTTGGACGGAGAGCCAGTGTTAAGGGTGAAGACAATTTTTAGGCTGCCACCTCCTACCAGCTTCAAGACCTGACCTTCCAAAAGAAGGGAATCAGTGTAAACATTTTTAAGTGGTGTTGGACGACAAATCTTCCTCAGCAATCACATCTGAAAGACAGCCAGGCTCCAGACATGAGCCATTCGTTCACTGCAGAGACACAGCCCATCACCTGAGCACTTCAGCTGGCACCAGTCAGTACCTGAGCTCAGGAGACAAGATTTTGTCTGGTTTGGATGGTTTTGTAACTGGGCTGAGCAAATGCACTTCAGAATCCATACCTAAAGCTGACGCTAGGCAACAAGACTTAAACTAAAGCTTTTGAGTAGCCACGTGAAGGCTAGGCGTTCACTGGCCATTTGAACTAATCAGCCAAACAGCAATTAAGGTGGAGAGGAAGAAAACTTAACAGGATCACTTCCTCCAGCTCCCTTAAAGCAGCAGCTGGTACAAGCCAGTCTACCCAGCACTTATCTTCATCAGAGTACCACATCAGATGGTTTGGTTTTCAACATGGCAAGAAATTCCATGCATACATTTCTTCTGTCCAATTTCTTTTCAGTAAAACTGTTCTCCCACTGTTATAAAGCCAGTAATGAACTGACAAGCAGCCAGGAGAAAAAAAAGTTAGCAGTAGAAAAGTTAGCAAGTGATGTGACGTTATGGTAATAAGTCACACTAATAACGATCAGTTCTTGGAACAGAAGTGGAATTCATCAAGGTATTTTAGAACAACTCACAGGCTTTTTGACAAGGAAAATGAAATGCTGTAATAAATATGCCTCGGGTTCTGAAATTCAGGGAGATGTTAACTGAATCTGGTTTCAGAGCACTTGGACTTAGGTTAGGATCTGTTCTGTGCCGCAGGTCAAACATGCAGCATCTCCTGACTCCCTGCAACAGCTCGGGTCTTTCTTACTGCTCTCCTCCTCTCAGCACCAGCTGTCTCAGCTGCAAGATATCCAGCTGCTGCAGACGGGCATCTCCAGAGAGCTGCATACCCTGTGAAGAGCCAGGTAAATCACCTTCTCATTTCTGGAGCAAAATGAAGCACCTGAACCAGAGCTACTTGGCAACAGTAAAGCCTATTCATCTAGAAACAGCTGTTGCAATACTCCCCTACACAGACACAAGCTTCATTTACTAGTATGAACTTCATACACCTCTCATTATTATTCTTTTTTAATCTTATTATCTACTTCTCTTTCTGGATATGTAAACAGAATCCAGTGTATGGCCCCTGCTACCACAGCTCACAGATGTTCACCACTGATCCTAACTCAAAATCTGAAAAAAAGGTTCCAGCTGATGAACAAAGATACCCAGTGAAGTATAACTTAAGTTTTGACAAGTTCTCCATGATTCTTATTAATCCAGGGGAAAAGTATATAAACCCAAGACACCATTTGTGTGGTGTCAATATAAGGCACCCAAATTAATAAAAAAACCTAGTAAAAACCATGTTAACTTTGGCAATCGTTTTGCTCTCTGTATGTTGCATGTTCTGGAAAAAGAGCATGTATGTGACTTCCACCAGACCCTTAAGAATTCCTATAGTAAGAATAACAGATAATGCAAAGTTGTTGGCATTAGAACAGGAAAAAGAAATGCCTGTAGATGAAAAATAAAGAGAAAGCTTATCTAGCAGGCTATTAACAGTTGTTCTTTGAAAGAGACAACCTCCTTCCTGTTTTGTGTTCTAACCAGTTTTCCAGCTTTGGAAGAAAGGTGCCAAACTGATCTCTTAGATATAATTATTGCACCGCACATGAGAAACCATTGAAAACTAACTCCTCTATAATTCATTATTTATGCGGGCAAGAAGGTGATATACAAAGAAAAATTTAGACTATGCTATTTTTTAATAGCAGCCTGAAAATTCAGAGCACTCTGCATGCTCCTTTGCTGCAGACTAGGTAGCATGCTACCAATTCAATTCTGCTACTAATGTCATGCTATTCTCTCTCCCCCACAGGAACAATCCTTCTGCCTCTGCACAGACTGCAGCACTATGCCTTCCAGTAACAAAATTACTCATACAAAACTTGCTTGTAAGCATTTCTATGCTTAGGCAGCTGACTGCCATTTAATTAGTCGTCAGAAAGGTTAAGAGTTAGTGTGTTTGTGAACAGACTGATAGTTGAGTACAGCTGATGCATTTAGCTTTTACTAATCTTCAAGTTGGCCAAACTCAAGGGGAAGGGCAAAGATAACTAACAGGGCAGTGCTCTTCGGGTATGGCCAGCAGGATGTGTTTCCTCGCAGAGCAGAAATGCCATGGTGAAAGTCTCTGAAACAGCCACACTCACTTCATGTGTGCAAGCACAAGCTGTGCTGTCTTATAACACGGAGACACCTATGATTATACCTGCTAGAAGATACGGCAGTAACAGAGTCTAGGATTCACTGCATGAGTTATTACTCCTCTGTTCAGCCCTGCCATAACCGTATCTCTCAGAGTCCTGAAAGTTACGGCATTTCCCATTATTTAAGCAACCTTCAGCCATTTTAGACAAGTCTTAATCAGATTTTAGGAGAAGCGCCAGTCTTGCACGGCGTCTGGATTCAGTATGTGGGAGTAAGAGACAAACCTGACAGAAACACATTTCAAGAAGGATGTCAGTTAGTTCCTCTCATTATTTCCAGTGAAAATTTAAAATCCAGAGATTTTCTA
Organism: Haliaeetus albicilla; assembly: GCF_947461875.1. Taxonomy (NCBI): domain Eukaryota; kingdom Metazoa; phylum Chordata; class Aves; order Accipitriformes; family Accipitridae; genus Haliaeetus; species Haliaeetus albicilla. Next base: position 9,676,613 of record NC_091509.1, on the reverse strand, counting down.
ACAAGGAAGGGTACATGGGCAATATATCTTTTATTTTCCCCCTCTCATTCAACAGTAACCAATCAGATAGACAGAGCAACAGCTTAAACACACTCATTACACTGCCTAGATCAGTGCTGCCCGCAGCTACCCTTACTGATTTATGATACATTCCACTGATGCATGAGTGAAACACCATAAATTAAGATTTTCTTCTGTGTTACCACTGTTCCTACACACTCCAAAGGAGCAGCAAATTCAAGTGCATCTCCCACAAAGGACCAGAACCCTGGCCACGTAAAACAGAACCTCAAGTTCCAACCTACTCAATGACTTTGGCTTACACTGGGTTGTTTCACTTACTCTTTCAAAGAGCCTTCAATAGTTTTCCCCCTTTTACCTAGATTAAAGGCCATCTCAGACTACATTCTGTGCTCTTCATGCATCTCCCCTACCACCCAGTTCTGTCTTCCAAGATATCTACAGGTAAACACAGACTCCATTCCTTGAGATCTGAGCTTAGTGTAGACACTTAAGCTTCAGGCATACTACTGAGATGTCACATACAAAACCTGTGGCAGACCAAAACAGTATTTCAACTGTACATAAAAGCTTTTTGTGCTTGAACCCACTCCACCCTTCAGCATCCTCACAACAGTCCTAGGCATTTGAAATTTGCAGGAAAGTTGAACTAGTATTGTGCCTGAAAACCCATTACTTCACATGTTCCACTGTGGTATTTTATCAAGCTTTTCATTAAGTCCTTCTTACACTCTTCAAAGTATTCAGAAGTTCAGCAGCTAGTCTGAGAAGGATCAGAGAAAGGAGTGTGAAGATAGAAATTCCAACTTTAAGAAAAAAAGAAGAGAGATCATGAATAACCATGTACTTTATTAGGACACCTGTTCCTTTCAGCTTCATGCACATGCTGCCATCTATAACATAAGCAAGTTACAGCTAGCAACCAGTAATGCATTGCTGCTGATTTTCAAAAGCTAGGTTTTTTGTGTGTGTGTTTTCTGTTAAGTGAACAGATTATACTTTTGTTGCTGGGCTGCCAGTCTTGGATAAAAAAAATTATATTAATACACCTCAATGGCTGTTACACTTACTTTCTTTTACAGCTGATTCAAACTGGAAAGATGCATCAGAGTGAAAGGTTCATGTTTTAGCCTCTCTATTAAACAGCATGGAAAAGAGCACAAAACCTTTTGCATGTCCACAGGTATCCAGGACCGCTGAAGTTCTCATCTAGATTTTGTTTTAAAAAGAAAAACCCAGAAGCAGCATCTACACAACGCTCTAATGCCTTCCCTCTCTTCAGAGTGGTACTGTCTAGTCTGCACCAATCTGCGTTTCAGGCTGTGCCAGGCAGATCTGAACATATCAAACTTACCATTTAATTAAGCATTGAAGGGACAACCAGTTTTTAAAATAACAAGGACAAGAGCGTACTTACAGGCTAAAAGATAAAACAGTACCCGTTACATCAAGACCTTCACACTACCAACAGGTCAAGTAAACCAGATGCTTTGGCACAACTACAGAAAATACATACAGGGACATACGCCAGGTGCAGGGAGAAGAGGAAGAGGTTGTGTTTCTACCAAAGCTTTTACTGAAAAAAGTTAATAACAGGATCCTGTACTACTTCTAACAGGATGATTTAAAACTGCAAGAAATGCATTTATGGTGACAGTACTCAAAGACCAGTGAAGAATACAACACCATACTTCACACCAGTGAAGAATACAACAAACCCTGTATAGGTTACACTCCTGCTTCAGAGACTGCAGTCCAGACTGACACCATGGACAAAGCAAAGGGAAATGTTGCACGTCAAAATAGAATGAAACACACCGTGATGGTAAACAGCATTTCCTCATTAAGATCTTTAAACCAAGAAGAGCTGGGAGTCAGGTGTGGAGGAGCTTTTACCTAGAGGAAATCGCTCAGACATTTTACCACTTAACAGCAAAGCACTGTTTGCCTTCAGCAGAAAGAGGATCAGCTCTCCTCACCTGGCTGAAAGTAACTGCAGACAGTAATTTGGACTGCCTTTAAAAAGATCAAGTTACAATTATTAACCTTTTAAATTCGCAAGGAACTGGCTGAAAGTAACTGCAGACAGTAATTTGGACTGCCTTTAAAAAGATCAAATTACAATTATTAACCTTTTAAATTCGCAAGGAACAAGTCCTGTAAAATTTGGCCCTACTCTGAGAAGCTATGCAAGAGATAAATAAAGAGGGAAATGCAGGCAGATCTAGTAATTCTTATTAATTGCAGGAAATGAACATATCCTGGAAGGAAACAGCCCAACATAAGCACAAAAATGGGGGAGGAACGGCAAACAGACATCACTTATTTCTGGGACACTCAAGACTGCCTTCTAAAGCAAAGTATTTCCTCAACTTTAAACAACAAACAAACAAACTACGCCAACACTGACTTGTTACTCAGCTTTCCACACTTGTGGCATATTCAGGGCTACTGAAGCAGACAGAAGAGTTTTGCACAGATGTTGCAGTAGTCCCACGTCCAGAGGTCTCTGATTTTTGATATGGAAGTCAGCTGCCAGGCACAACCGGCACCTTTCCATTAACATTTACACAGGGCCACTGTAGAAGTACCAGAAAATATCAATGCATACAGACAGCACCTTTTTCAGCTTGGTGTGTGTTAGGCTCTTCTAGCACAAACACACACAGTATGCTCCAATTTTTATTTTCCTTCCTGGCTCAGTCTTGCAACAGGTTAATGTTCTGGCCTAATCCAGGGATACACTTTAACCTTTCATTTAAAGTCAAAGGATATGTGTAGCACTTTTGGAATTTAAGCATTTTGCTCCACTAGGTCAGCACGCTCAGTAACTAACACAATACAGTCCCGCTAAGCTGAATACTACATCCCAATAATCACAGCAGATATTTTACTAGTCAGACAATTCAGGGGCTATTAATTTCCTCCGCATTGAGCTAGAGCCTTTGAGAAGTCACAAAGCCTCACAGCATCTTTCAGCCCTCTCTGAATTAGAAGCCAGGTATACCACAAGCATTCAGTATCTGCTCTCATGCAGAACATATCCATCAGATACTACACACAACATCTGTCACAAAGGACACTAACTTTCAATGAGGTTAAGAAGAATTTCCAAAGCCAACTGGGGGGATGGGAGGGATGGCATAATATTTTTCCAGTTGTTAACATAAAACCTAGGGCATACATGTCCTACATTAATGTGTCTCAATTATTTTTGGGGGGGAAAAAAAAAAAGTGTTTCTAATGATCCTTCAGTTGTTTTAGGAAAAGTTATGTTATTTTAAAGGGGCATTTTATTCCTCACTTTAAACTCAGAGTTTAAGTGTGTTCTTCAAAAAAAGTGGGCTAGCCTGCAACATGCATTTCAACTTCCTTGACAAGCATCTTTAAGTAACTTTCCTGTCAGATTTACACGCTAAAGCTAAGGCGTGTTTATTCTTACCCAAGATCAGAGACACACACCGTTCCAGACTAGGACTCCTCAGCAAGTACCTTAAATCAGAGAGGTCATTTAGGCTTAAGGGTACCATTGCCTGAATTTTCTGTATTCCAGTATTAACATGCTAGTACACTAATAACGCACTAAGACACTAATACTCTAGTGAGGATGTCACTACTGAGGCTTATTTTGTTCTATGCAATGGCCATAGGCATCCCTAAAACTGGTCCATGCTCACAAAACTGACTTCAGTACCTCAAAACGACTTATCTTCCCAAGCTGTGCTGAAGGATCCTTTTGAGGGGTTTCACAACCTTCTACAGTAAATTCTGACACTTCAGACATCAAAAAAGCAAACCTTGGCAATATACTTAAGAGTTGTTTCTGCAGCGTATTACTTCAGGGAGAAAAAAAAATATCACAGAAAGTGAACCAAAGAAGTTTCAGGGGCTGAGATTATTTTTGCTTGATATATTTGCACTCTGGATTCTCATGTAGTACTTCATTCAAAAAGAAAAGACGTCCTTACAAGGTGGGTAGAATTAGGATTAGAATTGTCCACACAGTAAGAGTTGTAGACCTTCCTCAGAGCAGAAGCAGCAGAACAGCCCAGAGACCCTTCTCCCTCTTTGCAGGTTCCTTGAATTCAAAAATTCTTGTCATTTCAGCTGGCCTAGGTTATTATCCATATATACAAATAAGTTGTTTTAGCAATCTGGAATCATCAGATGCATCCAGAAAGCAGGCTGAAGAATGAAATAGTTGATTAAGAGGTAGTGGATACACTACAAAAAACCAACCCCAAAACAACCAAAAAACAAAGCTTCCCCCCAACCTTTTAACACCCTGTCAATTGGATTCTCTCAGTTATTCCTCCCCCCTGCCAGGAAGACCTGCCTCAGCTGGAGGACACGAGAACAAACCAACCCCCATTAACTCACCTGACACAATTTATTGCTAAATGCCTGTAAAGAAAACAAAGGGAACCGAATGTCCAAAGCACTAACTTTTACTAGCCATAACTTTAGTAACTTAAAAGCTGTGTCAAGTGCAGGTAGTCAGTCAGTATTTGCTGAGGGCTCTCTCTCATGTTACCCAACTAACCACGTTTAGAGCCTCTCTGAAGTTGGGAGTCTACCTAAGGAAACGTGAAAAGTAAACCAACAGCCTTAGTTCTACCGGCTCTCTGTACAAGTACGCCAGTTCATCAAACAGCGACCGGACTGTTTGGCTTATTGCAGGACATCTTACTGGTTTTCCAATCCATGAGTAAACGATACACAACTTCTAGAAGAGCCACTACAAGCCATGTCCGTACATCTCTCAGCTCCTCTACAGTCTGCCAGGGAACAGGGTCCTCCTACCTTTTCCTCGAACTGGAGCATTGATCTGTTGGAAGAGCAGCAACGCTGTTCCTCCAGATCCTACGATACGCTGCTTTTTGCGGGTCACCATCAGCACCCTCTTAGCATTTAACGCAACGAGTCGTCAACACCCCGGCTAAGTTAAAGCCACCGAAAAGTTGCAAGCGGGTACTTTTGGGTAGCAGCTTTCACAGGTTTGGTTTCGAACAGAGCCCCGGCAGGGGCTCCGTGCGAACCCGCTGCGGGGGGACCTGCCGAAGGCGAGATTTGCCACCGCCGAGCCGCAGCCGCGGGCCGGTGCCCGGGCGGTTCTGCCGGGGAGCAAAGCGCGGAGGGCAGAGCGAGGGGGACGAGGGGGAGAACAAAGTGGGACCCGACCTTCGTCCGCAGGGTCCGATGGATGTCCGCCGCCAGCTCCCCCTTCCACCACTGCTCCTCCATCCTTTTCCTTCCCATCCAGCCGGAGCTCCGGGACGAGACACGGGGCCGCCCTGCCGGGAGGGAGAACCAACCGGACCAGCGGCCCGAAGAAGCCCCGCGGCTGTTTCCGCCGGCCCCGGCCGCGGCCCGCCCCCGCGGTCAGGGCCGGGAGCCGCGGAAGGCGCCCATCCGCCGACCCCCGCGCAGACCCGCGGGCCCCGCCGGCCCCCAGCAGCCCCTCAGCGGGCGCCCGCCGCCCACGCGGGGCCGGGGCCGGGAGCCATCGCCAGGGCTCGGCGCTTTGTGCCGGCGGGAGCGCTGCCCGCGGCCCCGACCCGCCGCCGGCGGGAGGAGGAGGAGGAGGAGGACAGGGGCGGGAAAGGGGTGCTGCCGCCCCCCTCTTAGGTTGACTAGCGCTAATTAACAGCTGCCTGCCCCAGGGCAGGGGCAGGTCCTCCGTGCCCCTGAGCCCCCCCCCCGGCCGGCAGCACCTGTGCGCGGCCCCCGCCGGAGGACGGGGGGAGCCCCGGCCGGGGGGCGCGAGGGCAAAACAGCAACAGCCTGGCCGGGGTCTGCGGCCTTAGGTTGTCTTCCTAGCTGGGCCGGGGAGGGGAGCGCAGGGAAAAGCGCCGGAGGAAGCGGAACGCCAGGCTTCTCCCCGGAACGAAGGCGCCGAATGCCCGATAAATACCCTCAGGATTAACAGAGGAGATTGACTTTTTCCTCGGTTTAGGGTTCCCAGTACAGGATGCCTTATCTAAAGCTGCCAGAAACCTGCAGATAGAAGCGCTCGCCTAGGTCCGAGCGTGAGGTTTGGCAGGAGCACAGCTGCCTTTCGGGCCACGCGTCAAGGTTTCCCGCTCACAGTGCCAGGAGGCAGCTCTGTCCTCTGCCGGAGTACACGCTGCCCCCCGTTCTCCGTACTGCAGGCATAACCCGGATCTCACGCCTTCGGGACAGGTCCCATCCTTATTACGCAGCAGTGCACAGCGCCAGCTATAGCGGGACCCTGATGTGCTGCCACACAGCTCGGCGATTCGCGGTTTGACGCCGGAGCTCACCCCGTCTTGAAGCGTTAGGCAGGTTATCGGTCACTGCTGTGCCCTGGGAACCCAAGGACCCTCATCCTTTCCAAGTTTTATGCCCAAAGAGCCCACGAAACCGTCAGGCACCACGTAGCTTTATTCCCAGGCCTTTGAGGGCCACGTTTATAGTCCAGTGGATATTTCAGCATATAGAACTGAAATCTTTCAACCAGTGTCTCTCAGCACTCTGCTTCAACAATTCCAGGAGCCAAAAAACAAAAATCACCACACAACCTGTTTCATACCCAAATCGCACTGTTGAGCCGTTAAAGATGACGAATTTTCATAAGGAAGTTTACCAGTCCTAGCAATGGCTTTCCCATTTAAAGAACTAAATGTCATTTTTAGAATTAGGGTGTTTGGGTTTGGTTTGGGTTTTTTTTGGTTTTTTTTTTTTTTTTTAAATAATTGCCCATCATTCTGCACTCAAATTTGCAAAAAGAACCTCACAAAAACGTTTGTTCCTCGGTTGGTTTCTTAAAAGGAAAGGAACAACAAAAATCTGCCTGCTTCTGTCATAATAAATATTTTGATTTTAGCATTCCTGGGAAAATATTTTTGTGATCAAAGAAAGTTGTTGACCAAATCTTCTGGGGAAAACATACCCCAGTTGTTTATAGTCTGTGTTTGCTAGCTTGTCCCCTGCTATAAAAGAGAAGCAGTGAAGTTAAGTGTCAACAGCTATTAAGCCTACAGATAAAAGCTGCCACCAAGTGTCCATCAGAAATAATTTTCCCCTGTTTTCTTTTAAGTACATCCCGGTATCCCTTGAAGTACTTAGGTCCCTTAAATTTAAGGCAAAGAAAAAAATATCTTCTCTTTTTGCTTAAAACTGAGCACATGCTTAACTATTTTGTTGAATAACAGCCGGAGCATTTCTTTACAATGCAGTCTGTTTGCAGTTCATACAATGATATATTAATTTGCCATAACAGTTTTTATATGCATGTATTATATCAATATAATTCTCAATATTTTTTTGCAGTGCAAATCAAACCAATGGTATTATTTGAAAGAAAGAGTATCAGTTCTTTGAAATAAAGTTTCAATGATATGAACATGGTATGGATTTTCAGAAACTCACGTCCGTAGCATCTACTGATTTAAAACTCTTGTATTTTCTAAATCTGAATTATTTTTAAAAATCTTGAGATTCCATGTGAAATAGAAAACTGTTCCATATAACGTTGGTTTTAATTTTGCAGCCAAAAGATTTTATTTTTCCAGAATATGGTCCATGTGTTTCACTTGTTCCATCTGAAAATAAATTAAGTGTGATGCACCAAAAGTTTCCTTCAGTAACTGCATTGATATTAAAAATGGAAAGAAATAATGAATAAGGTTCTCCTTTCTGTAGCACAGCTGTTAGCAAGGCTCAAATAGACTGCCCTGTTGATTTAAAAAACCAAAACCCCAACCAACAGTGTCTTTGATATTATAAAATATTCACAGTAACAAATCAGAGAGCGCAGTAGTTCTGGATTTGATAAGAGCTCAGACATAGCCTTGAACCTTGGAATTGCTTTCTTTTGAAGGAGGGAGTGCCAGCAAGGCCATGTACATAAAACACGGAATCCAGTACTCTTCCATCTGATAGTCAAGTGAACAACATACAGACATTATCATTAACACATTGATATTGTAAAAATTGACTGCAGCTGCAGTGTCTCTTTTTCCATCCAAATGGGATCATTCAAATCTTCATCAGGTTCTGATATAATGGGTAAAGTTTGGGTTAAAATACAGGCTTTAGCCACAACAGAACTGCGTTGATTTAATTTTCAAGTGTTTTAAAAAACAGACCAAGAGAGGTAAACATAAAATCCCATATAAATTCCCAAAGTAGGTTTGCATAGGGTTTATATTAACTTTGAGAATTTTTATGTTACTCTTTCACCATTAGCAAGTCATGGTTAGGTAAGGCACAGATGCAGAGTTAGTAAAACTTCAGTGATACATGGTGAGTTTGTAAGTAAATGAAATGGTTAATGTTGAGGGGGTTTTTTTTCCCCTTAAAAAATCAGTTTAACTAAGCAAGTTAACATCTTTACCACTAGTGCTACCATTCTGAGTGCTGGGTCAATAACATTGCTTTTAGGCAACAAGCTATCTGAAGATAGCTGAAGACGCAAACCACAAAGTGACCAAAAATTGGCTCAGGCAACCTGTATCTTACCTGCCAGCACGAAGGGCTCGGAGGAGGCAGGGGCTCAGCTGGGGAAGCAATGCGGTGGAAACTCTGGTAAAGAGACAGCACCAAGGGCAGGGAGAGGCTGTACCTGTGTCAGCAAGGAGCTGGGCTGCTTTTGGTTGAGCTTGGGTGGAAAAAAATGGGCTTTTTAGCCAAGTCTCAGCTATAACACAGGCAGCACCAGCACCTGCTCGTGCCTGTGCTCCTGCCAGGGAGGCTGTGTGGGTCAGGAAGACATCAAAAAGCCTCTTGTTCGCCCCTCTGCCCCTCACAACCTCACCTGCTACTGGAGGTGAAGAGGAGCTTCCCTCACACCCAGCAAGGATGCCAGTTCAAACAGGGACCACCTCGTACCTACACAAGGCCCAACACCTCCCCCAGGGCTTCTCCTCCCCCAGGTGAGCAGCCCAACCTGTTGCTACCCAGGTGCCTTCCATTTCACCAGGATCCCAAAGCTAGATTAGCTCAGCAAGAGCTGAGCCCTAATTTAAGCCCATTTGAGTACTTTTACATAGTGTAATGCTTTCCTGTTGATGAGGAGGAAGAGCTTTATCGACTCTGGTTCTGTGTCTGTCCACACCTTCCACTGCCCTGCCTCTGTGGTTCCTCTGCCACTTTTCATGCATTTTTGTTATCTGATCTACCATACTGAACCTAGTTTTTCTACTGCGTTAGTTTTCTGCCGTTTTAGAGAGTGACATTGGTTTACAGAGGGACCTGAAGCCAGTACAAAGCAAGGAGGTGCAGCCCTGAGCAGCAAGAGGTAAGCGGGGCCTCTTCCTTCAGCAGTGGTAAACTGGGATGATATGATTTGTGGAATTGTGCCCAAATCTGGCTTGTCCTGTGCCCTCCGAGAGCCAGCACTGAAGGGGCTGGGCAGCGAGAGCCTGATCCAGCAAAAAAACGCACAGGGGAAGATCCTGTAAGCTGTGTGGAGCTGTACCCTCGCTTTACTGGCTTAGCTAGATCAGGTTTAACACAGAACCATTAGCAAGCTGGTCAGAAGCATGGGAGCTCTGTGCCTTTGCAGAAGGCTGCACCTTTCCCTGTGGGGTTCATGGGTTTGGAGAGCTGCAACCTGCTTTCCTCTGCTGTTGGTAGAAGCAAGCTATGAATGACTTCTTGGCTTTTTTTAAGGACAGTGTCACAGCATTAGGACTGTTCTTAGGAGCTGTAATTATTAAGCCTGGCTGGCTGGTATGAAGGGCTTTACCCCCAGCAAGCTGCTGTTGGGTGTGTATCCGTGCCAGACTAAGCCTGTGACAGCGCAAGGAAAGAACAATATTACAGATAGTGTTCTAGGGTTTAAGGAAAACACTGCTGTGCTTCTGTGTAGCTTGAAAAGGCTGTTCTGCTCAAAGGCTTTTAAATGGTTGCAGTTCCTAGCTCTCTGCTGATGCTCAGTGGGTTGAACTGGGATGCTCGTGCCTTACCTCGGGGCACTGAGAGCCCCCAGGGGAGGCTCATGGGCCTGTTGCTGCCCAGCAGCCTGAAATATCCGAGCTTTGTGCCTGAGAACAGGCATGATGCACAAGCCAGCCCCCCCAAATTTCCCCTTCAAGCACACCATCCCCTCGTGCCTGCTCCTTCCTGGTCTGAGCACTCATTTTCTTGTTCCTCCTCTCAGCCAGTGGTTTATGTGGAAATTAGAAACTCTGTGAACATACCCTTCCTTGTAGAGGTCTGTCACTTCTCGACCTGCCTGTCAAGCACTCGGGGGACATGGCCTCTCCTGCACGCAGTCGCTGAAAAGCGCAGGGAGGAATGACGGGGCCATTACGGTGGTCACAGCAGCGCTGGAGTGGGGCACGGGGAGCTGCGGGTCACGGACTTGTGCTGTCCCGGTGTAACTCTGCAGTTGCTACTGTCAGACCTGGCTTGTTTCAAGTGCAGAAATGGCCCTTGGCAGCGGGAAGGGGCCGCGAGCGGGGCCGTGGCTGCCAGGAGGCAGGAGAGCAGGGACGGCGCAGAGAGCTGCCAGCAGCCGTGCGGCCCCCAGGGCTGTGTAATGTTATCGTGGGCCTGCCATGACACAGTCTTCAGGGACATGGTGCTGCTTGGTGAGGCACTGTTGACAAAACCTGGAAGAGGAGGAAAAAAAAAAAAGACTTGCCCCCACCCTTTTTTTTTTTTTTTTTTTTTAAGCATTGGGGTGCTGACTGTTGGGTGTTAACTGGTGTAACTGAGGGCAGGCTCACCTGGGAAGCAGGGCAAACCAGGGTGACTGGTAAATGCACCTGGATTCTCCTTAGTCCCCCGGAAGGAAGATGCGATCAAGACTTGAAGGTGCTGGTCTGCTTGGGTGAGTGCTGAAGCTCAGCAGCGCCAGGCGCTCAGGGCTGCGTTGGGCTCATGGGCTGCACGGGGGAGGTGCTGCCTTCCCTTTATTTCCAGCTGCGACATCGCATCCTTACTTTCCAGACAGCCTGTGTACATTGAGTCCACAGTTAATGTTAATTTTCTAGAGTGAAAATATTTTTTGATGTTTATTTTTTCTTTTTATTGTTAGCATTGAAATGTGTGGTTTTAAAATAAAACAAAACAAAAATGAAAAACAAACAGAAAAAGCCAACTTTGAGATCCTTTTGTGTAGATCAGCCCTAGGCTTTGGGAGGCTGAGTTAAGAGGTCGGAAGCTGCAGCAGGCCGGAAGAGTTGTCCTTGGGCTCATCCAGTGCTGAGTGCTTCCCACCCTGCTGATATTTGTGCAGAGTGCTCAGGGAGTGTGAAATCACAGCTTTGCCTGAGCTGGAAGTGCGCTGCTGTGTAGCATTGGGGGTGGATGTGGGAGGGAGAAGGCTGCGTGGGAGTGGAGACAAGCTCCTCTGGCAGAGAAACCTTCCTCTGCCTTGTAGGGGACCCGGGCAGGTACATGTGTTCACAGCCAGGTCCGTGCTGGTCTTTAATGAGCCACAAGCTGAGCCCACTGAGCCTTTTCTCTGTTGCTGACTGAACACTGAAGGTGGGTGCTCCTGCCTTGCCTTGCCTCCCTGCCCTGGCACACTGGATGTGCTGGAGGGATTCGCTTGTGCCCAAATGTGGTGCAAAGGGCAGTTCTGACACTTGCCGTGAAGGATGCTGTGGCATAACAGGTCTTGTGCGAGGGTGGCAGATATGGATGGAATCCTGTTCAGCCAGGACATTCCTCTTTCCTTCTTGATGGCATCTGCCCGTGTGCTCGCCCAGCTACCACCGTTCCCAGCTCTTCTCCCACCGTGCCGGAGGTGCGGGCAGCTGCCTGGGCTGGGGCGAGCAGCCTGCGTGGGAGTGATGGTCTCTTGAGAGAGCTTGGCTGTGAAAACCAGAGCTCTTTATTTGGTGGTTTTCCAGAAACGTTGTGCTTCTGGAACAAAGAGACTTTATGTAAATCTCAGTTTCAGTTTAAAAACAAAGTAAATAACTGCTTGGCTGGAGGACAATGGCAGCACAAACCAAAATGCAGCCTGAAGATGCAGAAGCAAGCCGGAATGTGTTATTTTTAAAATCCTCTGAAGCCTGAGCCAGTCATTTTGAGTTTTGTGGGGGGTTCTTACCCCCTTTTAATACTTCAGTGATTGGCCCTGTAGTGACCCAGACACACTTGTACCTTGCCAGCTGCCCTTCCCTCCCTCTTCTCCTGAGTGAGGCTGGAGGAGGGGAGCCCACAGCTGCTTGAGATGAGCAAGATTAGACTGAGTGGAGACATTTTGTTCAGCATGCAAGTTGCTCTTAAGGCCTCATAAGAGGAAATTCATCATTTTCAGAGGAACCTGTGCAAGAGGAACCCACATGTATCACTTCAAGTGCTCATGCCTCTTTCACAGAAATACTTACGATACGTGGCATCTTTAAATTACTTCAGCCCAATGGGAGGCTAAACAATCTGGAGAAGCTGTTCCTCTCCCTCTTGCCTGCTACATTTTATTAGTTTAGGTTTTCCATTGCTCGGAGTCCTGGATGGCAGCAGATGCCCGAGGTGGGGTCTGAGCTGCGCGGCGCAGAGGCCGGCACCGTGACCTGCTGGGGCAGGTCCCGAGGGAGGATGGGAACAGGCTGGAGCCAGCGGTCCTGTGCTGCTCCTGCGGGAAGGACCGGCTAGCCCCAAACTGAGAGCAAGCGCTATCGCACTGAGCGCTCAGCGGGGTCGGTGGTTCTCTTTATAATTTGCATTTTGATATTCCAGACTTTAAAGACTTGTTTGCAGGTTTTCCTTTTCGCTAGAATAAAAAGGACGCTTTGCCAGACAGTTAAAAACTTCCCTTGCTTCTCATCTGGGGAAACCAGCTCGTGTGCCCCTGAGAGGGCTGACAGTGGGAGGAAATGCTGCCTGCTGGGGCCTTCCCTGGAGATAACAAGGGAAGATTGAGCTGATCTAATTCCTCACTGCTGCTTCCCCTCCACCCTCCTCTTCTCAGGCTTATTCCCTGTGATGCTCTCCCATCCCCTCCCAGCTCTGGTACCTGCCTGGTGCCAAGTGGGTTCTGCTCGTAAAATCATTGGAGAACTAACCCGAGTACAAATAAAACCCAAACAATAAAAAAAGAACACCCCCAAAATACCCACTTTTGGGGATGGGTAATGCATTAAATCAAGGGGAAAGAACTGAGGAGGGCAGCCAGGTCTCTGTCTTCTGGCAGCAGTGGGCTGTGAGCGCTACTGGATTAATTAAAGCTGTACTATGTAATTTCCCTTTTGGGTGCAGCACAGCTGGGTGGTGGTGTGGAGACGCAACACCCTCCCATGTGTCCCACCGCCTCCCTTGCGCTGCCCCTGACACGTACAGTTGCTGGCGGACCTGCGTCGGTAGCGACCCGCGCGCAACTTGGGCCAGCCAAAAAGCAGTTATTGCCCCCGCTGGGCTCCTGGGCTGTCTGGGTGGGACTGATCTGGAAATGCAATGCTCGAACCGCTGCTGCCCTTGAGAAGCCGCCTGCAAATGCACCACAGCACACCCTGAATGAGAGAGATTTGGAACAAAATATATTATCTGAGCAACCACTGTCAGGGAAAGGACACCTGCCATCTGGGTGAGCAGCTTTGGGGGAATGGACAGATCCTATTCTTCTACCTTGCAGGTTTTCTTGCACAGAGAGCAGAAAATTCTGTGCATTCCCCAACTTGCTGGGCTGGGAGGGGAGAAATACTCCTGTTGCACCAGCCCTACAAAATCCATCACTAAATCCAACAATGTCTGTGGAATCTGTAATACAGTTTTGAAATGCCTTCCAGGAAATCACTTTTATAAATATTAAGACTATTCTTGATGTACTAGCAGTACTTTTGTTCAGCTTTATTTTATTAAATGTATTTGAAAAGGTTTTTGTAAGATACAACACAATTACTGCAGTTCACGAAAATCACACAAATATTTTTGACTCGTAAAAGTAAGATTGGAAAAAACCCCCACAACTTTGTTCTTGTGGGATATCCCTTCAATGCCTAAATATGAGGATTAGAGGAGCTGGAAGTTCATGAGAGTTTTCACCAAGTGATAAAGGAGATGAGAAATATGACTGGAAACCAATAAGATGTATCTGACAGCAAGGGAGAGACTCCTTCCATCTGGCTCCTGAGACAGAGACCTCTGTGTTACAGGAGCATTGGACACCCCGGGCAAGGTAGCTGGACTGAGAGGCTTTATAGCAGGAGAACTCTTTGCTCTGGTAATAGCAAACCATTTTGGAGCATGTCCCTGTATTAGCTGATACAGAGGAGGAAAAAAAAAAATTGCTAAGCTCTGCTTAGCAAAAGCAAAAAGCTCAGCTGAGCAGAAGTTCAGCTTTTGAGTTTTCTGGGTTTTTTTCCATACAGTTCAGAACCAAAACACTGATTTTGGAGCATCTGTAATATTTGACATACAACATCAAAAAAGCAAAGCAGCAGTTAAGCTGTAGTCTAGCTGTAGCATTAAGCCCTTGAGGAGGATCTCAGCAGCAGCAGAAGTATAAGCTGGTGAGGGGCCTGGAGCACAAGTCTTATGAGGAGCAGCTGAGGGAGCTGGGGCTGTTTAGCCTGGAGAAAAGGAGGCTGAGGGGAGACCTTATCACTCTCTACAACCACCTGAAAGGAGGTTGTAGTGAGGTGGGTGCTGGTCTCTTCTGTCGGGTGGCTGGAGATAGGACGAGAGGAAATGGCCTCAAGTTGTGGCAAGGGAGGTTTAGATTGGACATTGGGAAAAATTTCTTTACTGAAAGGGTTGTCAGGCATTGGAACAGGCTGCCCAGGGAAGTGGTTGAGTCGCCATCCCTGGAGGTATTAAAAAAGTGTGTAGACAAGGCACTTCAGGACATGGTTTAGGGGGCATGGTTGATGGTTGGACTCAATGATCTTAAAGGTCTTTTCCAACCTAAATGATTCTATGATTCTATCTTCTTCCAGCAAAAGCTGCCAGGGATGACGGAAGGGGGTTATTAATGAATCTGTTTCTGGAGTGAAGGTTTATGCTGTCTTTGACAGTTGAGTCTTATCTGTAAAGTTCATCCTCCACCATGGCTTGGAGGCCGACAGGTATTTGGCTTGCACAGTCCAGTTTAGGCTCTGGTCGTTACCAACGCTTGTCTGAAACCAGATGCAGGACTCCAGTGCTGGTATATCGAGGCTGAAATCTGAGAAATGCCAGTGGTGCTCAGTGCAACAGCTTGTGTCTTACGAGGAGTCTTACCTTTAACCTTTGAAGTGAGATCTCTCTTTTGTGTCATTTCCTATTTAGACCAGATGCCTTTGCTTATTAGTGCTGCTTTGATGAGGCTGAGAGCTACTTTTATAACTTTAGCTGACAGCTTTCTGACTCTTAAGTAGCTGGTAAAGTGTAACTCTATATTAACAAGGATTATTATTATTATGGGGTGTAGAGGGAGGAGACGCAGTGATACCATCTCCAGCATCAGTGGCACTTCTGAGCCCAGCTTTCAGGCAATGGTTGTTGGTTTCCAAGCTTTAGAATAATAATATAATAATCAAAGCATTCTGCACCAGTATTTGAGTTACGTGTCCATGGCATGTTGGAATCACCAGGGAAAACATAATGGGTGGCTTTGAGATTTAGAGATTCATGAGGCTGCTTAAAGGTGAGTCCTGCTGGTCCTGGTACCCTGTGGACTAGTTGGTGACATCAAGTAGATATCTAAATAGCCAATACAGGCTGTTAGCGCCAAAAATGTGGAATCATATGATAATCCCACACATGTCCATGTACAGGCTACACTTTGCTGGACTGAGGTCTCATGCATTTCCTATTTTTTCCCATAGGCTAGTTTGTCATCCTATATTTCATTGAGATAATCTTGATCAGGATATATCAGGAAGCCAGTAAATAAGCTGTCTGTCCAATAGGGATCATAAAAGAGCCCATTTTGTTCTGAGTAAAAGATCTGCAGCCATACCTCATCCTCCTGCTTCAGAGAAAGGATGGTTGATCCAGAGGCAACGTCATGATTCCCAGTGTTGGCATCAAAAGTCTTGATCCGGTACTGCCCGTTGTGGACCAAGCCAATGGCCAAATGTTTGTTGGCCAAAGTGATATCATAAGTGAAGTAGTAAATACCTGGGATGCTGCATATAAATTTCCCGCTGGAGGCATTGTAATGTCCTCCCTCGTTCATCAGGATCCTGTCAAATTTGATGGGCAGCCTTTCCCTTGGGTAGCTCTTTGAGACTGCCACGGAGAAGGCAGATTTGGCTTTGTTGGCATTACAGGTGCAGGGTCCTGGCATCCCGGTCTCGCCCTTGTTCCCTTTGGGCCCTTTCTTTCCCGGTGCCCCATTTTTCCCAGGATTACCCTTTAAACCCTTGGGCCCTCGTGGGCCTGCCTTGCCGATAGCTCCTGCTTTCCCCTTTGGTCCTGGCTTGCCGGGGTTTCCTGTTCTGCCTTGTGGACCTAGAAGACAAATAACCTTGTAAATTTTTCAGTGAAAGAGATGATACGGCAAGTGTAAAGGGGTTGTATTGTTGCAGCAGTATATTTTCATTTAGGAGAAAAACATTGCTGGTGAGAATCCCGATGAAATACCACCTGGGGCTGGGCATCTGTCAGGACTGACTAACTATGTCAGGTAGGTAGTTGGCATGATAACAATGGGACTTGGGACCAGGACAGTCTGTCCCTTTTAAGGACCAAAAGGCTGGTTCAATTATCTGGCTCACTTGAGAAAAAGAAGTAATTAATTATAAAGCTAGCCAAGAGCAAGCTTTAAATGTTTGTTTTTTTCAGGAGTGGGACAGGTTTGTGAAGCTTTTGGAACCTTGCTTTGAGCAGATGGGAGTACTTTTAATCTCTTGTCTCATTTTTTTTCACATTTAATGTGAAACTGTTGTTTAAAAAAAAATAATAAATTCAAGGTGTAGTAAAAATCCCACTCTAGCTGGGGGATGAATTGGTCGTGAACCAGAAGACACCTGGTGCAGGGACTGCCTTGAGGTGGGAAGCGAGTTGGGATGTTACAGTGATGCCGAAACCACTGATTAGTGCTGATTGCAGCAGTGTCTGATACAAGACAAATTCATGGCGATTTATACCCCATCTCTTGACCTGCTGTAGCATATTTAAATGCAGCTGTGCTTGAAAACCTGTTCTCCAGATTCCCTGGTTTGGGGGTAGGAGAAGAGAGTAAGTTGCAGCTTTGGCACGCTGGTGTTACGCTGAATCAGGAGTGCACTCTAGTGTGGCAACGGGAAATCACTGTTTTCTCACCGTAGCTGGTCTTGATGCTTGCTGACTGTAAGGCTGGATCTAAAGGACAGCCCCATCTCAGGATTAAAGAAAGTTTGTTTGCTTTGGTTTAGATTAAGCATGTTCAGAACAGTGCCTGTCACCCAGCTGGAGCGCTCCAGGGAGCAAGTACTTAATTTTTTCGCCTGTTTTGCTTGAAAGCAGGAGTCGGAGACCACCGCTTTGTCTCGTCTAGACAGCATATATCAGAACAGGGCAAATCTCACTTCATAACAAAATGAAGCCAATAGGAATTGCATACAGCAAGATGCTATCAGCAAATACTGTGAGTCTGAACCCCCCTGGTGGGAGCTGACAATTGTGAGATGTTGGAGGAGGGAGAGTGGAAATTTCTAGAAGAGTTTCCTATGAGATGTCGTCTGTCCCGGGGCTCCCATTCGGGGTGACAGGTTGCTGTTAACTGGGCTGTTGCACTATTGCTTTTACATTTTACCCCTGTGTTACGAAGCGCTTTTCTCTTACCTTCATCGCCGTGCTCGCCTTTATCCCCGTCCTTGCCGTCCTTGCCATCTTTGCCCGGGAAGCCCATCCTGCCCACCGTCCCTGGAGCCCCGGGTGCGCCGGGGGGTCCGGGTGGCCCGGGGGGTCCGGGCAGGCTGCACGCCAGCTGGGGACCTTCCTGCAGCGTTCCCTTGACAAAGCCCCCGAGGATGTGGTTTGCCACACAGGGCACGGTCCAGAGGAGGAGGACAGCGGAGATCATGGCGCAGCCTGTAAAAAGGAGACGGGACGTGGCTGTTATGTGTGGTAGCCGGCACGCGTGGGTACGGCCGTGTCCCTCTGTCGGGACGGTGTATTGTGTAGACTTGCATGAAAATGGGAGGTAATTGGGCTTTTTTTGACAGGGTGGGGGAGCTGTTTGTTTTGGTGTGACATGAATTCAAGGATTTGGTTCATGGAATTTTCTGGGTCTCACCAATACTGTTTTCAAACTCGCTCTTCTCTAAGTCTGTATCTGTGGCCATCTGTCGTTTTGTTTGTTCCCTGGGCCTCCTTTCCCCTGAAACACAAGTAGCGATGGCAGAGGGGTGCAGAAAGCAGCTGCTCGGGACGATCAGAGCGGAGGCAGGAGAAAGGGTTTTGGTGTCAACTTCCCCAATAAGACCTGCCCTGCGGCTGGGTCACTGGGGTTTCTTACCAAGCACAAAACCCATCGTGTGATGCAGGGCTGATGTTAGAAGACGGGCTTGTGGAGGTTTTGGGCCAAGGCAGTCCTTACTGCATTTTGTCTGCCAGTACGAATTGAGCCTCTTGGCTAGCTGAGACTGTCCCGTTCCTCGCTGCAGCTCGGCCGCGCGGCACTGCACAACCTGCAGCCGAACCTGCAGCCGAACCACCGGCCAAGTCTCTGGCTCAGTGTCGGGGTGCAGCCCCCCCCGCAGCCGTCACCAGCCCGGCTGCAGGTGGTTTTCTAACCTCTTGCCGTGCTGACCTACCTCTCTGGGGGGGCAATAGCTCAGTCTTTATGTTTGTTACTAACATTCACCTTGGAAAGATCGGTAACTGTTAAAACCCCAGCCGTTGTTTGTCTCCTGGCTCTGTAAAGCGAGCCATTGCTTTAAGTATAGCAAACCTCAAGGGCTTTTTTTTGGAGCATCCCAGGCTCTGCCTTCATTCACGACAGGAGGCTGAGCCTCCTGGGCTTGTCTTACTCCACTCCTGACTGGGGAGATACTGATAGAAAATAATTTCTGGAATAAAGCTATTTCCATGAACCTGCTAATGATACAGAGCAGTTATTATACAGTAAAATATCCCTCTGGATGTCTGCACGTTGTGCTGTTTGCAAATAGCTATGCTCCATGTGCAACTCCTAAGTAACTCCACCGCATCTTGAAATAGTGCTTAGATGCATCAGCAGCTTAGAGAAGATGCTCAAAATCAGGCTGACTGACAAAAGCCCACCTCCATGCATGACCCACTCAAGACTGTGGGTATTACAAGCATTTAAAATGGGTTCTACACATAGTTACTTATATAGTAGAAAAGAGAATTTCCCCAATGGGATCAGTTTCTGACTACCCATGGGTAAAGGTGCTCCTGCTATCCCCTCCCCAGAACAGAAGGCCTCCCCATGCCCGGGCTGAGGATTTTTTCCTCCCTTTGCTCTGCCAGTGAGGGAGGTTATGGCCATGGCCACCAGCTCCCCAGCAGCTCCCTGGTGGGCACTGACCATGGGCTGAGGGGACACGCTGATGGAGTCGGGCTCTTTCCCAGCTGTATGAATATGGGAACAAGCTGGTGGGGGGATGAAAGGCATCCCCTGGCCCAATTTCTTTCTTTCAGCTTCTGTAGCTGGAGTAGCCCTTGGAGAGATGAGACGTGAAGCCTGAAACTGCCCCATACAAATCTGTGCTGGTTCGCTGTTTGTTCGCTAGCTCTTTGATTAGGAGAGATCAAGCTAAAGCCAAAGGATTTTTTTTTTATTTTTTTTTTAAGGAATTAGCCATGTATCACTTTGATACAACTCCTACCCCCAGGCTAAGAGGTGCCCACCCTTATCTGATGGAAAAGACTCCTACGAAATTTAGTCTTTTCTCTTATTACAGCTACCTCTGATGGTAGGGGGTTAAAAGTTTTACAAGAATCACCTGCTTGCATGGGCTTTCTTCTTGTCACATCCTGAAGTCCTGCTAACAAAATACAGAATATAAGCGAGAATTGAAAAGCAAGCAAACTGCCTTTCACATATTTCTTCAAGCTTTGGTGCTGAAGCAAATTTGTAGTTAAACACAGATGCAATAGAAGATGAGCTGGGACATCCCAGACCTTTCAATCTGTCAGTGGCCTTTTGGTCAGGCAAGGTCCTGCTTGGCATTAACTTGAATACTGGGAGGCTTTAGCATCTCCCCAGTAGTGTTATGTTTAGCTTGTGCACTGGAAATAAGATGCTTAATGTACTGTATAAATTTCACGTTGGCCTTAGCACTCTCATCCTGGTATTGGCTCCTGAAGGGGGTGGAAATGCATATTACATGTTCTAAATCCAGCGAGCAATATGCTACATATCAATGCTGGGTGGGAGCCCCCCAGTTCTGTGATATGTATAATTAAGAACACGCAGAGGAGTGGGAAATGCAAAACTGATCTCCGGGCTGGATTTGGCTGCTAAGCCATTTTGTTCTTCAGCTCTCTTTTGATTTTCTTATATCTAAGTTTATTTGCTGCTGGTGAAAGTTATCAGTTTAATGGCCTTGTGAGACAGAAATCACCAACAAGTATTAATGCGAACAGTTGAATAAAGGCTTCTCAGTTCGTGGAAAGGGAAACAAAATGTTAAAATGCCTGCGGAGTGGGGAGATCCCAAGGAAAGCTACATCCCTGCTTCCCAGTAACCACAGAAGAAAAGTAAGAGGTGTCTGGAGCTGGATGACACTAATAAGTTGTGGCAAGGAAAAATGTCACTGGGGAGCATAACCTGGAAAAAAGCTGGAACTGCTTCATGTAGAGAAGAAACAGGCAAGCGGAAGCACAGGGTAGGAGGGCAGCTCCTTCTCTTAAAGTTTCTTACCATAAGTACTTCTATTACCTTCAGACAACCCAGCTAGTTGACCTGATGGGATAAAAAATGGCAGACACAAAATACCCCGAGGCTGGGAGGTTAGTAGTACCGGTACTTAGATAGACGGGCAATATTCCGCTACCTGGAGCCATGCTCTGGCACAGCTCCTGAGTTGGTGTTAATTAACAGCTCCACAAGAACATTTAATCCCACATCACAGCAGTGCGTGTGGGATGCAAAGCACAGTCACATTCACAAGAGGATCTATAAATAACCTCTTAAAGAAATCTCTTTGAAAGAAAACAAACCTCATGCTGTTCCACCTTAAAAGGAAAATTGCTTCTCGATGTAGAACGTATGATGAGCTCCAAAAAGCAAATTGGAAACAGATCAGCATCTTTCCTCTTCACAGTACGGGCAGCAGGCCTGGCACTGGAGGCCATGCAGCACGGTTTCAGCTGAGGTCTTACTTTTCTAATGACATTTTAATTAATGTCTTTGATAATAGGGGTTTGGAGACTTTTTGGTCATGACTGATGCCTGTTGTGCGGGAGTGTGCACTGTGCCCAGGGGGTTATGAGAGCTGAAACGTGGTGGAGGACTGCTTAGGGAGGAGAGGAGAGGAGATCCTCCATCGTCTGACCGAGCGTGGCTGGAGTTTGTACGTGCCACTGAAATGCAAATGTTCGGCTCTTCAGCACCCGGGGAGAGCACACCAGTATCGGGCACTGATTTCAGCACGGGAAGAGAAAGTGGACCATCTTCACTTAAACAAGGTAGCTCAGGTGTCTACAGCATAGGCATGGCTGGCCAGGCCCTGAGGTAGCAGGGTGAGGCAGACAGGTGGAGTGACACGTGTCAATCAGCTGGGTTTGAGAGGCAATGACTCCCTGTGTCCTTCAGCTGAATCAATGGGAATTGCTGCTGTGGGTCCGATCAATGTAGTCTGTAATACTGCGCTGTGGATCCCCACTGGGTAATTTTGGGGAATACTTGTCAGGAAGCAAACCAGGAAGGGGATGATTTTGGAAAATGTTCACTCCTGAAACTTAGAGCTTGAACACACCTTTATAGAAAATATCTCAGGACAAATAAAGCAGTAAAGACAGAGCATCTCTGATTTTTAAGCATGGTACATGCAGGGCCGAGCATTTACTGGCTTCTCTCTTCGTAACGAGCCACACGTTTAAGGGCCTTCACTATAATGACGTAACAAAATGTAATGAATGACTCAAAGCAAAAAAGTGTCTGAAACGGGCTGCTCTGACTCTGCCCCGTGGCCTTTACGTGACACCCCCTTTCTGTTGTAGGACATTCTGTTGTCATCGCTTGTCACTTCGGTGGGTCCTTCTCTTCCTGCTGGAGCTCGGGCCCTTGGCAGAGGCTGCCCCGTGCCCCGGGTCTCCCTGCCGCGGGGAGCGGGGAGGGGAGACCAGGGCTCAGCTTTGCTCAGGATCAAGAAAAGCTGGGAGTGGGTGGGTGGGCTGCCTGACTCCCCAGCTGCCCCAACCAGCCAGTCTGAAGCGGACACTCACGCTCAGCAGGATTTGAACCCGACCCCTCCATGCTGAAACCCCAGCATCCCATGAACTTCTGTAGCGCATGGAGCATCTGTGCAGGGGGACTGCAAACCCAGGCTCTCCAACAGCTTTTCTGTGCACGCTCCTTGTTGCCGGAGCTACAGCACACGGCTCTGTCACCAGAGAGCCCCTGTCCCTAGGAGCTGTGTCCCCACAGGGCCCCGTGCAGCCCCCCCGTCCTGACCTGCAGCTCCCGTTTCTGCTGGCCGCTGCAGCGTGGGGTGGGCTTGCTGCTGCCAGAGGTGCCTCACAGGCAGGAGCCTGGGGGACACATCTCTGGCCATGTCTCCCCTCCAGCTTCGGCTGCCACGACATCCCTGCTCCGCGTGGCTCCTTCAAGCCTCTGCGCAACCACCCTCGTCCCAGCCCTGCTGCAGGTGAGCTTCCTGAATCGCTCCACAGTTAAGAAGCCAGACCGATTCTACAGATC
This sequence comes from Haliaeetus albicilla, assembly GCF_947461875.1. Lineage (NCBI taxonomy): Eukaryota > Metazoa > Chordata > Aves > Accipitriformes > Accipitridae > Haliaeetus > Haliaeetus albicilla. The sequence goes on along the minus strand of NC_091509.1, from coordinate 9,653,875 downwards.
TATATGCATTTAAAAAGGTGTTTCTCTAAGGAAAGCTTTTGCCTGTAAGAGCGAGTCCCAGGCGCGAAGGACCAGTTGTACTTTCTGGTGCTCACAGGGCAGCTGGGCTGAACTCGCGTCAGAGGGAAAATCCCTGAGGGTTTGCCAGACGTGGGGTGGTTTGTTGGCACGTGCGGTGGCCGGATGGTGATTTTTGGCCAGGGAAGCCGTCCTGTGCCATGCGGTGGTGGCGTGTGCCCACCCATGGGGAGGAAAAGTGCAGTGGGGGAGAGAAGAGAAGAGGAGAGAGTCTGGGGGCAATTGCTGCTCGGTGGGAGGGAGGAGCAGGATGGTCTGATAGCCCAAAAGGGGACCCAGCAGCAAATGAACGACTGTGACTTTCTACTCTGTTTACTTTCAATATTTGAGGCTTTCTTAAACTAAACAACCATCTTCCTGCTTCACAATTTCCCAGCATACCTCAAGGCTTCTTAATTAGTCTTCAAAATAATCATTATCCCCATGAGCCTAATTCTCAGCTCTGGTGGTTGCCCTGCAGAGTCCCCAGGGCACAAGGAACCCGTGGGAGTGCGGGGCTGATTGAGATAAAATAAGGTGTGCCACCGGTGACAGCAGCTGAAATGGATGTATTTCATTTCTGATATAAGCCAGTGAAGTAGTTTATACCAGATATGAGTTTGATCTGCTATCTGCTATTGCACAAAGCAACGTCAAAGGAGATAAAGGAGAGCGATGCATCTTCTGTGCCTGAACCTGCATCACCATCTCAGCTTTGGGCAGCCAGGGATGCCTGTGGCAAACCTTTCCTAGCCCTGAGCTAAAGCCCCGTTGCCAAAACTGCCGATTGGTACCAGAGCGAAGGGAGAGGCTGCGGTTTCAGCTGTACGAAATGGGTACTCCCAGCAGAAGTCTGAGGAATGATTCCTTCCTCGAGTATTTACTTTAACTGGCGACTGTTGTCCTTATGGATTCCTGTGCAGGCGTTGGAAACCTGAGTGCTCAATGATCTAGACCTTATTTGGTAAGTTTTCAAAGTTAAGGTTAAGAGGAGGGAGAAAAAAAAAAAAGGAAAAGTGAATCTACTCACCACAACTAATCTCTTCAGCGAGATCTTGACAGGCGCTGGAAACCTACACGATTTTAAGCAGATGTTTTGCTGCAGATCGCTGTCACGCGCAGAGCCCAAGCCCCGTCCTGCTGCAGCAGTGTCCTTCCGAGAGGTGTGCGATATAGACTTCGGTCCTTTTTTTGTTAACGTTTTACTCCTTTTTGTGCGGATTGCTAGCTTCCTGCAGCAGCTCCAGGTTTTGGCTCAACGTTGCCAAAGGCATATTTTTATTACTGTGTAATGGGTCTGCGCCTCTTCCTCTGTCACGTGGCACAGGAAGAAATTTTTACGCACATATGGCTGGAAAGCTTTTGATGCTTGGGGAGTTTTTCCCATTCTCTCTCTCCCTTGCAGTCTTCTATGAAAGGCTCAGGAGTTGCCTGGATCGTTTCTGACCGAATCTGCCCCTCTCTGCTGTAGCTGCTGCCCGTGCAAGCAGAATTTGTAAGGGGGTGGGTAACACAGATCAAACTAGGGAACAACTTTGCTGCTTGATCCTGGAGCATTAGCAAGGGAAGCAAATATTGTCCTAACGGTGGAAACTCACTTCTAAAACAATTTAGACAAACAGGTAATGGCAGATCACTCCAGGCTTTAATTCAAGGACATCGTTGTGAAGCAGCAGCTTTGCAAATGGGAGTTTTGAGAGGAAACTGGGTATACCTCGGTGCTGCTTCAGGTGGATGTGTGAGACAAAACACAGAGACTTTGCCATAGGGATGGCAGGGCGGGAACGCTTCTGTCTTTGGAAAGGGTTGGGATTTTGTTTTAAGCTTGCAAAGTAATTACAAAACCCCTAGCAATTGCTTAAGGTAAGGCAGTAACACCAGAAGCAGTGGCTGAAGCCAGAGTTCATCTTCAGCTTTGCCAGCACAGAAGTGTTGAGTCGCAGTAAATCCCTGTCCCTTCTTGTTTCTCCGCTGCAGCAAGTCATGGTGTTACAGCTCTGAGCAGGGTTGATATCCCGGCTTACACCAGCCCATTAAAGCCAGAATTTGCAAATGCCTTACAACTCTCAAAACAGACAGTGCTTCCCTAACAGCCCCCGGGGAGGTGCAGAGAGACAAACGGGGTTTAAGAGTTTCCTGACCCTGCTCCCCCCCCCCCTTCCCTCCCTCCCCGCGTTGCAGGATGCTCTGTGATGCTGGTTGGTACGGACCAGACTCATCTGTTTAATGGAGGGGTGGATAGAGTCTAAAGAGGAGCCGTGAGATGACCCAGACATAGAGCCTGGCCCCACGGGTGCCTGGGCTGGCAGCGTGGGAGGTTATGGGGGACCCATCACCCTGCCGGGAAGGCAGCGATGGCCCTGGGGCCATCATCACCCACCCAGAGTGGGTCACTGGTGCTCCTGGCCGCAGCCTGTGGGTCCCGGCTGCGGGTGTGTGGTTCCTGCTCTGCCCCAGCCAGGATCCTGCACAGGGCTTGGGACCAGGCGGGTGCTTGGCAGCAGGGCTCCAGATCCTGCCCTGCTGCTCTCCAGCCAGTAAATATTTTCTGCTCAGTGCAGATTTTCAGATGATTGGGAGTACGCTGGAAGTATCATTCCTTACTCTGCCAGAATTCATCGTTTTTGGAGCTGTTGTGGGTTTTTTTTTAAGCTTTCCCCTGCAGTTGCTGTTGGAACATGAGGGGAAAGTAAAAATGAAGTATGTATACAGTTTGCTTTGTGAGCTGTAACCAGTTCAGCTGCTTCTGGGAGGGGTGGGAATGTTTGGCCGAGGAAGCACAGGGCTGTTCTCGTGCTGTGCCGATGGTCCCGCAGCGCTCCTTCAGAGCCGGCGCCCTGGCCCCCAGCTCCTTGATGGCTCAGCAATGTTCCCTGCCATTGAACAACCTGCAGGAGAACAATCCCCCTCCCCAAACCCATGCAACCATCACCTTAAATTTCACCGGTAAGGGCTATTTTAGAAAAGCTGCCATATAGCTGCAGAGCTCTGGCGTGCCTGTGGAGAGCTGCCCCCAGCCCCACTGCCCCAGTGGCATTGGGGGGAGCGCAGATGGGGACACCCCCAGACATGGGCTCCGAGAGCTGCTCTCCCCTGGGGCAGCTCTGGTGATCGGTCGAGTATAAATTCTTACTTATAGCCTGTTTCCATAAAGTTTGTAGGAACCCAGTTCTCTTGGAGAGCTTCTCCCACCCGGGTGTGGGGCTGGAGTCAGCGAAAAGGCTCAAGGCATTGCACGTGCACGGGTCCTGCCTCAGGTTTCTTTTGAAACCAGATGAAAACTTCCCGAGGTCTTTGCCAAGGTGCCACTTGGATGGGTCTGGGAAGCCACAGCAGTTTCCTCAGGCACTAAAGGTGTTGAGAAGAAAAAGCCCTTATGCTTATCCCGAACCTGCCCTGTGGCAGCTGTGCTCGGGCACCGGCGCGTCGGGATGGATGCGAAATGGGCCAGGGATGAAATGATGCTTGAAAATACAGCAGTTCTGCCAGGCAATTCAAGGTGTGACTGGGGAATTTGCGGTTACTGGTGATTTTGTGCCCGGATCCACAGCGTGTTGAAGGCAGCAAGAGCCTGACCTAGTTCGGCGACGTGGGAGAGGCAGTGCTGGGAAGCTCCTGCCAGGCAGATGGAAAATATGTCTGCGCTGCAACGCCGAGCCGAGCTCACCCGGGGTCCCAGACAGCTCTGCTGGAGGACATGTTTGGCAGCACACTTTGTTAAATAAATAAACTGCCTGTTCACAGTGAAACAGAACAGCCCTGAGACTTGCTTCTCGGTTCATTTTGTTTCAGCTAGACATTGCAGGGAAGCGTTACAAGAGATCACGTCCCATCCATGCTGCTTTTTAGCAAAAGCCTCCCCGCCGTGACGAACGCGGTTTTCACCACGGATGGCAGGGAAGGTGGCTTGTTGCTGCGGTGCAGGGAGCCGCTGCGGGCCGACGTCCACCTCGGCAGACCCCCACGGGACACGCGTAGGAGCGGGGGGACCTCGTAGCCCCCACGCCAGCCCGGGAGGTGCTGCCTCCCCCCGGGCTGGGTGCTGCTCCTGGCTGGCGTGGTCCTGTCCCCCTGCCCGCATTCCCCCAGCACAACGCTCCGTGGCTTTACATCCGTTAGAGAAAGCATGTTGGGGGGATGCATGGCTCGTGTGGCAAGGGAAAGGTGCCTCATCCAGCACCTACAGGGTAGAAAGTGTAAATTTAGCTCCGCTATCACCTGTGCACACGCTTTGGGTGAGAAACGCGAGTGCCCGAAGGTGGGCGATCGCCAGCTCCCACCCCGGGACTGCAGGACAGGACTGCGTCCCAGCCAGGAAGGATTTTCCCTTGTTTTCCTTCTGAGCGCCAATGTGTTTCACCGCTACAGATGCCGACCTTGCAGCAACGACTTTGTAACCAAATAAAATGACTCAGCAAATGCCAAAATAGCTGCAGTTCACCCAGAGGCTGTAGGCAGCCTAAAATACAGCCTTCCCATTGCACTGGGCACTGGCAATAAAGGCGTACCTTTCTTCAAAGATGAGTGTAGGTGTTCGGGGTTTTTTTTTTCAGAGATACTAATGGGAGGGAAAAAGCATTTTTCTACCTGACAGGCCTCCTGGCTTAGTGTGGACTGGTGATTTGAGTAATTTTTATTGCCCTGCCTAAAAGGAGTTTGGAAGTCTGTGAGCAGTCTTCAGAGAGTGATTGTCCCTCTCCAAAAGCCCCCATAAAAATGAGTCAAATCTCTGTTTAAACTTAAAGGATGCCCTTGAGACCATTAGCTCTGCTTAGGAACTGCAGTCCTAACCCATTAAGATAAAAATAAATAGAGATTATTTTAGGAAGAGGTAAGTGGGAACCAGCCCAAGCACCAGTGAGCCACCGCAAGCACAGTGCAGATGTGTTAAAGTTGGGGTTTTTTTCTTTTGTCTCATGCACCTTCTAAGTCAAAGTGAAATTCAGCAATCTTTTTGACTTGCCACAATTGGCTCCTGCCTAGGTATCTAATAACATAGTTAGACAGGAAAAGACTCTTCTAAAAACGCCTTGTATTTCCCAAACTACAGAAAACTCCAGCCCTGCTTCTGGAGTCTGTAGCATCATCATCAGCAATCCCAGTACCTGGGGACACAGGCAGCATTTGCCCAAGCCAGGAAAGCCAGTGACAAATGTCACTTACCCCCGTCATGGTCCAGTGCCTCCATCCTTCAGGGCAAAGCAGCATCCTCCAGAGATGAATGAAAAATTACTTACATTGCGTGCGAGCAGTGACAGTCTCTGCAGATAGTAACAATTACAGATAAAATCCCCTCTCCTACTGCCATTTCCTAAGCAGAGAATTTTGCATTAGCGCTGGCTTGTGCTAAAAAAGGTCTTTCAGCTATTCTTAAAATACTGAGAAAATATTAGTATCTCAGTAGAATATACTGTGGGGCTGTGCTGCCTCTTGGATGTTGAAACCTGCAGCCCAGTGCTTTTGCTTCTGCACATGCCCAGAATGAGACCTGTTAAAGCAAGAAGGGACACCTGAGCAAAGCCAGAAGCCAGCTGAAGGCACCATTTTCCTCGCCCAGCTTGGGTCTCATGCAGCCCAGAGGCTGATGGCATAACCCTTTCCCAACCAGAAAGAACCAGGAGCAACGCTAATGCGAGGAAACTTCTCCTTCACCCGTGCTGCTGTAGCGGTCGCCTTGCTAACGGGGCACCACAGCAGGAGACTTCGACCTCAGGCCTTGCGCTCCAGCATCCACTTCCCCAACGCACTGTTAGCATACGTCCTAGCAGCTTGTGAACAAAAAGCAGCAATGGGTTAAAACTCTGCTGTGATGGTGGTGTTGGAGCCAAATCTGTAGTTCCTAGCTTTGTATTAAAAACTGAGAACAAATGCATAGGCAAACGTGGTAAGGCTGTAAACGCATCTGAAAAAAAGTCCCACTTGTAAGAGATGTGGTGGAAGATTATAGAGCAATGGGCTGAGGACTGTGCTTAGATCCAAATGCAGTGCAGACCAATGGCTGGGTGGAGGCTGTTTCTAAAATGCTTTGCAATTACTGGAATTACTTTTAAGACTTTGTAGGTTAGAAATCTGGGGTTTGCTAATGTGTCCACTAAGCAAGGTTTTCTTAGGCAAAGTGATTTTATTCTCTTTTCCACTGAGGTCTGAAATGCGCTGCTATTTTGCAGAAGCAAAAACCATCGCTATCTACTACCCCAGTGGGGTTCTGGTTAGGTCACCTAAGAGACATGAACAGATTTGTTTCATGTAAAATAACTAGTTTAAGTTTGTTATTATTCTAGTAATATTTCTGTCTATTTCTTTGTTGCATCCGTCAAAACAAATGCAAACAGGAGTGCTAACAGAACAATGGGGAGTTGTCTACATGTAATTCAGGGCATGGTGTTTTGGCCTGAATGGGATAATTTAAGTTATACCCAAAAGTGGTACGGAAAACTGCAGTTACTAGGTTGCATTAGGCACTAGTGGGCACAGAAAATCCTGTCTCTTCTTCTTTTTTTTCCTAAAAGTTGAGCTTCATTTCATCTTTAACTAATTGCTATCATTCCTGCTTTTTTCTGATCCCTCAACAGCCTAAAACAATTACACTCATGTAGAACAGTGTGCAAACCCACTCAGGAAAGCCATAAAGATCCAATTACAAAGAAATGTAGAGACAGTAAAGGAACTACCTTCTGGCATGCCTTGAAAGATAACACAGAATGCTAAACTGTTCAACAAAAAATAAAGGAGAATGTTTTAATCTACATGTTTTAAAAATGCAAATGTCTTCAAATCAGCTGGCGAGTTAGTTCAGTTTGCAGACTTGAGTATGCCTCAGACAATCAGAACTCAACAGGATGAAAAATGAGGCAATCAAAGCAATTGTTGACAAAGGGAGGTGAGAAAGTAATTTTTGAGATTTGCCAAGGGCAAGATTCAGAGAAAGCTACCCAGGCTGTGCTGGGAGGGTCTGTCTTGTATTATGATTTGAGAATTTGACTAGTCTGTGTTACCAGGCTAAGGAATTTCCTCTCACCTTGCTTCTGTCTTTGTGCATGTGAAAAACAGGAGTTCCCAACTTCAGCTGCTTCTGCTAAAGTATGCTCATTTTCATTGTACGTTCATTTTTGTCCAAGCTAGCCTACAAACTTGTTTCAAACTCATTTTAGAAAGGAAAAAATTCTTCTTGTGCAATAGGAAGCAGTCTTTGGATATGCACAGTCATATTGCATGCCAAATCCAAGGGGAAGCAGATGGAGGAAAATTAATCCTCATGATCAGATCCACAATGTTCTTTAACATTTAACCTTTATGATATAAATAGGACAACATGTTTTAAGCTTTATTTGTCCTTTAACTGTTGAGACTGATCCAGACAAGATCTACTCTGTATCATTCACAAGCTCAAGGGAACTGTATTTTGAATAAAAGGCTACTAATTGCTTTTTCCCCTGGAGCTGCCTTCTGCTTCACCAGAGAAGAAACTGGTCCATCTTCCCCATAGGCTCTTTCTTAGCAGAGCGAGACACAGCATGCCAGAAAAGTTACAGTCATGTCTTCAGGTATTGAAAAGCAAATCCATCCACATGAGTATACTTAAGGTGGAATTCAGTATGTTTACGTGTAATAAGCAGATCTTCCTCTAGCACTGAACGTGTTATATTGGCTTCTAAAATACACACACCTTCAACTCTCTCCCCATTTTTCTCTTGAAACTAAGAAAAACACTCACGAAACAAGAGTTTAAAACTGAACTTTACAGGCTGCCTAGACTGGTGAATTATTTGTTCTTCATTCTAAATCACTCTTTTCAGTGTTATTTCTGGATTGCCGCCTCTACTTTAAAAAGAACGAAGTCTCTAGCTACTTTTAGAAAGGTATCTAAATAGCTCAAGAACTGATAACATGGACCCTTCTGACATCTCATCTTCCCTCAAACTGAACTTGGCACTGACCAAGACAACAGCAGTTGGTATCTCTGCAGCTGGAGGTATGCTGGCCAGAACTTCAGATGTTACAGCCCTAAGAAGAATCATAGGATCTCTGGAACACAGTAAATATTCAACCTAAAATTTTGATCATCAGTGAGAATATCACAGATAGTTTTAATATAGAACTACATTGCAGACTAATGCAGAATTTCCATTATTAACTATGTATGCTAAAATACTCAATCGTCAAAGCAGCTGTGAAATCACACACACGACACTTAAATGTATGTTTATTGTATGTAATTACTTGTGGAAAAGAGCAGTTTTCCCTGGAAATTATCTGTAACTTAGAAAGGTCGAGACACGAGCCGATCTGGAAACTTAGAATGAGAGTCACTACTATAGCGGAAGGAAAACTATATCCCTAATATTTTTCCCCCTCTGACTGTCTAAATCCACATTGTTTGTGAAAACATAAAAGCAATTTCTGCAAAAGCTGATTTCTACTCGTTAAAGTTTCTCCTTTCTAGTACTTGGCTATATTAACAATTCCACTCCCAAATCTTTGATCTCACTAGTTGGTTATGTTTTTTGCAAGCGATAGGAGGATTTTAAAATCAAGTTTTATAAAATAAAAGTCTGCAGTCAGATTTATAAGCCTTATAAAATAAAGTCTGCATTCAGAATTAGTATGCCTATAACAAAACCAAAGGGGAAGCAGACTTGGAGAAAACCTAATAAAAAAAGGAAACCAGCTTTACAGGTGGAAATTACAGGTACAACATGTTACAGGTATAACATATCGTTTCCTTTTCTTCCAGTAACTTTAAGCTTCCTTCATTGTTTACAAAGTGGAAACTGTAATCAGGTTCTTAATTTTAAGAGGAAAAGCCAGGATTTCGGAGTCTTCCTTGTCCTACCATTAATATAACCACATGAAATGTGGTCATAAAAGCCATGTTTAATAAGACAGTTTAAGCCAAAACAGAAGTAATTCTCAAGCCTTCCAACTCTAAGTCATGCTGTGAAGTCCTTCACCCATTCCTTCAACTTTTAATAAAGGGGAAAGCTCCCAGTTTAAGGACTAATATTGCCAAACACAAAGCAGATGCTGCTTCACATTATCACAAGGTATTAAAGCCTGACACTTGGCATTACACCATGTAACAAGATTCTGGAAGTTTTAAGGGTAAGATGAATACTGTTATCAAACAGAAAACCAAAGAACTCAGATCTTTGCAACTGAAATTTATATGTTAACATCTGCAGAAACAGAACTAGAATTTAAAAGCTCTACACTCAGAAGCTAACCTCTTCATTAAAAAGACTGAGCAGCATTTAAGACCTTTATATTAAATTAAACAAAACTGTACAAAGCAATCAATTTTTACATTTCCAAAATACTTACTAGAAAGTGATCAAGAAACTATTTCTCCTTTTAAAGCCACGTGACAGGCAACTCCCTTTACAAGTAAGAGGCTTCAGTAGCTTAACAATATTTTTTTCAACAATTTTCGTTCTATATTAAGTGACATCTGCTGACCATTTCCTTTGAATAGTCAGTTTTACTGAATGTATCATGACTTTATGTATTAGCTGGCCAAACAAACCTAGAATTCCAGTCAGTTCTCTTCCAATAAAGAATTTACAGAGTAGGTGTATGTATTTTATATATAAATTTTATATATGTGTGTATATATATATTTGTGACTGTATATGTATACATACACACATATATAAAATTGCTGTAAGTATTGGACTGCTTATGTCTGTTGAAAGAAGTTTTCACCAACTTCTTTGGTGAAAAAAAAAAAATCTCTGCCACTTCTGGCACTTACTAGACACAAGGAAGGTAAGCAAATGTCTACAGAGTTGTAAACAAGTATTGAAAAAAAGTCTTGTGTATTGGAATGATTTTCACTGTGACTACTGTCCAAGAAAAGAGGCCATGGGATCATCAGGTCTCTGCCGTTTCATTCTATAGGCTTCCATTTCCTCTTCTGTTGGCTCCCTGGTTTCATATACGCTGTTGTATGGTCTCTTCCTCTCATCTAACTGCATAATTTCTTTAACGTGGAGAAGACGAGCCTCTTCTGCATTTAGTGCCTGAAATGAAAGCAAAGGAAAAAAAAACCCCACAATGAAAGTTAAGCAAAAAAACCAATGAAAGTTTGTATTAGATTCTAGTATAATGAACAAACAGCAGGCAGAATGGGGGGGATAAGCAATGCACATCTGTCTGGCCCACCTACAGCACACTTCATTTAATGCTCATTTGTTAGTGTTTAATATAAAATGATGGTAAAATGGTATTTAGCAAACAAGATACTTTAATCTCTTTCCAATTGCCAAAATCAAGTAAGAAATTCCTTGGCCTTACCTAAAATGTAATCATGATCCAGCAAGTACAAAAGCAGATAAGCAAGCATGTGATCTTAGTGGCTTGGGTTTGTTTGCTGGGTCTGTTTGGTGGGGTTCCCCTCCACCCTGCCTTGTCAGGGAGTATTGTTTTTTTAAATGCTTTTTGAAATACACATTATCCCATTCCTCAAACTACTACTGTTGCTCCTTCTTGCTATTGAAAAGAAATTGCATTTGTACCATGCTTTGATTAACCATAGTTTAACATTAGTTTCACACTCTGAATATCCAGAGGCAGGCTGCTGTGCTTGTGGAAGGGCTGTTTAGCAGCAGTGAGTTGATAGCTTGGTGGATGGATTTACTGCATTAACTGTGAGACTGGGCCCAAGTCTGGGATAAAAAGTGCTACGTTAAGCTTTGACAGTGCTTTTGACCTCTCCATCTTTCTTCAATACACAAATCATTGTGTTCTGCAATGTCTTATATAAATCTACATCTGTAATAGTTGCCTAGACAAGAAGTGTTCTAAATCATCTAAACTAAGTCTTCCAAAACTAAGTATTTATTGCATGTTTGCTTGAGAAATAGGGAATGTGCTTTAGAACATCTAACAGCATGTTAAATTTGCTTTAGCTCAGAATTAGCATCAAAGAACATCCCACAGAATACCACAAGAACTGCCTTACAGGCTTCATAAAACTGACATTGTTGTAAAATATATTTCAAGTTCTTTTTGCCACAAACCCACTGATGAATATAGTGCACCTTTTTAAGTTTTTCCTGCTTCTTTTTCTCTTCACCCTCACTATCTGAATTTGAGCTCCTTTTGTGCTTCTTCTTTTTCTTCTCTTTCTGTTTCTCTTGGTGGATCTGTAAGGTGAAAAACCAGTGACCGTTAAGATTCAACTTGCAAGCTTTAATAATGTTCAAGCCATTAAATCCCAAGCATCTACTAATGCTATTTGAGAGCTTAGTTTTCAAGAGAGATGTTAATTATCTAACAATGCAGTCTAATAATTTTCAGACATTATGACTCACATAATTTTGTAGTTACACATATCTTTCCAACTCTTAAAATGTGGAGGAAAAATATCTGCCTTCCTGAGAAAGGAAAACAACTTACCTCCATCAGTGTTTTGGGTTTTGTCATGTGTTCTTCCTCCCTGGGTTGCTCTTCCAGTAAGCTTGCTTCAGTATTCTATACAACAGACAAGAGAAAGCATACCCATTTACTAAGCACATTTGAAAGGGAAAAACCCCTCCAAAAACCCAACCCAGCCGAACCAACCAACCAACAAAAAAGTGAAATAGTCTAAAACTTGGGTAGGAAGATGAATGCTTTTTAGCTCTTTCCAAGTGACTAAATAACACAATACTTACAGCAATTTCTTTCCCAGCTTCTCCTGTACAGTATGAATACTTGACAAATGAGTGGCAGCATTTGTAACCCCACTTGCCTTCCTTCCAATATGAACCCCAAATGCACTGAAAGAGAAGACACCATGGCAGTTATGTCCATCATGATACCCCCTTAAGAGGCAGGCTGCAATTTATTCCTGAGTTTATATCCTGATAAGTAAATTATTCAAACAATCCAGAAGGGAAAGTTATGAGAAATACTTTTGCAATTTTACATTAGCCTTACAGGTACAGTTTCAAAAAAGAGAAAAGCAACAGGATGTGGTCAAGTTATATTCAAAGTCAAAGGGAAATACAGTAACTTCCCCTTTAAGTTTGCCATTGCAACTCCTCAAATTCACATCGCAACCATGACAATTTGAAATTCCTCCATAGTAGAAAAGGGAGAGTGTCACATTTGAGACAGGAGAAATTTATTTGCTGTATTATATTGTACTGCATCCTACCATACCTCATTCCCTTCCAATGGGAAGGAATCTGGTTTTTTTTATAATTTTAACATAAGCTAGGGCTTACTGTATGGTTGTTGATCTTAACATCCTCTTCATATTTAGAGCAAGCAATAGCTTTCTCTTGTCCTTTGATGACTGTTCCATGCCTAGAGTACTCCACATAATCTTCCGTTTGAGCTAACAGCAGTTCAGCTGGTGGTGCATCTAGGTGTTCTTGTCCTCCATACTAAAATGCAAATAGAAAAGACATATAATAGTTTTGAAAAAAAACCCCCACCTTTTATGCAGTTAAGTATACATTTCAAAAATGTCACCTTCAGTACCTTCTGAAGAAGACATAAAAGAAGTGGATGGAGACAGTTTAATCTTTAGTGAATAGATAAGAGAGAAATACTTCTCCTCCTATTGCCATTGTGGTGTTTTTTGATGTTTTGGTTTTTGTGTGTTTTTTTTTGTTTGTTTGTTTTTGGTTTTTTTTTTTAATGCCTGGAGGATTACAACAGTGATATTCCTGACTCAAAGCAGGAAAACTTTTTAGACCAAACAAAAAGGCTCTGGTATAACCAGAGCAGTACTTCCTGTTCCCCTTCAAACTTGAATGTAGACAAGGTTAGAATCTAAATGGATTACTTAGTTCTTTGTCAGTTGTCCAAGAAACTAGCTGCAAAATATAAAATAAATATTTATCTAGAATACTGCACCTGAAACTTGAGTCTGAAAATTCTGCTTTTCACATATAAGAAAAAAGAAAAGTTAAAAAATAATTTTGGGAGATAGTAACTTGGGTATTTTACAAAAGATAACACTTCTAAACTGTGAAAGAATTTTTCAACCACTGGTATTATTTAAAAAAAAAAAAGACCCAAACCCTAAATTCCCACTCCTACATACTGCTGTCAGATTTTTCACTGGAGAAATTCTGACAGTTAAGGGAAGAGCTCCCAATAATCCAAAGAACTACCAGCAGATCTTCAAAGGTTCCTATATTAAATAATATAATGAATCCAATTGATAAGATAGTGTGTATAGATATAAAATTCTTTTTATAAATCTAAGCTACTGAGAACAGCTGATGCATTTTCACATAGCATTAGTAACCTTATTTGTTCCCCAAGACCCAGACTTCAAACTCAACAGAATTCTAATTAAATAAAACCAAAAGTCTATTACCTTCTCTAGGATGCTTTCTTTCTGCTGTGCCTTGAAATCTTCTTTTTTCACTTTGAAGGATTTATAAAGTAGCTCTAATTTTGTAGGGTCTGCTTGAAGATGAACTTCAGAGCCTTTGTCATAAGCCTCCCAAGCAAAAACTGTGTACACAAGAGGTTTCACTCAATATTTATTCTAAAACTGACATAGGCATCAAATTACAATCTTTAATTCTGCAGTAATTTGAAAGAAAGCCTCAATCTAAGAAGATTTATTTCTCTTTTGCAAGAAAGCATTGTTAACTTAAGTCTTTTAAGTTTGTTTCCTTAAAAAAACCAAAACCCCAAAACCCACTTACGCTGAGTCTGTGCCATTGAAATGGTATCTCCAGTGTAGCGAACAAAGTTGTCACCTGCGTAACCAACTCTGCAGAAAAGAACAATATGATTCTTAGCATTCAAGTAATGTGATTTCCTTTTAAATAAAATCATAGAACACCAACAGGAAAGTAAAAATTCTCCTTTGTGCCTTGAGAGTTAAGAATGGAGGGAGAGGAAGGAGCATTCAACTCTATACATGAAATGAAGTCTGGGCTCCCCATAGAATCATGAAAGTATACGATAGCAACTCAGAATACCTGGTGCCTACGTTTACATGGAAACATCTTATGACAAAACCTGGAGCTCTGCCTGGAATACCAAGCACCAGGAGTCAAACTTTGATCGAACTGCACAATAAATATGCATAAATGGTAGGTGATATTCTAGCATAGTGATTCTCAGCTTTTGGATTTGTGAATCTCTCCTCCTGCCCAGACCCAGTGTATTTTACTGAGTTAAAGCCTGGTAATAGCTTTACTGCTCTCAGTTACCTTTTGTACACCCCTTGAAGAGATTCAGAATGAGCATATGAAACACAGGCTGAAAAATCAAATAACGTTAACAACCCAATTTCCCACTCTTTTCATCTGCCCAAAGTCCCTCTGAATAATTTACAGTCTGCAAAGCTGTGGCAGAAACACAGATTCAACAAAGGTCAAATTATGACTCTAGAGAGAAGTGAAAGCATCTGCATCTAAAAAAAGAATTGACCAGCATTATTCTAGCTGGGGGCAAGGAGAGGTGGAAAGAGTATTATTTGCTAGCATTTAGCCACTGCCATTCTATTTCAGGCAGCAAGCTAATCCAATTACTGTACTCTGAATAAATGTTTCTACTCACAGCCTGTCTACTCTGTAAGTCCACAGCACTACACAGGTCAAGGCGGGGTCACAGCTCTAGTGCTTGACTTGAGTTTTAAGTGAGACAGCCTTATGTGCAGCCAAAAGCCAGCCTATGGCATTTTTTAATTAAGTTATCTAGACAATGCCAAAGCTTTCAGACCTTTTCTATGCAGACTCCATTAATGTATGAGGAGCTCTTGCTCCTAGTTCAAGCATTTAGTTAGGTACCACAGAGAAGGGATGAAGTTTAAGATTTGGTTACTGAAATACTTCACAAATATCATTATTGTTTACAGGTATCACCTCTAGATACAGCAGTGTTCTAACCCTTGTACAGATCATTACACTAAATAGTGGTCCATATATCCCTGAAGATTAAGGGCCAGTATTACTAAAATACCACTTTTATATACTAAACCAAAAAATGCTGCTAAATGAAACAATTTTTTCCATGTTTACTACTACTTCTACCCATAATTGTCTAGGGATTCATTAGTAAAAGGACATACAGATAAAAGAAAATACAGAACTATTAATCTCATTTTTAACAGTTTTGTTGGATACACAAGCATGACCCTGATTTAACTTACTCGTCTGGATTCTTGCCTGTATTGGCATATGGGTTCTCCCTCATTGCTCTTGTTTTGGGATCATAATAAGCAGAGTTCGGATCTAGATTCCTCAAGTACTAGGGAAAGAAAACAACATACAAGATATTCGATATTTATTATTTTAAAAGAACTGAAGTTACTCTTGTATCGCCCAGCTTAGACATTTTAAAAAGTTCTATCTGTGTAAAAGAATGACCTTGATGAAGTCATGACATGAGCAGGAATAGAACTGAGAACAAACGTTAACTTCCAAACCGCAAGACCCATATGCAAACTCATTAATAATTGAGCGTACAATTTTTTGAAATTAACTCTCACGAATACAAAAGAATATCTGTAAAGAATTCTTTACTCACTTTTGCAATATCTTCCCGAATACGTAAATTTCGAACGGTGATACGTCTTTTAGAGTCAAAGTTCTGCCCAGGCATATCAATGTCATCTGCGTATTTATCTTCATCTTCATCTTCACTGTTATGATCTCTTTCCTGAGGAAAGATGGGAAACTTCTAAGTAAAAGAGGACATTCACTCCAGAGACAAGTATGAGAATCTGATTTTAGTGGTTTCATTAAAAATTCTGCAATCCCTGTAGTTAAAAGCTGGCATCATTTACCTGGGCTTAAGTGTGCTGTCATGCTAATCTAACATTCAACAGGTTTCAGGTTTTTCAGGTTTCCTCATACGGAAACAGTTACAGAAGTGTAACTGTGATGATATTAAGAAAACAGTTATCTTGGGCAAAACATACCACATATTAAAACTAGTTATTTGCTTGTATCTTTAAGGTTTGACAACACACAGGAATTAAAACAAAACCAAAAATGCCTCTGTGAAATCCGACAACCTATGCCCAAAAGAATAGTCAGCCAGTGGCATGAAGCCAACATTCAAACCCTTATGCCACCCTTGTTTCACTGATCCACTAACTACAGGTCTTTTTTTCTGCCCATGGTGTGATGCAGTGGGTAATCATCTTACTGTCTGTGAATTTGGTTCCTCTTCTCCCCACTGGTGTCTTGGGGAGTTCTGCAGCAAACAAAGAGCACATCAGCAGAGAAGACAAGATAGTGGGGAGAGGACAGAGGGCAGGGATATAAAGAGCAATCAAAGCTGAGTTTTATGTTGGATGCAAAATAAAATTTACCTGTGACACAATATGCACAAAGATTGCTATATAAAGGTCTAGGAAAGAGCTCTATTACAGACACGTCGGAGACCTTTTCACTGTATTCCCAATTAAATTTTCAAGCTTTTGCAAGAACAGCAAATTCTAGAACTGTCACTGTTATTTAGAGCTTGCTATGCCTTTGAACACTAATGGTTTAGACTAGAATATTTCATATCATGCAAATATAACCAACATTCAACTCTGAAAGCTTAAAAAAAAAAATTAAGATGACATATAGCAAGTATTTAGTTAGGATTGACAGGCATACCGAGCATGAATCAGAAGCCATAATTTAATCTGGAGAAATATAGTCAGAATTTATTCTTTTAACCTGCTTAGCCTCTAACTTGAGAATACTTGCAACAGTGAAGATGGAAACAACTGTGAGTCCTGGAACACTCATCAGCAAACTGGCCAGCACTGACTATGCAAAGCAGTCTTGGTCTTCTCCATCAGAGACAGCTCTTATGTTTCAAACATACTGTTCTTCTTACAGCTCCATTTTATACGGAATAAGTGTATGGAAGCCAACAATGTTTCCTTTGTGGTGAAAACAGGCATCAAAAAGAGAAAGAATCTTTTCTATCGGGAAGGTCAGAACGCTGTAGTTTGTGCTGGGTTGGCGATTAAGTTCACTCTGCCATCTAGTGACAAAATGCAAGGTGACAACCTCTGGAAAATGGAGGCCCAGTTGTATGTAGTCTTTTGCTTGGTGTTTTCTTTCTCACAGTGTTGATTAAAAAAAACCTACTTCTGACCAGTAGCAGTCTCTACTTTTCCCCTACTTTATAAACTTGGAATATTATCAGAAATGCCTTTTAAAATTATAATTTTATATCAAAGAGTATCAAAAGCATTGTCTATAATCCAAGAGGAGCTTGTAGAAGTTAGTGGAAGATGCAAACTCTGCAGTTATAAGCCAGAGGGAAATACATATGCTCAGCCTTCAAATAACCAGAGACACTGCAAATAGTCATAGCAACGACTGAAGAAGAAACAAGTTTGGTTCTAAGATAAAGAAAATACCTTCCTATTCCAATTTATACTAAGCATTACTAAAACAATCCACAGTCACGTACTAGCTGTTGTCTCAACATTAGTCAGACGTAACAATCTTTAAAAACAAAAAAAGCTTTTCAGTACATGAACAAAATTACTACATGGAAAACAAGTTTTTCTGACCCAAAATGCCGTGTCATTAACTTTCGCGAGAATAATAATCACACAGAATTTTTGCCCATAAGGCGAAAACAAAACGACTCTTATTTGAAAGAAGATGCTTGAAATTCTTGAATGTGACACAGAATATGCTGGTGCTAGGAAAATCTTTAAATTACTGAAGGGCATAAAAACCAATAATAGACCCTGTATAGAGAGTAAAAGCATCAGAGAGCAGGAGTAACCTGTTGCATATTTATTCAGCCTCAACAAAAATAAATTGGGCTTTAGTTTACTTACCACTTGCTCCAGCTTTCCTGATGCTAACTCTTCCTGAAGCTTCTGGGCTTTCAGTGTACGTTTGGCCTGTGTATCATGAAAATGCATTTGTTTTAGTATTTCTTTTTAGTAGTGAGTGTGTAGTAATACTTACCATAAGCATCTCTTGTGACTGCTGTCATTTAAAATGTATTATTACAAAAAAAAAAAAAAAAGGTTTTTTAATTCTCTGGGTGCTTGTAAAAAATCAGCAGCCTAGAGCTTGTCACCTCTACTCCTATGCTTTACCACATTTGTTTTTTGAGCCTCAAGGAAATGAAATTATGTATACTAACCATTTTACTATTTTATATTATACTGTTAAATGAAACAGTTTACTAGAATTTATGCAGCTATACCATTACTATGAGATAGTTTTATAATTGTGTCCTCGTACTCTAGTTAGAAACTTCAGTGCTTAAGGTACTTCGTGACTGATGCTGCAAGCATTTATGGTTCATTCAGGAAGCACCAAAGTCTAGCATCTAAAGTAAGATTTTAAAGCTGCACATAGTGAATTTTTGTATGTGTTTGACATCACAGAACCATAGAACAGTTGATATTGGAGGTACCTCTGGAGACTGCCAAGGACAATCCCCCTGCTCAAAGCAGGCGTGCCTACAACAAGTTGCCCAGGACTCTGTCTAGGCAAGTTTTGATTACTTCCAAGAATGGAGACTCCCCAGCCTTACTGGGCAAGCTGTTCCACTGATCACCCTTATAGTACAACATTTTTTTCTTATGTTCAAACAGAATTTCTTGTATTTCACTTGTGCCCACTGCTTCTTGTCCTGTCCTGTCACAGTATACTATTGAGAAGAGTCTGGCTCTGTCTTTAAACACTCCCAGTAGACATTTATACACACTGATTAGATCACACTTAACATTAGCTTTTCTACACACTATAGGAAAATACTGAGGACCAGGCACTGAAGGTAGTTAAGTTAGGCGCCTAACTACCTTTTGGACCAGGTAGCCAACATCCAGCCAAGGTAGTGAACTTTTTTTTTTTTTTCCTTCTAAAAAGTTAATAACGTCCACATGGATTTGGTGCATACAGATAGAAAGTTAACTGCAACAGCAAGGTGCCAGTCTGCACAAAGACAGGTACAAACCGTCCACCGCTCCATCATGGCAACAAAAAGGATTCATAAGTAAAATAACATGAATGAAGTTACAAAATAGATATAGATTTATTGGCTCTAACACAGCCAGATAACAAACTCGTTTCTTGCCTGCAATTCAATCTGTGTCTCGGGTAATAAATTCTACGGCTTGTCTATTAGAAAGTAAGCAATCTGGGGAGACACTTCATTTATTGTACAGACCCATACTCAGTTGCCAGTTCTGATCTGAATTTTCAGTTTAGGTGAAGTTTGCTATCAAACACAGAACCCATCTCGCTTTTTCATTATGAATACAGCACAAGGTCTAATATTAACAGTGCACGTAACAAATGTTCCTCCTCCCAGCCAAGCCAAACACTAAACCTTTCCCTAGTAAACCACAGAACCTACACACCAAATCAACTTTGGAATACTCCTCTACAATCTTCATGTGCTCTTCTGGGTTATAACCATTCCAACGATCTCGCTTTCCATCATAATCAAACATCAGTTGAGGCTGCACGTGTTCATCTGGTGCAATATTCATGCCTGTGTATTTTGCTCCAACTTTCCTGGGTCTCTGAAAGGAAAAAAAAAAACCACGGTTGGATCAGTCCATTACACTAAAATATGTTACTCACTCAGATATCCCTTTAAAAATAGTATCAATGGAGCTCCTCTGAAGCCAGTTAAATTCAGCACTATCAGCCTGTGAATTGTAAATAAACGCAAGTAGTTCATTTCTGTATTTTAACTGACTCCAAATCCCATCAATTTCTAACTCTATTTGCCACAATTAAGAAAGCACTTGAAACACAGTTTCTGGGGATGGCTTTAGCTGACATGAAACAGAAAGACAGGCACAGGAGCACTTGAGTTAAAGCAAATTAACATGAAAAGCTAAACATTTTCACCTATTATTGCAGTGCTTATCACAAACAGAATTGATGAGCAACACCCTGAATAGTATCATTTCTTCCCCTTCACTCTTCCTGCATAACAATTTCTTTAGAAATTTTCAAGCCACCTTTCAATGCTTGTAACCTTTTTCAAAATAGCTTTTCCAAAACTAGTAGTTTTTATTTTATCTATAGCCAGCTGTTTTCCGCTAAGATTAGAATTCACATTGTTTTCAAAACCATTAAAACATCAACAAAAGTCAAGTTTACCTCCATGCAGTCTTTCTTTTTGTGTGTCAATGCACCACAATTCTCGCAAGCTCCTTTACGATATCTAGTTGCTACAGCATGCTAAACAACAAAAAAAGACAGTGTTGTATAAACTTGTGGCAAGATTCATATACGTGTTCCCAATAACCATTTTTTCAATACAACTAAAGTGTGCATGGTCTACCCAAACTCATAACACATATTTTGATTACTACCAGACACTGTGACTTGCCTGCTGAAAAAGAATTCCCAGCTCCTGTCTCCCTCAAAAACATGTAACCAGAAATTATTTCCTCATGGAATCAAACCAATCTTTATTTTATGACAAAAACATTTTACATACCTCTTGAACTCCTCGTTTGTACCAATCTCCAGAGGAGCTATACTGTTTCTGCTTCTCTGGCTGAGGTCTCTGATGCTTTAATGTAGGTCTTTTAGAAGGATCTATGTACCATGGTACTGAGGATATGTACTGAGGAATATGAGGATTGATATCTCTGTAAAAGATGTTGTGTAATAAATACAGGGCATAGGGAAAAAAACCCACAACAACTTAGCCTAACAAATAACTCTCACATTAAAGTTCAGGGCTTTGGAATCGATAATAAAATAATGAAGTTGTTACAGTGCATTGCAAAATAAACTCTAATTTTCCTAGATAAACACAGACTTTCACTGAGATTTTCTTGCCATCTAATTCACCTAAACTGCTGACTCCAAATCAAATACCTTATTCTATGCAATGTTACTGAGCACAAAAATAGTAACATGTCTCTTCTCAGAAGTAACAAGCCTTGTAGAAGCAAGAGAGGGAACAGATCAGGTATGCAGTAAAGTTCCCCAGTAATACTTTTTGGTCACTTTCAAAACACCACTTGCAAGTAGCCACACAGATGGGACTTTTTAGCAGCACTGTCAATAGATCACAGTAGATAAACACTGAACCTACATTTTTTTTGAAAATATTTGTTTTCTGAGGATGACTGGAATGTTAAAAGCAGATTTACAAAGTTCAACTGTTTACTTCTACAATGAGTCATGTAGAAATCATGTATCACCCTCAGGATCATTCTGTAATCATAATAGGAAAAAAGTCATTTTTAGCCAGTAGCTCTAGAATAACCATAGCTTTAATAAAACTTACTTTCCTTCTTCATCCACTTCAGCGGGTGCATTTCCTAGTTTTCTTTGTTCTTCTAATTCTTTTTTTTTCCGCCAGTCTTCCCTTGTCATCTTCTTTGGTTCCTCCAGGCTCACATCATTCGATCCTCCTGAAGGTGTGGCGTTCATTACCGTCCCTGATGCCATTTTGTTTTTTCCCCCTCTAACAGAAATAAGAGGAGAACAAAGTCTCACAGATCAATACTGTCTGACAGCACAGCTCTTCAGCGTGGTTTCGCGTCATTCAGGGTAACCAGTGACGCTCTATTACGCGTTCTTGACGTATGCCTTAGCACAACAATAAGCACCACTGCTGAAAAAACCAACAGCCTTACTAATGTTCCTCTTCTCCGACCAGTATGATCCCTGGTGGGGACGAAGAGCAGCAGCTCAGCACACAGCGTCAGGACACACACCGCTGGGCCCCCCCAGCCGGCGGGGAGGGGGCCACGGACTCCCCCGCTGCTGCAGAGCCGGCGGACAGGCCGGGGCTACCGGGAGGCCCCGCCGCGGCCCCGCGCAACCCCGGGCCTACGCGTCCCCCGAAGGCGAGGCAAGAGAGCGACCGCGAGGAAGCAGCACCCCACCGGGAACCAGCCCCGGCCGGCGAGGACGCGGGTGCTCCCCCGGAGCGCAAAGCGGCCGCCCCCGCCCGGGCAGCCGACCCCCGCCGCCGCTGCCCGTACCTGCTAGGCCGCACCGCCACCCCACAATGCACCGCGCCCCGCCCCGCCCCGCCCCGCCGAGGCGGAGTCACTGCCAGGGGCGGGGCCCCGCCGTCACCACAGGAACGCGGCGCCGGGGCCTGGGGGGGCGGGCTTACCCCTGCGCTGGCCGGCCCCGCCCCCGGAGCGCAGGGGGTGGAGCCGCCAGGGCAGCAGGTGAGGCGGGTCGGAAGCGGCGCTGCTGAGCCAACCGGCTGCTGAGCGTTTGTCGAAGCAGCCAATGGGCGATGCGGAGGCGGTTTAAAATCTGCCGGCGGTTGGGGCGCCGGGCAGTGCGGCTCTTCTCTGTGCGGTGGTGGGTCTGCGGACCGGCCTGCCCCCACCTGAGCCGAGCCCTCGTCTTCGTGGGTGCCGCTGTCCGGCCTCGGCGCTGCCGGTAGCTCCTGAGGTGAGCCGGGGGGGCTGGGAAGGCGGAGGGCGCTACCTGGTTAAAGCCGGGGTCTCCGCCGAGGGCGGGAGGAGAGGGCGTCCGGAGCTGTCACCAGAACGTGGCTTAAACAAGGGGAGCGGCGGGATCTGTGGCTGTAAGTCTTGCTTCGACTTTGTGCTTGAGCTTTTGACTGCAAGCCGCACCGGTTAGCAGGGGGTTTTTCTGCAGGCCTCTCTTGAACGAGGAATCACCTGCCCAGGTGTGTCACGGCAGGGATGAGCTCCAGGTGGGGCTGCCTGGCTGTTCCTAACGGTGCAAGGGAGTGCTCTCATCTGTTGCCGCAGATGGGGTGGAGAAGTGGTAGCGAAGTAATCCACTTGTATAGGGTGTTCTCTAATGGTTTCTTTCTCTGGTGAAAAGGTGTCTCTGCTGGTAACTTGGCATTACTCTTGGCTGCTCAAGTGCTACAAGTTGAGCTAAGGACTGGATTGCTAAGCTAGGAGATATATGCTTTTCCTGTACTGAGGAAACAGTTAAACACCACAAAGAAGTGATAAAGCAAACCAAAGTATTAGATCTTTCTGTGTAGGATTGCTGGTGAGACCTTGCTACTTTCCCCAAAATCGTACAAGCTCCTTTGAGAATATTGGCCTGCCATGTGCACTAATAGTGCCTTCAAATGTAAGGGTCTGTAGCTAAACTACTATGAAATGGTGTGAAGTATGGGTTTGTTCCCCCTCCTCTGGGGACTGGCACATGGCAGCTATGTTGCCTTTAATGTAGTTTGTTTATAAAGTGTGCTGTGGTGGAAGAAATGACAAGAATGATTTCCTCTTTTTCCTGTATGGACTTTCCAGGGTGGTCTCATCAACCTGAAGATGGCAACGCTAATCTTTATTGACAAGGAGAATGGTGAAGTTGGTGCTGCTAAGAATCAGCTAAGACTCCCTTCAGGATCTTGTGCGTATATGCTGCCTTAAGTCAGTAGGGGATCAAGGGAAGAGCATAAATCCTGTTTTGTTACTCACTGTTTTGAACAGTAATAGCTCTCTATTATGTCCAATTATCTAACTGATTCTGCTAAGCTTACCAATTACTATAAAAATGAAAATGGCTCTGTGCTTTTATCATAGATGGGGCTTATGCTCCTGAGTTATAAATGGTGAGCAATGATTTTTATGACAACTGGTTTTCCAGGACATGTGCTTACTGAAGTAAGCTTTAGGGTTGATATGGTGCTAAAGTTTGCTTTTTTTTCTTCCCCCACTCCAGCAAAAGTCTTATCTGAAAGAACACAAGTTCACACTCCACTTCCTAAAAAAGCAATCAGTACACCTCCAGCCACATCTCACTCTGTAAGAAGGGCTCTTGGAAATGTGAATAGAACTGAAGGAGTCATGAGCAAAATGGAAAAGATAAGACAGAAAAATCAGCCTTGCACTGCAAACAAAGTGAGTATAACACCCTTCTACAGGGTTGAGGTGAGGAATGGGAATGGATAGTTTATCTATTGTTGTGGCTTAACCCTGGCAGGCAGCTAAGCACCACACAGCTGCTTGCTCATTTTCCCCTCAGTGGGGTGGGGGAAAGAACTGGAAGGGTAAAAGTCAGAAAACTCATGGACTGGGATTAAGACAATTTAATAATTCACAATCTCAAGGAAAAACAAAACCAACTTCTTGCAACCAGCTGACTGATGCCTTGCTAGTCCCTGAGCAATGGCAGCCTGGGCAAACTTCCCCACCAGTTTTCATTGCTTAGCATGATGTCTTATGGTATGAGATATCCCTTTGGTCAGTTGGGGTCAGCTGTGCTGGCTGTGCCCCCTCTTAACTTCTTGTGCACCCCCAGCCTACTCACTGGTGGGGTTGTGAGAAGCAGAAAAGGCCTTGATGCTGTGTAAGCACTGCTCAGCAATAGCTAAAACAGCTGTGTGTTATCAACACTGATTTCACCATGAAGCCAAAACATGGCATCCTATGAGCTACTAGGAAGAAAAATAACTCTATCCTAGCCAAAACAAGCATACCTACATAGGCACAAGGAGTACAACAGCTTAGGGGGTACTTAATGGCAAAGAAGTGGCTCTAGAGAAAATAGTCTGAGTTAATATCTTCTTCACATGTTAAGTATCAGGAGTTTAATATTACGAGCCTAAATGTTCTAGTGCTGTGACTTGTTGCCACTGTATATAGTACTGCACTATGTAAACTCAGCTGAAGCATTTGCCCATCTTGGCTTATTTGTGTTGAAGGTATTGGAATTTAGGCTTGACTGAGAACTGCATGGCAGGCATGCTTGTCTGTAGACCTGTGCAGCACAGGAAAGCCACTACAGTGGGAAATTACAGTAGCTCAAATAATGTGACTTTCTCTTCTTAAGATTACTGAAAAGACTGCTGGATTAGAAAGCTGTGATGCAGTGGCTGAAGAAGACTGGCCAGAAATAGAAAATATGTTTTCTTTTGATCCTCGAGGTAAGAACTATTGGTGTAATTATTAAAATGAACCATTAAGCTTTCCTGAGTGTTGATGTTGTTGTAAGACTTTGGTCAAGCTGTTGTGGCAAACAAGCTAGCATTGCATTTCTCCAGAGTCCTTTCTTAACCGTAAGGGTGCTTGCTACTTCTGAAATACCATCTCATTCTTGTGTAAATATTTCTAGCTGCAGTAGCTGTGCTCCATATATGTAGTAGTCAGAGTCCATTATTATGGTGGCAGGAAACTAGTTCCAAATAACCATGCTATAGCCTCTTAATTCATTAAATGCAACTAGTAGACAAGTATTCAAGATGGTAATTTGTAACTGAAGAGATTCCTACTGCTGTAGGATATAATAGTTGAAGATGAAACTTGTAAAGCTGTTCTTACAATACCTGCAATGGGCTGTGCTATCTCAGTCTTTCAAAGTGTGTCCTTAAACCATCCAGTTCATGTGGAAGTGAGTGTGCAAAAAGTACTGTACCAAAGACTACTTCAGTGTTGGTGAAACATGCTGTGCTTAATGAAGTTGACTTGGTGTAGTGATTGGAAAGAAATTACTGAAAGCTCCTGCTTTACATTAGCAGCTATGTTATGCAGTTTAGTCTTTTGATAAGTGTTAATGTATGGGATTTTTATGGATAACTGAGGTGTAACTGCAAATAAATACCCTATAAGAGGGGTCTGTTGGATTGTGTTTTGGACCTGCTCCTGCTTCATTTAATCTAGGACACTGTACAGCTTCCCAGGTTACTATGCACTATTACTAAACTACAGTCTCTCTTTCTCAAACAGACTTTGAGAGCTTTGATCTTCCTGAAGAGCACAAAATAAGCAATATCAACCTGTGTGGTGTTCCCCTGATGATATTTGAAAGGACATATGACAGCTGTGTAAACATGGTTCCTTCACCTGTGAAGATCAAGGAGACTTCATGGGAGTCTAGTAAGTGGAAATTTAGCATGATTTTCAGTACATATAGTGCTCATTAGTGGTTTGGGAGGAAAGCTAGTTGGCTGCAGTAGTGAACTGCCATTGCTGTCCTAACTACCAGAATAGCATACTAGCATCAAACAGCTTTTGGTGTATAGTCAAGCTGAATTTAACTTGTCAACCCTACTAGTACAGGTAGTTGTATCAAAGTGATGTTGCTCAGCAATCTTTTGTAGTTCATTGCTAACTGATCAGTTAGGTGGAATTGGCTTATGCAATCAAAAAATATTTCCCTTAGTCATTCAAGAGGCTTATGCTAATCCTCTGGGAGCTAGCTTATGTTGGAGAGTATAAATTCTGGGTTTCATGAGAAACTGATTTGCTCTATTTCTACTTTCAGACTTGTTACAATCAACTGCTGACTTCCTTGCTACCCTGGATGAGATCATTGACATGCCACCTCCTAATTATGACCTTTAATGCATATTCTGAATCTTCTATTGAGTTCAAATTTCATGTAGCTCTGTATTTTAATAAAGGCTAACCTAATCTGTATAATATTGGACTTTTTTCAGTGGACCCAAGATACAGGTGGTAAAATGGTGCTCTGAAAAGGAGACTATCTGACAAGCAATTAAAGCAGAGCCTTGGTAAGCTTTTAAGCAAGACCGTGTAATACAGTCTTGTGAAGCATATCCTGGAGTTAGTACCTGCTGTTTAGACTATTTGGTCATGATAGGTTAAGTGGCCCTTTAGGCCTCACTGTTTACATAACTTTATCCTTTATCCATTAAACATGCAAGGGTTTAAAACTAATCTGTATATCTAGTGTAAATTAAGTACTAGAGCTAGTACTCTTCTGGCATTTTTCCTTTCTTGAACTTGTTTTTTCTTCACAGTGGTTGTCTAAGATAGTATATGTTGGATTGTTATGCAGTTGTAGACTACTTCACATAATGCTGTGACAATTAAAAGGCTCTCATTGCTGGGTACTGTTTGTGCTCTGTGAGGAAAGGCTGGTGGAACCTCACCCTTCAAATTATAAGAACACAAGTTCAGCTGTCATGTCAGATTTAACATTAGTACATTGTGGCACTATGTAACTGCAAGCAGTGGCAAGACCAGCTTTTCAGCTCACACTTAGAGTAGTGTCTGAAGTAACAAGAAATATGCTTTAATGATTGCTAGTTGACTAAAAGATGAAAATACTCTAGCTAAGGAATGGGGTTAATTTGGTGTGGGTCAGTGCTGCATCCCACAGTTCTGCTTCTGAGAGGCATGCCATGGCTGCAGTGTGACTGCAGGTGAAGATGAGATGCGAATGTGTAACCATGCTCCTTTCATGCTTTCATGTTGTTTCTAGGAAACCTGAAAATGCAGGCAGTGGAAGAGCACTTGTGTTTTCCAATAAGTTGTCTGTTTTGTAGGTGCTGAAGGGAATCTGTTTGCCCTCCTGTGATGACATAAGTAATGAAGGCTCCTTTTAGTCTTGAAAAGGTTAACAGGTAGAGCAGAGAATACCCATTTTCACTGTTTTCTAGTTCTGGATGTTTCCTCATGACATGTTTCATTTGCTTCACGCTTTTTGCTCATCAGGAGGTAGATGGGCCTCTTGGGAATTGTCCTGTTGCAAATTCTGACCTTCAATCTGTTAGGACTAGGAATTTGCTACTGCTGTTTCTGAGTTATCAGGCATCTGATGAAGTGAAAACATTCTGTTTCTTCCTCAAACTTGTCAGGGTACCAGCTGAAGTGTTAAATTGTAATGAATTGTACAATAGCTGATCTTTATCTTCTGTTTCTTGTCTTTGGTTTGAAACCTCAGAGAATTTAGAGGAATATAAAACTAAACAAAAAGATATGATTAAGGAAATTCTTTATAGAGATTTCAGCTTTTGGCTGATCATTAATTGCATTGTAATAGTTTTTGGTTCTGAAATAACTTGGCCATCTCAGCTGAGAGAGAAGTTTAATGGGTATATAGTCTACCAGCCACAGGAGTTAAACCGTAGTTACTATAAAAGTAAGTGACAAAATGCATCTTCCTTTGACTTTTTGTCTTTACCAGTTCAAATGAGCTGGGAGAAAACAGTCCAAGCCCAATTTTACAGAAAAATGCTTGTAATGAAGGCACTGAAACTGGTTGCACAGTGCCATCATGTGGCTGCTTGTTATGCAGCCACACAGGTAAAAATAGTCATTGGTATGCAAAATGCCAGAAAATGTGGTATGAGATCCCATAAGGAATGACACTAAATCAACATAAATGTAGGTTGTAACTTTTTGTATGTACAAACAGACATCATGTCTAGAGAGAGTCACTAGTGCTTTGTATGTGTTATGGAAGTTTATCATAGTAAAAGTTATTTTTTTGGTTGATTCAAAATATTTACTGTGACCAAGCATCTAGATCTATTATTTGAACCTCCAGAAATAAGCTTTCTGTGCCACATCCACATGTGTGTATACATGTGCACATGTCAAAACATTTAAAACATGCTTTCTAGTTGTAGGATTTCATACCAAAATGGATGAGCATTTGTATATTTGTAAAGGTGATAATTAAATGATTCAGATAAGCCTCTTAGTACTGATAGACCTTAATCTTGAAGCCCCAAAACTTGTTACTTGTAGGCACAGTGGAATGGGTGTGCAGAAAGCACAGTGTGAGTCAGGCTTGGGAATATTGTTGGTCTGTCTGCATGAGAACGAATGCTGCTACAGTGTGGAACATAAGGTAGTAATACTAAAGAAACTGAGTTCACACTATTGTAATCTTTTACTTAAATATTAAATCCTTTCAAAGTCTGGGGAAAAAGAAACAGTCATAGGTTTTGTCCTGTCTTTCACCCATACCCACTTTTTTTGGTGAAATTATGAAAGGGTGTTTTGGGTGCAGAGGAACATTTTCTGTAGGAACCTTTTTTGGGTGTTTCATCTGATTTTCTACAAATACTGTCTCATAGCTGCTGACAAGCAACACAAGCCAGTCAAAGTTAGGTCTGAGTAAGAAGCAAGCAAGGTTTTAAAGATTTTTTTTTAGTTGTAAATAATTGAGATCAAAAAGGTATGTTTTATCACATAGCCCATCTCTGAGCCAAAACAGGAGTGTTGCTAGGAATCTTGTGTGTGGAATATAAATCTGTATTCAGCAACACAATGCAAAAATTGGTTTTCTTTATACTACCACTACAGGTAATTAATATTTAGTGTTTAAAGATTGGTTAGCTTTTTAAAGTGTTGGCCATGATCCTTTTGGTTTAAAAGATTAAAAATAAATAAATGCTAATGTCTGATTTCAGACACATCCATGACAAAACCCAGAGTTAAGAAGTCTCTATAGCAGATGAATGATAAAGTTAACTTCAATTTTGGTTAAATTTTAATTCTCAGCACCAAATTTCAGGTGACTGAGAATATTTTTGTTTCCTACAGTAGTGTACCTCATCTGGGGCTTTTTGTTCTCATTGGGATTTCTGGTTAATGCAGGTCTAAGTTTTTGCTTTTATGAAGCTTTATTTTGTAAACATTCATCAGAAGGATTCATTTGTTTCAGGTGGCTTTTATTTTCCCCATTTCATGTACTCTTCAACTTAGCTGGCTGGGGTTAAAGGAAAATGCATGTTCCTGTGACTAGCATGAGAACAAAGCTGTGATGAGACTCAGTCTGTGGCTTGAGCTTCCTGGCTGCAGTGACGAGATCAGTCACAAAAGCATAGCCTCCTAATTAGAAAATGTAAATAAACTCTCTTAGCCTCAGAGCTGCAAAACTAGCTGGTGTCAGCCCATGAAGTGCTGGCTTCCTGAAATGCAGGGAGCCTGGTTGCTGGGAAATTTGCACTGCTTCATGCTATTTCAGTTAGGTGATAACATTGACTTCTGCTCATGACAGAAAAATAACTTCCTTAACTGTTTTAATGTTGCTATAACATGTAGCTTTTTATACTCAAAGCTTTAATTTCTGTTGTGGTATTACCAGGAATACTTGCAATGAGTTCAAAATGTTGTGTAGGGTAGTGCTCAGACTACAAAAGTCTTATTTAAAACTGCTTGTAATGTTTTGGTTTACTTGCTTGATCAGTTTATGCTTCTTGCAAAGATCTGAGATATTTGGGATTTTAAATGCATGGCTGTGGTGAACATGAATGCTTGCTTGGTGGCTTGTTCTCAGTTTGAATGAGCCTTAATAGGCCAGTGTAACTGTACTGTGATTGGGAAATCTGGATTGTAACCAAGTACACAGAGCAGGTACCTTTTTAGTTGGTTATCACTCTGTAAAGCATCTTTGACAGCGTTCTGGCTGTGAGAATCACTTTAAATCCTTACCTGAATTTCTGTAAGGAGAACTTGGAGATTCATATAAAAATAATCTCTTAGAAGGCTGAGTAAAATTACTTCAATGCACATCAGATTTTATCCTGTTTGTAATGTTCTGGCAGCGGGTGGCACCATGGTAACAGCATGTATTACGGCTTCTCACTCCCACAACCTGACAGCTGTGGTGTGATGATGTTTGCCTTTGGTACATCATGCACAGTGCTGGCATCTCTAATGGGTTTCATTGCTTCATTAATGTGAAATGGAGGATAAGAGTCAGCACTAAGGAATTCAGTGTGCCTTTACCCTGTGACTGGAGGGAATAGTATATCAGCCAAGGGCATTTTTATCTTTCGTTGTTTAGAAAAAACAGAAATTAGAAGCCTGGAGGCAATTGGTCTCTCTAGGGTTAGCAAAGCCATGAATCTTGTAACTTTTAGTTTCACTATAGTTTTATTAGTGTTAGCAAAGTACTGTATAGAAATACAATAATGTCCTTCTAACTAGCCCCAAAGTGGTACTTGCTGTTCTCTAAGAAACACAGACACTGATCACATCAGCATGTCTATAATGAGGTTTATATACACAATATATATTTAGTAACTGGTTGTTTGGGATCTGACTCCAAGCATGTGTTTCTGCATACAGCTTTGCAAAGCATGTAAGAAAAGCATAATTGATAAATTTACTTCTAACTGCAGTTTGGGAGAAGTTAAAAGCATGGTGGGCCTGTTGTGCTTGAATGATCTACAAAATTAGAGGGAAAAGTTAAAAAATATGCCTAATGTGTATTTTCTTGCAGTCAGATTATGAAGAATGCTGGGATGAGAAAGGAGCGTGCAAAGAACTTACTGGGGTGACAACTTACTGGGGTGGGTGTTTTGTGCTTTTCTAACAGGTGAGGTAATCTCTCCCAGTTAATGAAGTTGGAGGGAGGTTCATGGAGCTGAAGGCATACTTCTAGCTCTTGATATTGTGTTTGGTTTTTTTGTGCTAGCCAAATTATTTCCATAAGCTGTATGGAAGGTGGAGCCTTTGGAGGCCTTCAGATGTTGGTCTTCAGTGGCTTAGGCTGGGCTTCCTTTGAGCACTTCTGCTCAAAATATATAGCCAATGGGTAAAAGCATCTTGTAAGTCCCTCTGTATCACATAGCCAGAATTGTTACAGGCTCTGGTGGAAGTGATTCCCCTTTCTATTATTCAAGGGACAAAACTGAGATTATTATGCGTAGGGAGAACATGTAAAGACTGGAAGAGGGGAGAGCTTGGAGTCTGTAATATATATATTTACTTAGAAAACTGCTCCGAGTCAATACTTTTCCTGCAGCTATGAATTCTTTGCTTAAGGGCATATATCAGGCATGTCCTTTATGTGTTTGATGACACCGTCTGAAGTGACCTGAACCGATCCCAAATGCTAACTTTGGGAAAGTTTAAACCAGGAACAAAATTAGACTTTGTTTGATCTCATTATGACTAGTAATGATGATTTACACAGCACTGAAAAAGATCTAAGACCCAGTCTGCAAGGATATTGCCAACTGAGATGCTGAACTTGTGTTAAGAGTTGCTGAGGACCTTTAAGATCAAGTAAGATGGAGGTACTGTTTTGGTGATGGAGATTCTTTCTCTTGTATCATTTTTCAGTTACTTAAAGCAGAATTAGAGATACTTCCTTTGAGATGGTATAATGATTGGTGTAGCTGTACACAAACAGATTTGAAAGAGGGCAAGGAAAGGTTTTTTTTTATGGGACACTGAAGATTCAAAGAATAGCCAGAATGATGCAGGGTGATAGACATATCCTTCTTGGTGACAACATTTCTCTCACTGTATCTTAAATTTAACTTCTAGGTCCAGTGTGGCCTTAGCCACAGTCCCTTCAGAAGTAAACCTGCTCCAACATGGCCTTACCTATGGCTGCAGTCCCTCCAGGGGTGTACCTGCTCTGTCATGGGCTTATCCATGGCCACATGCTCTAGCATGACCTC
This sequence comes from Haliaeetus albicilla, assembly GCF_947461875.1. NCBI lineage: Eukaryota > Metazoa > Chordata > Aves > Accipitriformes > Accipitridae > Haliaeetus > Haliaeetus albicilla. The sequence goes on along the minus strand of NC_091509.1, from coordinate 9,621,793 downwards.
ATGCACAGCCCCTGATGCTTCAAGGTGTACCTGCTGTGGCACAGACATAACCACAGCCATAGATGCTTTGAGATGTACCTGCTCTGGTGTGGACTTACTCACAGCCACAGATGCTTCAAGGTGTCTTGCTCCCATGTGGACTCATCCATAGATCACAGTCCCTTCTCCTCAAGTTCACACTGGAGTTCCAGCCTGTCCATTACAGCAGTGATGCCCTGGCCATGTGCCAGCCCAGGCACATCGCCATTGCTGTTATCAAAATGTTCCCAGGCACAGCAGAGTAAGATAAGGAGTACAGCAAGCAGTGAAAGCAAAAAGCAGCCACTAGCAAGCACTAGAGTCTAATACACAGTAAGGCAAGCAAGCCCTATGGTGAGCACAGGAGCTTGCTCATTGATAGCTAAACAGCAGTAACAGCTATAAACTTGATCTAGCACATTCCAATCAAATTTGCCATTATCTTGTATCCTTTGAGCCCCATGTTGGGTGCCAAAAAGGACCCAAGTTGTGGTTTAACCCCAGCTGGCAGCTAAGAACCACACAGCTGCTTGCTAACTCCCCTGCAGTGGTGGGGTGGGGTGAGGAGCCGAAAAGGCCTTGACTCTGTGTAAATGCTGCTCAGCAATAACAAAAACATCCCTGTATTATCAACACTTTTCAGCACAAATCCAAAATATAGCCTCATACTAGCTACTGTGGAGGAAATTAACTCTACCCCAGCCAAAACCAGCATAATAACCTTCATAGATCTTAAACCAGCTACCAGAATGTCCCAGAAAATGCTGACTTCTGACCTGAGAAAAACCTTTATTACCTTGCCATAGCATTGAGGCATGTTCTGGCAGCAGTGTCCAGTGTAGATGGCACTCATACTTCAGCTCACAAATGTGGTATTTTGGGGTTGAATATTTTCCTCAGGAAGCCAACTCCTGGAGAAAATACCTAACAAACAGCTGGTTTTGAGCTATTTAAACAGGAAAGAATCTTTTACTTTTAATGAAAAGCATTCAGTCTGGTTTCAGGTATATGCATTTAGTTTCATTTTCACAATTAACCCTGAGCCTCCTTGATAAAAATGTCTTTTGGAGCTGAACTGTCAGACAGCCTCTCTTTGTGGCAAGTGTGTATTTCCAACTTGAGGAAGGGTCCTGCAGAAAAAAATAAATGCATGGTGGGGGCAGCTCTGTAGGTAAAGACTTCATTTCCTCTGCCTAGCAGTCCAGAGGTAAAACAGCATCACAATTAAGCATTGCATCACCTTGAGGTGCATGCTGTAAATCCAGCCTTTTACAGCTCTGCAGCCTTGGTTGAGCCCTGCCTTCGCATGGGTGCTCAACAACCCTGTGAGATCCGCTCCAGTCTTTCCTAGAGACCAGATCCTGCATCTTCTGCTCTTTCCTAATTCAAACAAAATCTCCATGAACAAAACTTTTAGAGAGCACTGAGTAAAACCAGGCATTTCAGAAGTGCTGCATTCAGGAGGGGGTAACTGCAGCTCATGTGGGCACATCCAAGCCCCCTTTTGCCTCGCTCTAGATCTGTTGAGCCTTGTGGCTTACCCACCACAGTCCTCTGGCTCTTCTCCCTCGCTGAGGAGCCTGTGCTGTCCGGCCTTTTGGCCCCTGGGCGACTGCAAGTGCTGGAGGAGAGTGCTGCGGGCGCAGGGCCCCTGCCAGCTCTGGGGGAAGAGGCTGTGGGCTGGGCAGCTCCTGCCTCAGCACAGCTCCTGCCTGAGGCTTCCTGAAGTGGGGGGTCTGGGTGGCTGGACCAGCGGCCGCACGGCTGCAGGGTGTTTCTTCTGGGACGGCGGCCTCAGCGTTGTCGGTACCTGTGAGGTGTGTCGCATTTGTGTGGGATTTTGAATTCTCCTGAATTGTGCTCTAGCACCGCCTCGGGAACCCTACCTTTAGTCCTGGCCTTTGCTTCACAAAGTAGTGAAACTGTCATGTCTCAAAAACCAAACTGCTGCACAAAGTCTCTGCAGAGCGAGCGCAGCTGAGCAGTACTGGTGGGAGCTGCCGTTTTCCTGGTGCTTTTTTCCCCTGTTGCGGGCTGAAAATTAGTTGAATTCTCAGGTTTGGTACTGCATGCGTGGTGGGAAAGCCCATGGGGTGAACTTCATGCAGTGGAGGCAGAACTGGGTGTGGTTGAACTGGGGAGGTGGGACTGGGAGAACTGGGCTGTCCTCACCACAGCTGTGAGGTGGGAGCGCCTGATGCTGCCAAGAGAGACAGACCTCGTCCCTTTGGCATGGGCAGCTCTTTGCTGTGGTGGCACGAAGGACAAGGCTGCCTTTCTGGAGGAAAGACCCCTCCTGCCAGACCGCTGCCTGTGGGGAAAGCTGGGCCCTTTTTATTGCAGTGACGATCACGAGCTATCTGTTGTGTAAGTCCAGTCTTCATCTGCGAATATAGAAGCTAATATTTAAATATGGACATGTTTGTATGTACTTATCGCAAAGAGAATTGTTCACAATTCTTATAATGTCATTAATATGTGCATTGACACAGAAGTCACAAGGGAGGGCATTTGCTGTCTGGCGAGGTGTTGAACTTGCCGCATTGCCGTTCAAACAAGTCTCCAGCGGACGGCAGAGCCAGACCCTGAGTGAAAATGAAAAAGTCGGGGTGGGAGCTCTGAAGGATGAGGTTAGAAGGCTGATGACACGATTTGGGTTACTTGAGGACAACATATTTCACCGGTGAGAGAGGGCATTGTCACTGTGAATGATCACACAGGACGGCTGTGGAAGGATCTAGAGACCTCGGTAATGGCATCTGAGGGGCTCCAAGTGTGGGTGCTGTGGAAAGCCAAGAGGAGAGGGGGGGCAAGGACATGGCCGACAGCTCTGGGTGTGAGGAGGGGTAAAGGGGGCTAAAGGAGCCGGGGAGAGGAAGCAGCACCCCTGCACCGAGCCCGGGGGGTGAGCAGGCAGGCTGGGGATGAGGCTGGGGATGAGGCTTTTGGCAGTCAGGGTTTTCCCGCCCGCCCGCCAGCCGTTCCGCGCAAGCTGCGCCACTAGAGGGCGCCCCCGCTGCCGGCCAGCGTTTCCTAAATGCCTCTTGTGGGGGCGCTGCACGGCCGGGCTGCGCCTCGGCCCCGCGGCAGGGGGCCGCTGGAACGCGGGCACCAGCGGTGAGCGGGGCAGGGGCAGAGCCTGTGCCTTACGGCTTCCGCGGCCATTGCTGCTCCGCGGGCTCTGCGGGCCACGCAGCCGCGGCTGTCAGCAGGGCTTCCCTCCGCTTCCCATTCCCGTTGCTTTCTACGGCCACAGCACTCTGGGCGTGTGACCTGGATCCCAGTAAGAAGACTTCTGGATCCTGATTTACAGACCCTTGTCTTCCCCGAGGGCAGGGAAGACCCTTTCTTCAAAAACCAAACAGATGTGTTTTCTTGTGAACTGTGACAGCGTGATTGCTGTGCAGCAATGGAGAGTGTCTTTTAATATTTCTGTCACTTTTCTCTCAGCTGCTGCTGCTGCTCAAATTTCTTCTGACACCCAAGCAAGATACTGCCGTTAATCTTCTGTAACTAGCCGGCTAGGATACTGAATATTAGTGGGTTTAAGCAAAAATCCCTGGAAACGTTCCCATTCCCCACAGTGTTTTTTTCCAGCTGCGGTGTGAACATGCACTCAGAAGATGGAGAGATGAGCTGTGCCTCAGCGGGAGCACAGGGGAGAGCAAGCAGAGTTCCTGCAGACATGAAGTGCAGATCATCCCGTTCTTCCTTCTCTGGTAAACTCCCAGCTATCCACAGAGACACAAAACCAATGCGTGCCTGTCCCTGCATCGAGGGATGTCCCTGGGACTGTTGCAGGGAAATCCCAATCGTGGGGCCCTGTGGGCCCTTACTGCTCTCCAGAGCAATATGCAGTTCTGCAGTCCGTGGGGTGAATAATGTGGCCAGCCTTCCTTCTGAAGGTGTGAGAAGTCCATGTGGTGAACAGGTCCCTGCTGAGGTCTGAAGAGCAGCACTGAATAATTCTGCAGGGCAGTGATAAAACGGCTGCTCCACGCGCTGCTGAATCATCTGGCTTGAGAGGGACGGGCTGTGGCATGCAGCAGATCTCAGCAGGCACAAACCCCCTCTGTGCTGGGATGTCCCCATCAGGGGATACCAGCTTTCAGCAGAACTGTTTCCTCAATAAGAATATTTTCTTTGGCTGTTGTTCCAGTGCAGGTTCTGCAAAGTCTCTATGACTCAGCTTTGGAACAAGAAAAAAACCAACATAACAAAACCAAGCTTGAATCAGTTGTTGTTTGGCTTCAGTTTTCTGTAAGCCAGGTGAGCAAAACCATTCTAGCTTCAGGAATCAATAAAGTAACATCGTGTTTAGCTAACCGTATCATCTTGTTCCTTAATCAAATACAAGGTGCTGCTGGAATTTATTAGTTCAGAGGGTTTTGCATTTCATTCAGCATGGTAGCAACCTCCTTTTAAAAATCTGATTAGCCAGAATTGGGGTTCTCTGTACCTGCTGCTTGTGGAAACTCCAGGCAGGAGAAATAAATTGTGATTCTCTCTGATGGATTCTGTTTGTTTTCAGGGAATGTACCAAGTTCTGTTCATCTAAACATACCCAGCAGCAAACAGTGAGTGACGGTTTCTTTGCTCTGAACCTCTTTTCAGCTTGAAAGCTTTGTCCATACAGTTTTCTTCCTAAGGCTGTTAAGGTATTGCCTAGTCCTTGCCCATCTCCTTCCTTCTTAAAAAAAATACACAACCCTTGAGAGCTGTTTTTAGCAGCTGCATGATCCTTTGTCTGGAGTAGAGCCTATTATGTTTCATCTCCTGGATTTTGTGAAGGAGCTTAAAAATTCTTTTTAGGTATTTTAAATTGTCAGTTAAAGTGTCCCATTCTTATGAAAGCAAGACTTCTAATTCCAAAGCTGACTTACAAAATCTTACTCTGTAAAACTTAGGAATGAAACTTCATTTTGTAAATGCAGTGTCCCCTGGTTCCAGAAGCGTGCTGACCTATCAAACTACGTGTGAGAGAAAAAATCAAAATCAAATTGGAAGCATTCCTGTGGGAAATTGATTCCAACAGCACAGCACTTTTCTAAGAATAATTATTCCACTGGAAGGTGTTCAAAACTTGCAAGTTGCAACCAGATACTGCATTTTGCTTTTTACCTTCTACCCAGTATTGCCCCAGCCTTTTTTTCAGATAAGAAGTTCTCAACAGCTTCTTTCAGTGTTGGTAAACCTTCCTCTGAAGTGTTTTGTTCTTTTGTGCCCATCTTCCCACGCCTTACTCTGAGTTTCTTTTGAAACTAGGAAGGATTTGGAAATGCTTTGCATTGAAATCTAATTGCCTTGAGGAAGCTCATGTTCTACTTCATTTGTGTCCTGGTTCCTCAACCTGGTATATGTGACCATGCTGTGACTCTTAAGTCTTTTGCTACAGTGGTTTGCTGCTTTCTAGAAGCTTATTCTAAGAAGAAGCAGAGGGCAAGGGCCTTTTCTAGTGCTGGAACTCAGCCAGTTCTGTCTGTCCTTCTCCAGGTTTTTTTTTTTTTGGTCAGTTGGAACTAGCATCCTATTTTTCTGATTAATACAGAGAGCAAAAAATTATTTTTCCTCCTAATAGCTTCAACAGTATGCTTGAAACAGAGGCCAACATACTAGGAACCTGATGCACTATCTGTGGAACAGCTAATTCTTTAACTATTTTGCCCTATTTAGGAGTCTTCGAAGGTTGGTGGGAGTTTGTTACCAGTCTAGGGTCTCGGTGCTTGTGCAACTCTCTGGGCTTAAGGGCTGAGTGTTATTTCCTGGTACAGCAACTGGGAATGCAACATGTCTGTGTGATGGACAATACTGTCAAATATTTAGACTGTAATGTTCAAAGCTGTCTGTGTGACTTCAGAACCCAGGTTCTATTTTTAGATGTAGCTTGTGTGCCTGGAGGTACACCTACAAAAGGACCTGGGCCTCTTTTTTTACCTGTCCTCAAAATGCAGATCCTCAGAACTCCTGCCATAATGCTGCTGAGCTGCAGTAGCACTGATGACTTATGGCTCTTCTGTTTACTCCAGATGAGTTCTCTGATAAGCATCTGTTTCTAGGCAAGCAGCTAGTCTTGTTTATGCCTAAACCCTGCTAAGAAGTTCCTTGGCCTCCTTGTTCTGTGGAGGACGATGTGACAGTGTTTTCAGAGCAGTTTCTTCTCATGTGGGACGCGGGCAGAGTAGGATGGCAACTGAGGAGGAGGTGTTGGTGTTTCTATTTCCAATAGCGCAGTACTCATCTGAGTGCGTGAGAAGCCAGTGTTCAAATTTCAGGATGCTCGAGGGGACTCGAAATCCCGATCCCAGCTGAGTTATTCTGGAGGACTCTTCTCAGCTGCTCCTCCTGAGCAGAAGTGCTCAGGAGGCTTCAGTGTGCCTGGCCAGGGTAGGGACGAGCTGGTGGCTTGGTGGTTAGGCTGCTTCTACAAGAAGGAAAACTGGTTAGAAGACAATCCTCTGCATGGAGAAAATCTTCCGTCCTTTGGGCAGTGGTCAGTGAAGAAGCGTCCCTTTTCCTCACTGTTCCTGCCCGGCTGATGCTCTCTGCTCTCGGGTCCATTCACTCTGGTTCTGGACGTCCGGGTCCGTGTGCCGTGGCTGGGTGTCTGCGGTGGAAGGGTTTGCTGTTTGCTGTCCCTCCTGCTCAGGGCTGACTCACTTCCCGCCTTCGTAACTGGTTTGAAACCTTCCTGTTTTCTTTAACTTCTGTCTGCAAAGCATCTAGTGAAGCCATCTATGAAGCTTGTGACAGAAATTGTACTGTGCTGCCTGGTACTACTTTGCATCATTTCTTTTCGCTCAAGCTGGCTGATAGAGCAGCAGTAGATTTTTTTTTCTTCCCCATTGAAATGGTGCATTCATTTTAGTGAGAGCCATTTGTCACAAGCGCAGGGTGCACACCAGCCCAGGGCTTACCACGGGCAGCAGCTCTCAGGCAGGAGCGAGGCAGCAGGGGTGCCGCAGGCCAGGGCTGAGGTGCGGTGGCAGATCTGTGGGTTTGTGTGGGGTCTGACTGCGTTGTGCCGGCTCTCACAGTCTTGCTTTCACAGATGATTAAGCCAGGCACAGCAAAATAGTTAAGAGAATGATAAACCTGAGTAGAATAACTCTGGCAGGGTTTTAAGACACTAGGACAGATAGCCTGGCTGTCATGGGGGACTCTGAGCAAAGCTGCAGGGGTTGCGGGCCATTCTGGTAAGATCCAAGCCCTCTGTGCAACTACAGAGCAAAATTCTTCCTTTAGGATAAGAAATATGTGCATGTACATGCACTCACGTACACAAACAGACTCTGGGGGGAAGGTTACTGCCTCTGTATGAATCTCTGCAGGCATTTCCTACTGGGAATGCTTCCCAGTTTAGAAAAACATGTCATGGAGGGTAGCTGCAGCTCTCCTGTCTTGGCATGTTCCTCCCTCTTTTGTGAGCCCTGTCCACAAGCAGAGGTCTGTGGCTTCTGGAGGCTGCACAGGTCATCAGGAATACACAGAAACAGAAGGCCTGTTCCTACCATCCCCTCTCTACTCTGCTACCCAAGCATGCCCTACGTAGCTCTGCACTGCCTGCGTAAGAGGTGGGAGCACTGTGTCCTAATTTATATGCCCATCACAGGGCAAAATAAGAATTGGCTAATCAAATCCTACCTGGCTTGTGATATGACCATAGCCTTTGTAGATGTGCAAAGTGGTCTATGAAAGGTGCATGATTTATGAAGTATTTCCTAGGTTTCTCTGTCAGGCCAATCTCTTTTGAATCAGTTGTATTGGATATTAAAGCAATGAGACAGAAATCAGTGGGAGAGCTCATAAAATTTGTAAGTCAATTCAGCTTAAAGTAACCTGACGACTACATGCACAAAAGTAAAAAATAATTTATTTTTTGTATAAGGCTCTATATTCTAGAAAAAGATCCACAGAACTCATCTCTCAAGGGAAACCAAGTGAAAGTTTGCTTTTAACAGTATGGAGGGAGAAATTCCAGTTTCTTCAAAAGTAATGTGGATTTTGCCATAGTTTTCAAAGGGACCAAGCTGCAGCTCCTCTTGGAATTCATAACTCATGGTATTATCTCACTGTCTGTCACAAAGAAATACTATAAGCAGGGATGGAAGATTTATGAAATCATGCAAGAAGTGACTATATGTTTACTGTGCTTTCTGAAGGCTATATTTTTGTGAAAGATATTTTATATACAGGACCTGATTTATCTCTGATGCCTGCATGTTTTATACTGCTGTAAAGATTTTAACTAGCTTGGAAGAGATCCTCCCTTCTGGGAGGACCTTCCTCCCCAGTGAAAGAAGGAACTCAGCCCTTCATATTTATGCAGAATACAGTGAACAGCAATAAATAAAGCAGAGAAGCTGGAACTACCTGGTGGTGATGATACCGGCACCTGGGCTGTGATTTAATGCCTTAAGAAAGCACTGCGTGACCATGCATTGCGTTTCTGATAGTGCTGCACTCAGGGCTGTAGTGTTACCTTGTTTGGCCTAACATAATATTGCCTCAAGAAATTCCAGCCACTGAATTATGGTAAGATCTAGACTTCTTGTCAAAAACCAAATTCAGTTGGTCAAAACTTTCTAGGTGAGATGCTAAGATGATAATAACCATCTTGACTGTGTCAAGAGCAGTGCACGTATATTGCCTGTCTCTTCACTTACCAGTCACTGTGTACAAGCTTTCTTTTTTTTCCCTCCTTTAGTCTTTGCTTTTGTTTCACAAAGCGAAGTGGAGAACCTGTCCTGTATCTTTCCTTCCTAAAGGCCTGTGTAAATGTTTAGGCTTTACTAGTCACTTTTCTGCTTTTGCTTGGAAGATGTGCTGAGGACTGTGATTCTCTCACCATGGGACTCTGGTTGTATTTAGCTACTTTCTGCTTTAGGTTATCCAGCTGTGACACATGCACATAATGAAACCTGCCTTTTGGGACCCAGGAAACTTGAATGATCTTTACTTAAAGAACCAGCAAGGATGTATTGGTCAGCAGGGAACAGATTAATTTAGTTCAGTGTCTTTTACAGAGAGGTTTTTAAACCTGGGGCTAGAACGAGGATGCATTTTGAAAGTTGTGCCAGTGAGCACTGCAAATACAGCTGAATACCAGCTTGAAATATGACTCTTCCTCTCTTCCTGTGCAATGACTCATGCAAATTCATTTAAGCATTTTTATTGATAAGTCCTACTAGGACCTTTGCTTCTCCATGCTCAAATTTGACACAGGGCAGCATCTGAGAGTTTAGACATGGGATTTTGTTAGCCAACACCAGGTCTCTCATGCTGCTGAAAAGCAAAATCCCAGTTCCAGATGCTTTTGAAACTTTGGGATTATTTCCCATCTGGATCTGAACTCAGTGTCAATGGATCTGCCTTCCAGTGTTAATTACTGTTGTTACATATTTTACCATGGGTATTAAAATGATGAGTGGTTTTGTGTCTGAAACCTCCGCTCTTGTGAAATGTATCTTGTGTATTACTCTAATTGGAGATCTGTAAACCAGATCTTGGGATGAAACAAAAGATGCTACATACTTTTGCCCTGACTTCGGACAACCTGAGCCTTTGTACTGACTTGGAGGAATGTGGTTATTAACAATAAATATCTTCCCAATTTTCCTCTTCTCCAAAGTAGCTGGTCCATACATGAGTTTGTTTTTGTGGTAACCCTTAGGGTGAGTGCAGCAGAAAACATCAGAGCTCTCATGAAAAAGCATTTGATAAATTTTATGCTCTGGGAGTGGAAAGGAGATTAAGCCCTGACTGCTTGCAGACCTGCAATACCTGGGAAAATGTTCCTAGTTGCTTCCAGACTCACAGATGGAGTGAATTTCTTCAAGATCTTCAGAAGTTGCCTGTGAAGGAGAACCTCCTGGAATGTATCCTAGAAAAGCTCCCTGGCCTGGCTGAGATGAAGGAGACCAGTGGAGCGGGAGTGATTTCCTGTGGGTGAATCCCAATTCAGTACCCATCTGAACTGGAAGATGTTGGGGGTTCAGACTGTGGTGGTGGAGATTTACTCTTCTAGGGCTAAATCCACAGATCAAATTGTAGAGCCTGCTGTTAGCCTGCGATGAGTGGCTGTGAAATGGGTTTGGAAACATCTGTCTAATGCCTGGTAAACAAGTGTCTATACTGAACAAAACAAGGATTGCCACACTTCCCAGCTTTGCCGGAGAAGCCTGTAGGATGAGTGTGCACCAGAGTTTCAAGCAAACCCTCTCTCTCTCAGAAACAATCTGCCTCAAGTCGGTGGTGAACAACATCGGGATGGAGTAAGCAATCCATGCTGCTGCTTCTGCTGCGTTATTTGTTTGTGGATAAATAAAGGCATTTAATTAACCAGACATATAATTCCACTCCTTTTTAATAAGCTTGGATTACACACACTGAGCATCTTGATGCAGGTATGGAAAAGTAGATTTGTTTATGCCAGTTTTAAACATCAGTCACATTATTTTGGATACCAGCGATGTTAGACTGCGAGGCTAATCTCTTCTCCGTTAGGGTCTCACTTTTTATTTAGATTTTAAAACTGTATTCAAATGAGGTTTTGACCGAAACTGAATCACTATGTACTTGAAAGCTAAAGAGCTTATCGGGCATCTGATAATGTTTTCAGGATTTCCCCAGATTAGACCGCGGAGTGTACAGACAGGAAGCTGAAGTATTGAGCGCCTGACCAGAGCTTCCTCCTGCACAAGAGTGGGGGTTTCTCTGACTTGAATCTTTAGCTCTACATGTATGGTCTGAGCCTTGAAATCTAAAGGATAAAAAGCACCCAAATTTCCCAGTTGGGTCCTCTGAGCAAGGCGAATGGAGTGCTTCATTTAAGTCCCGCTTGCAAGGTCAGCAAAACAGTTCTCACCTCTCCCTGCTGTTGCGTTACCTTCCTGGCTCTTTATCAACCAGGGAATCAGAAAGGGACTTTCCAGAGCTATAAACATATGAGCTGAATAGATGGAATGAACCCGTATGCAAATGAGTTTTGATTCCCTTCCCTTTATAAAGTTAAAATGTTTTTGAGAGAGAAACAGATCCTCCAGAATGTGGGTGTCCGAGATTGTTACCTTGGACTTGCTGTATGTCTCTTCCTGCTGTCTGTCTGCCTTTCTTTCTGTCTGTCTGTCTTTCCATTGTAGAGAACAAAGCGGAGTGATGTAAAATAGAAAATGAGAAATGCAAACCTGTGGTGATTGAAGAGGAGGAAGGAAAATGAAAGAGAAAAAGCTGAAGAGTGGGAAAAAGATAAAATAAAATGAATTTTGGGGATTCCACTGTGAGTAAGAGCTGAAAAAAATGTAAGCTGATTTATTACATGTTTATCTTCTGCCTGAGAGCCAGTACGTGTTGTATACGTGGAAGGTAAATTGCACATTAAAGATTGAATCAAAACGCCAAATTCTTCCTCAATTCCTCCAGCTTTAAACCAGAGTAATTCTGTCAGCTTTGACGGATTTATGTTTTGTAACAGCAGCAGAATCAAGATCAAGTGTTTTAAGTCATTTTGAGTTACATTTATGCTAAAGCGATGAGAAATTTAGAATGCCTTTTAAATACTGTTGTGTCAGGGAATCTGCATGTTTTCTAATGCTTCTTTTCACCGGGCAGGAATTTTTTGCTATTGTCCTTCCAGCGCTGTTATGACTTTATTCTGAATCCAATGGCAATTCAGAAACAAGGGGTGTGGTAGCGTTATGTGCATTAATATTTTCCTTGCATTATGATTTACATATATTCATTTTTTCTTTTAAATCTGTATCTTAACCCACTTAAATAACACCTATTTAAACAGAGAGAGGATGTGAGTTAATCGGTGTATCTATTTTTTTCTCTCTCTCCATCAAATGCCACTGATTTTGAAAGTACAATGTTTGATTGCAGCCGAGGGGTTTGACTGGCTATACCTGGTCTTCTTTCACATTGATCCTTTACTTTTTTGAAGATGGTTTATTTATTTTTTCCTCTATGTGTTCTGAGCTTATCTAGGCATCCAAAAATTTGTTTTACAGTATGGAAAAATAGATGAAGGAAACGCCACACCTTTCTGTGGTGGAATTTCCAACAAATTCTCCCTTGGGTTAGAAGGGTGCAGAGATGGGTTTCTGGAGTCTGCAGGATAAGGCAGCTCCCACCCTTCCACCTATTAGCCTGAATAGAGACAGGCAGCTGCTCTTTTCTTTTTCTGGATAGTTTGCTTGCTGCAAAATGCAGTTTTGAATGAACTGAAATTATTTACAAAGCTCAACTGAATGCAGCAAATAGTACTGGGGAAATAATAAAAAAGTAAAAATATTTTAACATTTTCAGAATTAAACCTTAATTTTTTCCTTGAAAAATATGTTTTCATTTTCTTAATTGCTCTAATGCAATAATAATAATAGCAAAAAAGAAACAATTCTTTGTTTTAGGCCAAAAAATACCTTGTACCTAAAATGAATGTGTTTTGTCTTCAGAAAATAATTTTTTAAAAAATCATTCCAGGTTCAGCCAAATGACATTTTTCTTTTGCCTCATTTTTCTTCTTTTTGGCTAGTGGATGAAAAAATTGCTAATCGACATAGCTTTGGTGCAGACCATTATTTGGACCAGCTATATTTCACAGTCATCTGGAAGAATGTTGAGATTTTATTTTTTGTGGGAAATGGTGACGAAATTTTTGATGACAAAAATGTATACTTTTATGTCTTTTTATTTGTCAAATTAAACACATTATCCATCTTTTCCCATAATTAAAAAAAAGAAAGGAGAAAAGTCAGTTTTCATTATTGAAATGGATTTTGTGTATTATTTTTGAACTGATTCCCTAATTTCGTGAGCAAGGCTTCAGCTACTCTCTCTTCTGCAGCTTTTCAAGTATCTGTATTCCATCTCAATTTGCTTTGGGGACGAGGCTTCACAGGTGCTTAAACCAGTTTTGTTGTTGGATAAGTGGGGCCTGGAGCTCCTAGGGAGCGGGGGGAGCGGGAGTTTGAGGATTGCTGTGATTGCAGGACAAGGGCCTGAGGTTGCAATGGGGACTCTTTTGCGAGACAGAGGTTTCAAATATGTTGATGACTACCTGTGACCTTCCTGGGGGGATTCATTAAGGAGAAGCCTGAGAAAATTGATTCAACGCTGCATTTAATCCTTTAGTGGATACTGGATATCCAAGTCCATTCTGGCAGCTCCAGTGGTCTTACGCTAAAAGTCTGTGCATGCATCAAAGAATGTCTTTACTTTTCACTGTAATCATTAGCTGTAGTCAACATACTTGACTAAATATTCTAGGTGTGATTATGCTGAATCTAAATTACACCTAGAATTATTTTCTTTAAAATCAGATCTGGTGAGTTCAGGGGGGAACAAGATTTAAAATCCTGAACAGGAGGCGAGCGTATCCCAGAGGAAGGCAACATCAGGTCTCTGCAGGCTGGCTGTGTCAGCGTTCCTCAGCCTTTTCTAATGGAGCCCCTTTGAAACAAAAATCTTGGGCAATTTCACATGCCCGAAAAGGAGCCATCTGCACCTGCAGGCAGTCCCAGGCAGCATCCAGAAACTGGCTCCCAACCCTGTCTGCCAGCACTCGTGCGTCGCTGCCAACAGTGTGGGGATAGATGTGCGGTTTTTCATCTTCTAAATGAGATTGTTCATGGATCAGCTTCTGGTGTCTGACAGCAGTGGTCCACAGCCCACAGGCTGAGTAATGCTATCTAAGTAGCTTGCAGGGGTTAGGGTGCCTTAACCAGGTCACAATTCATTGCTCTCATACTATTTTATTAACCATCATGTACCTTTGTCTGAACTATGGCCAGTTTCCATAGTACTTGAGCTGTTTCATTATTCTAATACTACACTGGTTTGTTTCAGTGAATTAATATTGAAACAGACCATATATGTATTGAAAATTTGCTTGCCATTCATAGACTACTTTATTTTCAATAAGTACAGTATAGTTACAATATAAAATATAAATACAGTAATCTTTTATATTTCAAGTATTTATATATTGAACCTGTTTGAAGAAAAAAACCCAAAACCTCTGGCTTCTAATGGATTACTAACATTACAGTTATTTATTACAACGTGCTTTTCCAAATAAACTCCTTGCTGGGTGATCGTCACATTCCTTTTTTAAATAATGGGAGGGTTACAAAAAGGTGATTAATTGATGTTTGCCTGTTTGTTTTTTAACTGCTTATACAGAGTCTAACCATTTTGTGTTAGTAATACACAGTATAATAGGCAGTGACAAATACTGTAAAAATCTGTGTACTTTCAGCAGCTGAAACATTGCTAGTTCTTTTAAATTATTAAAAATGTGGAAATTGGAAGGGAACAAGAAATGGCCATCTACTCTCTCCTGTTTACTTTTTTCCCTCTTCCTGTATTTTTGGCTGTTTAGATCACATCTGAAACATATGGATTGACCAGTGTGTCAATGTGCAAAATATGTGGTTTAGACTGTTTACATTCCTCTACACTGTTTCATCCTGTCATCTGAAAATATATAAAAAAGCAAAAATTATGGAGCCCATAAATGTTTGTATTCTTCAGTACAAAAAACCTTGCTGAAATTGTCTCCAGGGCTGTGACCTATTACGGCTTGCTGTAAGTATAACTGAAACTATACTATATTGTAACTATACTGTAAGTATATGCTATAGAGATTACTAAAAATAATACTTAGTATTAGAAGTCTTTATTATTATTGCTGATGACCAGAACTTTTTAAAAATATGAAATAACATTTTCATTATGCACTTTTCCATATCACTGTTTTAACGAGCTGCAATGTATATAGATGGCCGACTAGGTGTAAATATATGTTTTTCTTAGTGATTTATGCCTGCTATTTATTTTGCCATGTATTTTTTCTTTAAATTAGTGAAAAAATGCAAAAAAATCAGTAAATTTTCGGTCAAAAAATGAAATGGAATATGCAATGATTTTTATCTTTCATGAAGCAAAATGGTCTGTTGCACAAAGTACTGTGTTGTTGGAAAATGTGATTAAAATGGAGACAACAGAATTGAACCTCCAGATAAGCGGAGTGGAATAATTCTACAGGAGAGGAAATTGAATGTTTGTTATTCGTGACATAGACATTGGCAGTAGAAATATAACTACCGCCTGAAATTAAAAATGCATCCAGGAAATAACTGGGTGTTTCAGAAAGCATATTGGGAACAAATGCACTTGCTTCTGCCCAGCCCAGAATAAGTGCTTGGGCTAATACCCAATACTTTATCATGAGATGTGAATTTTTTTTCAAATACAAATTAACTGTTCCAGGGTTGGTTTTTTTTAAATTTTTTTTTTCTTGTTGGTTGAGGGGACAATGAAAGTGTCTGTGTAGTTGCTGAGCTGAAGGCACACTGTGGACCTGATGCATTTGTCATCTTGAAGGGTTCAGGAGAAGGAATACCTACAAGCAGTTCGTCAGCTGACATTGCTGATGGTCTTCAGTGACATGGTGAGAACCTGGGATGTAATCCTGGAGCAGGGTGTGCTTAGCACCAGTGTATCTATGTCTGATGTGAACTGATTGATACTGGCAGTATTTAGCTCAAGAGCAAAGCTTAGGTGTGCTTTTTCTTTAAGACTGCATCCAAACTTTCGTCTTGGGTTTTTCAGTGGTAAACATGATCTTTATGGAGCAAGGAAAGATTTATAGCATCTCTGCATGTGAACATTCTTTGCCTGTAAACATGCATATTAGCTTTACTGGAAGGGATTAACGATATTTAAGGTCTGTTAATGGGTGGGCAGCATTTGCCTTGTACCTAAGCAACAGAGTCAAGGCTTTCTTGCTGAGCCTTAACTTGTGAGCAGAGCTGCTCTGCTGTTGGTAGGAGCGATGGAAAAGGACCCGATCAGTGTAGAAAGGGCTTGATTGGTTTTGGTGTGGTGTAACCCTGAGCGGGGACAAGGCAGGCTCCCCAAGGCCCAGCACACCGTGCAGCTCCTGTAGAGCAGTGAGCTGGGGAAGAAATTTGAACCGCTGTGGAGATGAAGGGAGGCTGCCTGTCCCGGGCTGAGCAGGGACAGACGGGCCAGGGCGAGCAGCCAGCCCAGCTGGGCGACACGGGGATGCTTCTCTGCGGGAAAGTTCAAGAAATGCGGGGAAGAGGGACAGTCAAAGAAATGGGGAATTTTTAAATGGCGAAGACCAGAAAGGTCAGGTAAGGGTTGGAAAGGCTGACGGTCTGGGTTTTAAATGTTGAGATCTGGGCTCACCACGCTGAGCAGCCGTTTCTCACTGACCAGTGCCCCACCAGCAGACAGGCGGGAGTGAGGCCGGTCTGCAGCTGCACCTGGCGGTGCTGTCACAGGCCATGAAGGAGGTCTGCCCAGCAGGCAAAACGCCCTGCGGCTCTGCAGAGCACGCAGCCCACGGCCCCGCTTCTGAAACCCTCAGCTCTCACGCCTTGCGACGCAGCGGGCCAGCTTCTGCTGAGTCTATGGCTGCCTCTGGTGTCACTGTGGTCCCTTCTGGCTGTGAGTTTTCCTTTTTTTTTAATCTCAAGATCTCTAGAATGAGTTCATCTTCCATTTTGCCCTCTTGGTTCAACTAACCAGATGTCAGTGTAGCTGTGAGATATGTATTTTTCTACTAGCTGTGGGGAAAATGTATTTAACTAAGTAAGGGTGAAGAAGATACATTATGCTCCTAATGAAATGTGACCATATTCATATTTTATTTCAAGTTCCCCATCGGTGCTAATTAATTACCACCCATGATGAGCTCATTTGAATAGTATCTGGATTTCATGTGAAGCTGCAGTAGATCATTGACTGGTTAAGAAGCATTAAAATCTCACTCTTCAGTTGTATGTTCAAAGAAACGTAGATGTTTATTAAAAAGAAAGGCAATAATGGCAACATAGAGAATAAAAGTAGGGGCTGATAAGGAAAATGCAGAGAATTTACTTGATGGCTTTAGGATCTTTATGTTCTTTTCCTGTTAAAACATATTTAATTTGAAAGGAAACTTATGGGAGAATAGTCTTCAGGCACTTAATATTACTTAATCACCCTAAAAAGGTTTGCCTTTCGGTGTAGCGGTAAAACTGTATATGATGATTGCCTATTAAGTATCTGTCCTGTAGGAATAGTTAATTCTGGTGTAATAAGATCTCCAAGCTATATGGTACTTAGTGACCTTGCTGGAATAGGAAAAAATAATGTTTTTTCAAAAAGTAGATTTATGGCCTGTTGAAAAGACTCACGTCCTCACTGCTCTTGCAAAGGCAGAACAATATAATTTTATGGGCTGTCTTGTTTGCAAATGCATGAATTTAATCCTTGAGTAAATGAGTTCTCAGAGGGAGGGGGGCACTCCGGGAATGACACTGAAAGGACAGAGGATGGCACATGTGAAGCTGATAAAGGGTCAAAGCAGAACGTGGCTGAAACCGGCATTGTGGTTTTTTAAGATCAGAGAGCGCTAATGCACGGTGATGGTATTAAACTCTGCAGGCAAACGGAGAGAGAGTTTGACCTTTTCTCCTCCTTGGCTAAAAAACCTCTAAAGCCAACTTACCTTGAAAATGACTGTGGAATTATGAGGATGCACTGGTCCACACCTGCCCTTTAGGGATTTCACTAAAACACCGGCTGTGCCGGTAGAGAGCTCAGCTGGGCTGTCCTCCCCAAGGAGACCTTTGGGACGGGTCCACCCCAGAGCTCTGGGAGGGAGCGGAGCTGCCTGCCGCGGCGGGTGCTGCAGGTTCGCGCGTCTGAGATAGTAATCTCAGAGCATATTCGTCTGCATCGCTGTCCTGGGACGTCTGCTCTCCGTGCTCATCTCCCCGGCAGACGGCAGCTCTGCAGGCGCTCGCCCGGGAAGCGGGAGAGGTGGGTTTAGCTTCCGTGAGCCCCGGGCTGGGGAGCACCCTGCGCTGCGCCCCGATGCCCAGCTGCCCTTCTGGCCTGGGTGGGGGCTGCTGTGGTAAGGCCGCCGGCCGCGGCTGAGCTAGCTTAGAGCTACCGCAGGCCCATTTACTGTGTTTCATGGAGGGGCAGTTAATATTTTTCCTTGTCTTTGGTGTGCCGGATTGTGCAATGCAGACGAGTGCCAAAGTTCGGCGTCCCCGGCTGTGCGTGCTGACCGTGCTGGTGCCCAGGCAGTGCCAGCTCCTCCCAGGTACCCTACAGAAACGCCGGGCACTTAACACAGGCAGCGGCACTGTCCCAGGGGCTGGGCACTTCCATCCTTTATTCTTCTTGACCTTCTCTGTTTTACCATATCATGTTTTCATTGATGATGGCTTGACTTTTTTCCTGCTTGAGATTGGAAGAGCGATTACCACGGAAGGGCTGGGCTGCTGGTGAATGCGTTGCTCAACGTCAGCAATGACCTTCTTAGCAAGCAACACTCCAGTGACCAATCAGAAAAATCAGACGAGCAAAATTTATTGCTATGGTATCCTATTTCAAGGTTGCAGATTAAGTTGCGTTTTATTTGAGGGCCTTAACAAGATGTTACTTTTGTTAATTTGTTTTTCCGTTCCTGTAATGGAAGTCTCACAGAGTGAACTGACAGATTGGTGGGACTGAACTGGGCTGTGGGTACCACAAGACGGTTACTTTGCAAAAATGTTTGTTCAGAGGTTTCCCTCCCAGCAAGAGAAATAGTTAAAGAAGCATATTTTTAATTTCTGTTGTTTGGTTGACTGGTTCAGCAGCCTAAGAAAACAATTACAGCCGTAAAGACATAGGCACACTGTTGGATACCGCAGCAGCGGAGCTGTTGGATATCCTGCCAAACAACGTGCTCTGCGCTGAGCCTCTGCTGATTTGGCTGTGTGTGTTGCTAATTCAGCTGAAAAAGTGACACTGGGTGTTATCAAGAATCGTTCAGTGCAATTTTCTCAGATGTTTGTTGTTCATTTGAGATGAAGGTTTTAGAGATAAATTTAAGAGTGGGTTCCTAGTTAAATTAAATGATCCAGAAAACCAGATAGTAATTGCTCTAGGATAGGCTGTACAAAGAATAAGGTTTTCATATCCACACAGTGTGGCTGCACAGTCACCAGTACCCCTGTCTTCAGCTTGACTAGTGAGCTTTACTGGGGGAGCTCTGAATTCCTGCCAGGGCTGGGCGAATTTTTGGATGGAATAAGTTGGGCTTTTTCTAGTAAAAAAATTGGGAATATTTTGCAACTTTTAATCAAATTACTTTCTCAGGAAAAGCTGGAAACTCCTTGATGCTTTTTAATTTTCACTCAATATTTTTATTTCAAAAAAATTTATGCTTATTTAGAATTTAAGAAAAGCAATACTAAAACAAAATAATTCATTCTTCTTGAACCACTCTGTTAAGTAAATTTACTTAAATTTAGTTTTTGAGGCTAAAATATTTAATCTGAAATCCCCTTATCCCCTTGACCTCCAAATATTTTATTACAGACCAAATATTCATTTTCACTGAACCCAAAGGGATTTTTTTGGTGATGCCTCATCTCATTGGAACATAAAGAAGTATGTTTAAAATGTTCCAAATAAATCTGAATTTTTTTTTTTTATAACTAAAACAACACTGTTTATACATGGTGCTATGCAGACGTAACATCTAATTTACAGATAAATGCATCATCCAACATCTTATCCAATCTATTTTTCCTCCAAAATTCCAAGTTTGGGGTATGAAGTTTAATGAAACTTGTGACTTCTCTTAGGTTTGTCAGAAGTGACGAGGTGTTTCCTGTCTGAGATGTCAGCTTTGATCTTCAGTGCATTTGAACAGTACTTATCTGTAGTTCAGAACTGCCTTTGGGTGAGATTGTCACCCTGGGATGAGGTTGTCACATCAGACAAAGTTGTGTCAGGGCACAACTGTGCGTCTATAATACTGAAGGCTTCTGTTTGCCTTTTTGCCACCCAGACTCTGATGACACTGAAGGGCTGCACCAGTGCCAGATTTCCCTTCTTTTGAGCTTCTGGATGGATTATTTTGTTAACAAAGATTGCTGTGTGACTCTGGAAGATTTTACCTCTATGTCTGTGTTGTCGTATTAAAAAACAACAGGGAAGGAAATCTATAACTTACCTCTTTGAAATTCTCAAAGGCTTCCAGAAAAGTGCAAAATGTTATACTCCTTGGCTATAAGTTTCATTTTTTATTACTAAGAATTCTGCTATGTGTTAGGGCACATTCTGTCTATGTGTGTGGCCACTTCTGGTGCCAAAAAAAAATACAAAATAGCCTATTTTTCAATATATATGTCCTCGAGCCATTATTCTGCATCTGACCTACAGTCTGGGTAGAGTTGCTTTGGCTGCAGTGAAGGTTTCACTCTTCTGTTTTACAGCACCTGGAAGAAGGCCAGGCACTGGAGAGAGCAAGGAGGAGTATGAGATACTACTCTGCGTCAGGACAGCCTTAAAACGAATGTCATGTATTCTCAGCTTTGAGAACTGAATTCCATGGGTTGTAATTGAATCCGCTGTCAGACCCATGGGGCTCAGTTCTTCAGCTTGGATATTTCTGCCTTCACATACATAGGAGATCAAAGAAGCACTTGATCATTCGCTGACTCTTCTGGATGGTGATAGCGGCAAGTAGGAGAGAAAGAATAACTGAAGTGAATCATTTTAACAGGGAGGTTTCATTGCAAAGGCCAGGCTCTCTCATGTTAAATAGCTATATAATGATTGAGTCTTTTCTTAGCTGATAGGCTCTGTGTTGCTGCTCACTGTTTAATTCACTCTGTTCTTTCCTCTCGGTTTTATCAAGGTTACATATAAATCCCTGAGATATTGTTGACTGAATGACGGTCCCCAAATAATGCAAAGTGGTGCAGTGCTCCTAACGGCAGCCACGGTGAGCTGCACTAGACCAGTGAAACCCTGCACCTCCCCAGTCTGAACGCCAAGTTTGCCAACTGACAACCTGCTGTAACCTCCTCTGTCCAGTACCACTGCTGTACAGTTATTGTTTCCATTGCTTTGTCTTATGCCAAATACCCATTTTCAGCAAAAAAAAAATCTTAGTTGTGACTGTAAAGAATATGCATTTGCACCAGCCACCACCACCCTTCCATAAACACTTAGGGAGCTTCTAGTGTAATCAGTGATGGCAATGTGTGTGCTGTGTGAAGGCTTGGCAGCACAAGCATCCCCTTATAGGGGGATTCATTCAAGACACAGGCTGATTTTTTTTTCTTGGAGGATCTATGTTCAAATTTTTCGTTCAGGCATCAGGAAAATTATATTTGTGGTCTATAAGCATGTAAAGAGTTATCATTACCAATGAGCTTTCCACCTCTTTCCTGCAATAATAACACCTTCCTAAATTACATTTTTCCAACTCAGTAAAGTGGATCATGCACTGATCTTATCCCTATCGTGCAATGCTCTTAAAAGCATAGAAATATTAAAATCCCACAGGTGCAGGAGCAGTGTGTTCAGCTAAGTAGCTTAAAACTGTCATGTGCCTCTTATGCTGAAAATGTATTTACACTAAAAATAATCAGATCTAATCACTGTTGCCTGTGGATACAGATGTACCTTCATACTGATGTGCTTTTCATATAAATTTTTATTGTAGGGGTTGAAGAGCTTCTTTGTGGCTGTCTGAAATGTACCATACTCACCAGTCTAGAAATTATAGTTCTTGGAAGAGCTCACCAGTTCCATCAGCTCATGCTGTGGCAATATCCATTAAACAAGAGGGAGAAACGCACAAACAAAGGACAATATTGAAGTTTCATTTTTTTTATTTCATCCCTGTCAGAAAGAAGAAATGAAATTTGAGGTCGGACTTAGCAAAGTCTGCAAAGGAAGAGAGAGCGATGGAACAGTTTTACAGGATGTCTAATGCAGGCGGTGTGGTGGATATTACATGGCTGAAGGCGCAAAACTTCATCCACTTTCTTCACTATGAAGTCCAACCTCCAGGCAGTGATGCGGCGGAGAAGATGATGTGTGTATGGTGGTAACCACGCAAGGCCACTGATGAAATCAAGATGGTCTTTGGTACAGGAGTCTTTGCAGTCCCACCTTTTTGAGGGCAGTTCCCAGTATGTGGTGTAAGTAATGCTTTTTTTTTTTCCTCAAAAGTCTACAATAAATCGTGAACTAATAATAGCACTATTGATGTTATCTCAAATTAAGCTTAAGTAGTTAAAACGTGGCGTGGTGAACAAGTCATCATTGTGTAAGTGAGAGAACAGATACAGGGCTGTTGTTACTCTGATAATGGCTCACGCCTGCGATCGTACTCACAGGAAGCGTCAGGGGGTTCCCCTGCTGGGCCAGAGCTGTACGCGTGTACCCCCAGAGTACACTACACTACACATTCACACACCAGATCACTACACCTTCCATGAACTGCAAATGGGATATCGCTACCAAATAGTTGATAGCTATGTCTGCGTGGTGCTGGACCTCCCCCAGTGCCATGAACTGCCTGTGCCTAGGTGAGAGTCATGAAACTTCTGTCTAGCTCTTGAGCTCCAGCTCTCCATGAATGTTGGGCATGCATGTAGGAAAACAGTTACACAGCCCATGTGTGATGAAAAAGTAGTTGGTATTTGTCCCCTGAACAAGTATATGTTCTGATCATAGCTGTTCATGTGAAAAATGGTGAAGGAAAGAGCTGTTCCCAGAGTTTGTTATTCTCAAGCCTTTTTTCTCTCAAAGCTGCCTAGGTGTTTTCTGTGCTGTAGAATTGCTGCTGGGTGAGAGAGAACAGATTAAAATGATTAGGCACAGAGCTATTTTGAAAGCAGGAGCAAGCCTGCCTTTCAGCCCCACAGTGACCGACCACTCAGTGTGTTCTTCCTTTGCTGCAGGCTACTGTAGTTACTTTTGAACCTTGCTTGCCCTGGATGACAAGGCATCTTCTTTTTGGATGTTCTTGGAATCTTTAAACCAGATAAGTTTTCAAGTCCCAGACTATCCTCCTGACAGTGCTGTGTCTTTCCAGCAGAATAGAAAGTATTTTTAGCATGCCATTTCAAACCAATGTACCTTCTGTCTGTCTAATTATGCTGCCTGGCAGTATACACGTTTATTCTACTTCACTGTAACCAGGGCAGTCCTCAGGATGCCCCAGCTGGCAGCTCACACCCCAGCCAGCCTGCACGGGGATACGTGCCTCTCAGCACACCGAGGTAATGCAGTGTCGCAGTGCTGAAGGTAGAGCGACTCAGTGACTCATTTCGTGATGCTCTGTCAGAAGTACAGTGTGTTATGTGTATTAATTGATACAAGTCCTTACTGAATTCACCAGCTTTGTGCACAAGCACCAGCAGTGAAAGCATCACAACTCTGATGACTTCATCACTTCTGAAAGTTTTTCCCATCTTCTCCTGTTCCCTGACTTACAAAACCGGTCTCTTTAATCTGGCCCTCTAGATGTTTCATTTTGGAATGAAATTCTGATTTTTCATTGTACTTTTTTTCCTCTTGGCAGAATCATTCAGGTGAATTCAGCTATATTTGTTAGTGCTGCTATAGATGTGAAACTTGATTTTGGGGCAGGTAAAGCATTTGCTAAAAAGATATACCCTCTATGTATCTTTTTCAAGTTGATCTATGCCACCTTCTAGTGCTTACTCACAGATCTTACTTTGTTTATTTTGTTCTGAATAAATCAATGGGCTGCATCCCCCTGACACAGCTGTGGCAGACCAGCAAGGCTACCTACATTTTGCAGATGAATAAACTGAGAGTCCAAACACTTAAAATGGAGAAGCAGCCCTGAATTCTGTTGCATGCTTATTGCTCTTCACTTGTGGCTTTCTGCTTACTATTCACAACAAACAAATGAGGACAAACACCTACACCCTTCTTCTGGTACGAGTGTGCCCCAGTGTCGCCCACTCCCGCTGTTTGTGCGGTTTGCTGCCTCCCCCTCCCTTGGCTGACGTTCTGTCCCCACTTCTTGGTCCTTGATCCCTCCCTGCCTCTCTCAGGTCATCTCTTTTGGGTTTTTTTTTGCCTTTTCCCCCTGTATATTGTGGGATTATATCTTTTTTTTTTTCTTTTTCTTGCTCTGGGACACTTTTCTCCCTGCTTCCAGATAGTGCTTGAACCTGGTGAAAAAAACCCAAACCTCATTGAGTGCTGGAGGGGCCTGTGCACTACTTCAAAAGCAGAATGGAAACAAATGGTGCAACACACAGAGGGGAGCGGACAGAGGCAGACAGAGAGAGAGGAACTGCCGCAGCAGTAACAGGTCTATAGGTCTTTGCGTGTTTTGCATTGCAGTTGAGGTGAGAAAGTGCCCTGTGGCATTAAGCACTGCTCCCTTTGCTGCCTCCCACCCATCATCTTCTCCTTAAGCGTCTGCATTTCTTCTTTATACTGTGTGTGCCTTTTCCAGTGAATGCTGATGAGAGGCATTAGTGCAGGCTGCAGACAGGTGTTTATTCTCAGCAAATGATCTTAGGCCTTTTCAAATGAGTGGCTGCACTTACACACTCCTGTAGAGATGGCTCTGCGCTTGCTGCCCTTTGGTACCCCAAGACAAGATAGCTGTTGCCGACTGTGGCTTATCTTTTTGGCTAGCGTCCCTTTTTGCTTCCAGGAAAATGATGAGTTTATGTCAGGTTCAGTAATCCTGACGATTGAGAGAAATAGCACTTTAATGCAAGTGTGAGTGTGCATGTGTATATATGGAAACTACAGCTTTGACAAGGCTCTCATCTCCCTTGGAAAAGAAACAGCAGGGCTTAAAAGCTATGGAGTCACAATATGCTGACTAAGGTCACTAGCTTTCAGTGACTCACAATCTGTTTTTTTGGCAGCCCAACCATACAGCAGGTTGTACTTTTTTGTCTTCTGTTTCTTTCCTTTAAAAAAACTCTACATCAGAAAAGTTAATACCTAAAGATATGCTGGAAGGTCTGTCTCTTTGACATGCACTCAAGTATAGAAATCTCTGTTCACTGGCATCCCTTCCTCATTCTGCTATACTAGCCTATTTTTGCGCTGGCAAAGAGGTACTTTTACATTAGGTTAAAGTTATTATGAAAAGTATTTGCTAGGTTGTCTTTCTGGTAGTCATCCTTATTTTCCATTTTCTGACCGCTCACTGCAGACCTGGAGAGGAGTGTTGGGCAAAGCCAGCTGAAGGAGGCAGTGCCATTACCTCACTGAGGCACTGAGATGTTTCTGGCTGCCATTAAGTATCTAGGTTCTAAAATGAGGGACTTTTCTGTGCTAAAGATACGATTTACACTGTCTCAGCACTTATGGATCATAGAATGGTTTGGGTGGAAGGGACCTTAAAGCTCATCTAGTTCCAACCCCCTGCCATAGGCAGGGACACCTTCCACTAGACCAGGTTGCTCAAAGCCCCATCCAACCTGGCCTGCAACACTTCCTTGAATACTTGGAATTAGTCAAAGAATGTAATTTGTTAGAAGAATCTGCCAAGACAGGATTTTTTAACTTTCATTTTTCTAAATTTTTTTAAGGTTTTCTCCGACTTTCCTCCCCTTTGTTTTCTTCTCTCTTTTACCCTGCAAAAATTTTGTTGTCTACTACCTGTTGAAAAAACTATCGATTTTGGAACAAACAAACATACAGTCATCAGGCAAGAAAGCTGTTTCATTTCAAGATGTGAAGGAAATTTTTTAATCAGATTTGAAATAAAAATACATTGCCCAGAAGATTTGTCTGTATGGATTGCCTGTAAACTCCGCTGCTGTGCAGCTGATGGCAGAGCACCACAAGCCTTCATGCCAAAGTACCAGGCAGCACTTCCACTGTACTGTGGCAGTACCTCTTAGAAGCAGGTCATAGATAAATGAACCAATTTGTATAAAAATAACCATCACTGGGATGATTCTTTCAGATTCATAATAGTGTATTAAATAATGATCATTAATTTGTTGTTTAGAAAAAACCCCAAACCCAGCCAAGCATTTCCACTTTCTATAGATAGCAATTCAATTACTATTGTGCTGGAGTTAAATCTCATGGTATTCCTCTCAGAAATTTTATTCTTTATTTATTCTCATTTTATAGACTGGGACACAGGGCATACTTGGCTGAGGACACAAAATGAATCTATTTGAAGTTATCTAGGAAATTTGCCATAGTTAATATCACTGGTTGAAAGGCTCGAGTATAAGGGAGGCTTTCAGTGCTGTCCGTAGCCTAGACCTCCTCTAAACAGATGCCCACAGTGCAGAAATGTCCATTTTCTGCTTGCACTGTTGCTCAGAAAGTTGCTCTGCCTATTCCTGCCAGGGAGAGATCTTACAGGAGAGGAAAATGCCTCCCCATGCTCACAAATGACTGAACACCACTGGAGGCAGGACCACCTAAATCACAGCCCCACTTTGAAAGCCTCCTGCTAACATTTTACAGTTTCACTTGTTTTTCACATTTCCTCCTTTCTGTGTTTTCCTGTGCAAGCTCAGGCAAGGAAGAGTTTTTCCTGGACACAGAAATCTGTGGCTCTTGTGGCATTTTTAGGCAAATTGCTGCCAATCAACCGGTTCACGAAGAAAGCCCTTCAGAGCAGACCTGAGGCCACAGCACATCGATGCTTCAGTGCCTGGGCACTTGCACCATGGTAGGGGCTTAGTAGTGGAAATTTTTATCTTTTCCAGCATGAAAACAAAGCTATTCTCTTGACTGAGATCTCACACAGCGCTGACACCATTTGCTGGGGTGCCGCCAAATAACAAAGGGCAATATTTTCTTTAAAAAGCAGAAAGCGTATTAAAGTTTCTAAGCTGTGTTTGTGAAAATCTCAGGGTTGCTTGATTAGGAGCTTGAAGATGGTCAGACTCCTTCCAGCTTCCCCACTTCAACCTTGTTTCTGCGTGATACTGCAGCTGCTCTGATGAAAAACAGTTATTTAAAAATTTGCTTGTAGCTATGGCAACCTTCATGCACTGTATTTCAATTGAAACTCTAAAACAGCAGCAGAAGTTTCTTAATAGGATATTTATGAAGATTTTAGTCTTTGTACATTTTAAAATGGAAATATTCCATTTTTAAAGGGGGGGTATCAAAATCTCATTAATCTTGGAACTGCATTTTTGTTGTGAGAGCTGCTGCTTAGCTCTTTTTTTGGTGGGTTTTTTGGTTGGTTTTTTTTTTGGTTGGCTTTTTTTCGTTGTTGTTGTTTAAGATTCCTCTGGTTGCTTTAACTCTTCTGAGCCTAAGACCTGGGGCACTTTCCAAATGCCTGCTTCTCCTGTCTGTGCCTGGCCTCCCACTCTCTCTAGCAGACTGCTGGTTTTGTAGTGGCATGGTGGAGGGACAGGGCAACGAGTTGTGTTGGGATCAGGCTGGCGGGGCTGGAGCATTGCCAGGGATCTCAGACTTTGCCTTCCTGCAGTAAAGAACCCAGGTGGTTTATTTAGCCCTTTTTACCCATGCAGTTGCCAGGTGTCTGCTTGCTCCGGGAGAAGCAAATAGGAGTGTTTGCAGTTAGATTATTTAGTACCTCCATGATATTTCAATGTTTCGTCTCAAAGGCACAAACTTTCAGGTGTACTCAGTTTGTGTAGGTGCAGTCATAGTAGGTTTTAACCTCGCAGACAACTCAGTTTTCTAGCTGCACCTCAGAAGGGTTAAATTTGCAAAGCTGCTATTTTTCTCTTGTTTTCTTCCCCCTTCTTTTTCTCTGTGCATTCACACCTTCAAAATCATGAGGATAAAATTAAGGAAGCCTTGCTGAGACATACACTCTGCTGCCTTAAACCCCCTCGAGCCGTGATGATATGTTCTGGTGCCTCCGAAGTGTGGATTAGGTCTAATTAATACTGTTTCTTGATCAATGGTTTTGACACAAATGCATCGAAGGGATTTATGTAATTACAGCTGTAACAGCAAGGGCTTTTTGCTAGGAAGCTCCCAGCGCTGCGGCGGGAAGTTTGCTCCTAATGATGGGGTTTTTGGCCTCCAGCCACTGTAGGTGCGTGACTACTCCCTCAGTCTTGAGGTTGGTTTTTTTTTTTTTTTGCCTGGGCAGGTTTGAAGCTACTGGTTTGCATGGGAAGATGCCTGAGGTGTGGACGGGCACATTCCTCTGTTAGCACGAGTTTGTATAACTAAGCATTGGCACCTTTTGTCCGTACCAATGGTATTATTCCTGACCCATGAAACGTTCATTTTTGGAAATGCCTCACAATAGGTTGTAATGAGCCAGCTGAGGAGGTGTTATCAAGGTATTCAAAGAGGATTTTTGTGTTTCTTTATTCTAATCTGTAGAAAAAAGAGTGGAATTGATCACATTTCTCACAATACATCTAAGAGAAAACACAGAAGGGATGTGAAATGTTCAACACCCTCTAGCCCTCCCATTCTGCATGTTGGATGACTGACATTGTCTCCACCCTCCTCCCAGCACAATGGACATCCAGCATCTAATCCGTATGCCACGTCTATTGCTGTGATCAGACGAGACAGGACCAGGACACAGAAGAATATACGCCTATTAGATAGGCAGGGCTCTAGTAGGGGAATTGCACTACTGCAAAAGAGATTAAATTAAATGATGAAACTTTGCAGTCCATTGACTGCGCTAAACCAACTACGTTTTATTCAGGGTTGTGAAGGTCTAATGGAGATTGAAAAAGCTGCCAAAGGGGCTGGAATTATATCTGTATTAGAAGGGGAAGTTTCTGGTTCGATAAGAAATTAGAAGGATCAAAGAAAATAAGGCTGGGTGGGATCTTAAAGAATCCTCTAGTCTAGACCATGCAATGTGCTGAGAGGCATGAATAGACATCAAGGAGATGCAGGGCTTGGGTTCAGGGCTGGATCTGGGCTTTAGCAGTTTTACGTTGTAAAATTTCCCTATCACAGTACAACCACATATCAAAGGATTTGCACAGCCCTGCATGCCTTTGGCATAGAGGTGAACGCGCAGGAATGAGGAGAGCTGAGGTGTGCCCGTCCTTCGCTGAGTACCAGCAAGGTCTCTTATAAGCCAGTGCAGCATGAAGGAGGCTGGAGGTACAGAGCTGCAGAGACATCATCCAGTCACGTCTGTCCTCTCTTCCACTGGATCTTATGCAGAGAATAACTTGGTCAGCCCCGAGACTGAAAGCTCTACTGCCTTTTTTGGGAAGTGCCACGTGCAGCATGCAGACACACAGGGCCTCACTGCACTGCCGTCTGTACGCTGCGGCTACGGCAGGGTCAGTGCCAAACTGGATTAGAACAGCATTACCACCATCTACTTCGGGACATATTGTACCGAGGCAGTCGTACCATGAGCCAAATCCTTCTGACTTCAGAAAAAAAGACTGTTGTCTGTTTGCATAGAGGCATTCAAGAAGCTATAGCATACCTTGTTATGTTTTTCTGGTTGGTTTGTTGATTTTACAGTGAAATTGTCTTCCTTCAGCAGCTGGAGAAAGTGAACACAATTAGAAGGCCAAAGACAGGGAATGACACTGGGATGATTTGCTTCAGTAGGATTTGTGCCCTGTGTAAGTTAACTTGCAGCTGGTGATCCACCTTTGCTTAGATTTCATTTTAATGGGAATTTTCTCAGTCACTTTTTAGGATGAGAAGATGGAGATAGATCCAACTCTTTCAGCAGTTCAGTGCTTTTAGCTGCAAAACTATAATGGAATGAAAAAATACAATTTGGAAAGGAACCAACAATGTTTTGTTCTGTAGTTTCCCACTGAAAAAAAGGAGGAGTTGTTTTCCCCTGCTACTCGAAACATGGAAACAAATTCTATCAACTGCTCAGAACTGGTAGGAATTAACCAAGTAAATACATGAGCTACAACTTATAAAAGCTGTTTTCAAAAACTGTTTGAAGAAACCACTGAATCACTGCACCTCCTCAGCACTCACTGGGTCGTGCTGCTGCCACCGGAGCAGCTTGTGGCTGCTTGCATTATACCAATGGCCTGGTGGAGCTGCCAGGACAAGCACTTGCAGGGTATCTTACATTGAAACTAATGTACAAATATTTATAGGAACCTTTAAAAATCCGTCTGTCACCCGTCTGGCTTCCTTTATTCAGATACAATGCGATGTTTCCAACATATCTGGTCCTTCTCTAATTTAATAGCTTAAGAGTTTTAAGACCCACTACTCTCTATCATTTATTTCATAGGAGCTTTCCAGCTAAATCTGGTGGATCTGTAACTTTGAAATTAGTCTCTCTAGTTTTCTTAGTTAGCATTTAAACTTTCCTTACTCTATCCTGGCTAGACACATGGCAAACTCTGGCCTCATATTTCTACTGTTTGGTTTTACCTTCCTTCAGGGATTTTTCTTTTTCCCCTTAATCTTGCAGCTCGCATCCTCAGGACAAAAAAAAAAAAAAAAAAAAAAAAGTGCTCTGAACTTCTGGTTGAATAAAACCATCTTGTATAAATCCCTTTTGAGGTCCACGAAATCTTGTGATAAAGCCTAGTTCTCTGATGCAAACTCCTCAAAATTGGCTGAGAAACTGAAAACGTGCATATTTATTTGAGCAGAACAAATATTTATAGGAGCCTTCTAAAATCTGTCTCCTGCCATCTGGCTCTGCTGCTTCAGAGGCACTGGAGCCTTCCCGGCGTGTTTGGCCCTCGCCTCCATGTGCGGGGGGGAGCGGGGCAGAGCCGCCGCTAGGCTGGCAACGATTCAACGCCTTTTTCGTATTTCGGGGCTTTTCCTCCCTTTCCTCAGCATGGCAAGAAAAGCTGCGAAGCTCCCTTTACCCAGTAGAGGGCAGAAATGGAACAGCAAACACCGTGCGCAGCGCGGCGGAGCGGGGGGAAGGGGAGCGCCCGCGGCGCGACCGGCGCCGAGATCCACGGCCGCCCGCGGGGGGGCGGCACCGCACCGCTCCCACCGCTCCGCTCCGCACCGCACCGCACCGCTCCCACCGCTCCGCACCGCACCGCACCGCTCCGCTCCCACCGCCCCGCTCCCCACCGCCCCGGCCCCGGCCCCGGCCCCGGCCCCGCAAACCCGGGCGCTGCAAGCGAACCCTGCGTGGTCTGGGTTGGGAGCCCTGTTAACGCACTCCTAGTTTTTTAAAAAAACATAAAGCGCTCAGTTCCAGAAGGGGAGGGGAAGGTGAAGGGAAAGGGGTGCGAGCTGGAGTGTGGGCATCTGGTGAAATGGGTTGCTAAGTGTCTGTCAAGCATTTGGGGGGGTGGGGGGAAACAGAGGATGAACCTTTGCCGGTTAATTCTATAGGCAGAAATTGTGAAAGAGAAGGTCTTTCGCCTTAAGAATATTAGTTTTAGCAAAGAATTTACAGGTGGTATTGGAACAAGGGGTAAAGTCACTAAAGGGGTGTTCTCAGAACCATTACTTCCACTGACTGGCACTGGGAATTTGTCCCACTCCTTTCCTGGACTCTGCAGGAGAAGAAATCCAGTGATCCCAGGCTTGTTTAATCAAAATAGCTCTGCAGTTGCTTTTGCTTCGGGGATTGTCTGTTTGCACAGAAGATTGCTCATCTGAACCTCAGAAACATTTGCTTCATCTCCTTCCCCCTTCCCTGAAGAAGCCTGGTTTGCAGCGGTGTGTAGCTCCCTTTCGTCAAGCTGCCTGCAGAGCTACTTGGGAAGCCAAACACAGCTCTCCACATTTATTAAAATGCGTTGCTTGCTTTTTGTCAGCAGTGCTGATGTTGGTAAGAACAACAGGGCAACACCTTAATAGGCAAGCCAGGAGCCTGTGTAGTGTTTATCTACCTCACACACACATGAAGTCTGGTTATGGCTCAGCTATTGCATTACAGGCAGTGGTGGTATTAGTTTCGAATGGTGTTGGAATTAAGTACAGCTGGGCCTGTGTAGAAGCCTAGATAGCTGCTGAGCTTAATAGTGAGCTGCAGAGCCGATTGCTTCCAGGGCTGTGGTCTGAACCCAAGCCCAGTGTGGGGCCCTTAAGAGTGCAGATCTTTGGGGGCACTATTGTGGCAAAAGAAAGCTTTTAGCTGGCTCAGACTGGCCACAAAGGCTGAAAGACCCTGTCACCATGGCAGTATGGAGTGCTGTGAGGGCTGGTACTGGGGGTCTGCCACTCTCCATCCACACTGATGAAATACAAGAGAAAGAGGCAGCTCTCCAGGTGCTTTGCTAGGAGAGCATATTACAGATATAGAAACAATTCACCGGGCGCTGTCCTCCCGTGGGTAGAGCTGCCTTTCCACAATGCACAGAAGCTCCGAAAATGCTCCTTCTCCACGCACGGGAGAGGGAATACTCTCCTCTGCTGCCGGTACTGCAGAACTACTCCAATTAGTCAACAGTTTTAAGGTAGAGGTGCTTTTTGGATCTGAAAAGCTATGGCCGCTGTCCAAATCATCTAGGTCTTTTTTATATGAATAAATATTACAAGTATATGACAGAGAGATAAAGAGCCTCACTGAATAGTTGCACAAAGAGGCTGAAGGATAGCATTGAATTGCTGAAATAAAAATGCATCAGTGGATGTAGACGGATCTCACCTGTGAGAATTGAAGTCCCTTTTGTCTGAATGTCTAGTTGTGACCAACTGGGATTTGCACCCCATCTCAAAAGGTAGAGCCATTTGTTTAAAATTCTTAACCTTCATTTAAGAGTTGCTTCAGTAATGACTCACGGAGGAGACTGCAGTGAATTGAATCACTACTCAAATTGTCTACTGTGTGAAGAATTTAGTTGCAGAAAAACGTTTAGTGAAAAACCTCTAAGATCTAAGACGATCACAGCCCAAACTACTGTAACCATTTTAACTTGCTAACTGCTGCAGTCTGGGCTCAGCCTCACTGCTGATGGTATTTTCCACTGCAAGATTGTTCTCCTACATTTCTTTGAATTATGTTGGTATTGCCCAATGTCCAAATATAGAGTAACTCAATGTTTCCATTCAGTGCTTTTGTATGTAAAATGTGTTAATCTGTTCTAAGCAGCAGAGCATCTTCTATAAGCTGATATTTTGGCACCTCCTTTGGTCTGTAGCTATTTCAACTTTCCTGAGCTGTTTGAAGGGGAAATGTGTCCTGGCACAGTAAGTAGAGCTGCAGCGGTCCCACTGCTTAAAGACACTGAGGTGTCTTCAGCCAGTGGAACTCTTCCATCAAAGGAGTCCAGGCCTACACGGACATGCTGAAATTGTGGTGGTAATGTTGCAGACACGATTTCCTGTGTCAAAAGGAGGTACTTTGTTCCTAGCAAGTCAAAGACTGGATCAGAAAGGTGAGGACTTTCTGAGGAGGCTGAAGTTTTAGTCTTTAAGGACAACAGCTACTATGGAGAAGCTGGTCCTAAGGATGGCAGGGGCAAGGGGATAAGGTCTAACCAGAGATGCCTGTGAGCAGTCTCAACAGAGGATATCCAAGATATCGGTGATTCCAATACGCCATATAGGCAGTCCTGCTCCTTTCTGCACTGTGAGTAAGCCAGTTCTCAGCTCTCCACCCAGCAGAACTCAGCCTCCAGCAGCAGCGCGAACAGCCTCCAACACCTCCATTTGCACCCAAAGAGAGGTGCTGCTTTGGAAGCTGTGAGGGAGGAAGGGAATGAGCAGCCAGCTCTGTCTGCTGTAGGCAGAGCTGTCTGGTACAGCCCATGTCCTGCAACCCTCTCAGCCTGTGCCCATCGTGGGCTGTGGGAAGGACCTGCGCAAAAGGCAGGGCTGTCTCGCTGTCGTATTTCAGCTTTCCTTGCTCATAATTGACTGTTAGATATCTAATCTTGATTCAAGCCGGGGAGAGGCTTGCGGCTTCAAAGTAACTAAGTGGAGAGACCAAGCATTTCATGGGAATCTGAGTAACCTGTTGGATGGCAGGGGGGACACAAAACCTCAATTTCCCAGAGTGAGTGATGAAATAATTACATCATAACTGACACAGCTGCTGATTTTAAGGAGGATAAATTTCCCAAGGGCGATACTAAGATGACAAGCTTTCAGCTCTGGTGTGTCATTTACTGCTCTTCCCTGTGTTGATTTTTTTATAGTGGTTTCTGTGGAGCAAGTGGCTACCCAGCAAAATTAATGTGGCAGAATGAGACCCTCAGATGGGGTCTGGGATTTCATCACTGAGCTTTTCACATATTTCAAAAAACATATTAATGTTAGGAGAGACCATTTATCAATTACTTAGTAGTTTGCTTCCCAGCCCACACCACAAAAATTTCACCCAGGGGTTCTTGGAGTGCTCCCAGGAGTTATTGGCAGAAGCAGCTCCCTGAAGCTAAAGTGGAAGAGACAATTTAATGTGACTAAAGTTTAAAAAAATGCTTCTCTCCTTTCTAATACAAATTATCTGTGATGAATTATCACTCCTCCTAGGGTTAGAAAATAAGCTCAACAACTTATACCTGGCAACATTTAATAGCTGTGCATATGCAGCCTCTTTGCTCTGCGACCCAGGAGAACGGCTTCTTAATATTCCTCTTAAAGACTTAGTGTTTGTGTTGGGTTTCCTGTAAATTCATAGTGTTTCATTTGAAGCCAAACTGCAACAAAACCCACATAACGATTAGGAAGCCTTGCACGTAGATGCAGAAAATGCAGTCACAAGATTGCTAAATAGAAATTGCTCTATCTTTAAATGATCATGAGCTGTCAGCTGTTCCTTTGTTCGGATTATTATAGACACACATAAAACATTTGATTGAATGCTCAAGTTTTCACCAGCTAGAATCCAGACGGATGTCTGATAAAATAACAAACACACCCCACTCCACCCCTCCTCAAAATCCCCTTCCTGCTTCGGCTAAATTTCTCCCTGCGTTGAAGCCAGTATTTCATGGACTAAATTGGACAAAGCAAGCAAACAATCTCCTTCGCATTGATTTCCAAATCAAATCATTGTTAATCACATCAATATTCCCAGCTGATTCAACAGTCTCGGAGGCCGGCTTTCTGGCTCAAAAAGCTCCTCTGCATGGATGTCATGGAGCCCTCTGTGTGTGCCACCCAGATTTGCTATTAATTATTGTTGGAAACATCCAGGTCTGATTCTCTCGCCTCTTCTTTCTTCCCTCTTTCCCCTCAGGCAGCAAGGAAGAAACAGAAACACCATTCTTCACTTGACAGTGGACTTCTGACCTCTCTCAGTGATGTGAAGGAGGCAGCTGCCTAGTGCTGAAATACAGATCCAGGGCACCACGGGCTTACCTGTAAGCAACCACAATACCTCAGCCACTGGAAAGCGCGGCAGATATTTCAGTGTGGTAAGCTGCTAATTTCTGGGGCTAAACTCTGCTCTTTTGTGGTACAGCTCTGATGGGGGGTGTGACAGCTTAGAGGTATCAGAGCCTGCCTCCTCAGGCTGTGCCGACGGTGGAGCAGAAGCCTGCTCCTGCAGACATTTGTCCAAAGGATTAATTTCAAATCCATGTGCATCTCTTTAGGTTCAGTGAGATGCCTCTCACGCTTTAAGCTAAGCAAGTGCCTGTGCTTTGGGAGGATGGCAATCAGGGCAGAAATGGTGGAGCTGCGGTCTGACCATGGCAGGAGCAGCACTGGCATTGGCAGCCGGGTGCTGGAAGGAATGGTGGCAGGACCTGGGAGGAACTCGGAATCAGCTCCTGCCTCCGCAGCAGCTCTGCCCGAGGTCAGGTCTCACCGCAGGCGGTGAACAACTCCTTCCCTCCTTTGCAAAAGAGGGAGCAGAAGAGAAGAAAAGGTGGCAGACTCGAACACGACTGTTTCC
This sequence comes from Haliaeetus albicilla, assembly GCF_947461875.1. Classification (NCBI taxonomy): domain Eukaryota; kingdom Metazoa; phylum Chordata; class Aves; order Accipitriformes; family Accipitridae; genus Haliaeetus; species Haliaeetus albicilla. Next base: position 9,586,215 of record NC_091509.1, on the reverse strand, counting down.
AGTGATAACAAGAAACCCCAGCAGTGTGCGCACATGCAGGCAAAGCAGCACACACAAACACACAGAGCACATCACGATCAGTGTGGAGAGGTCTGTCTGAGACCAGATTAACGATCAGTCTGAAAAGGAGAGGATGAGCCTCAGAGACGGAAATACCTTCTCCCGGTTAGACACAGCTCACAGAGACTCACTCTGTGCACATGTGGGCACAGCTGGTTGGGAAAGCATATGCTGCCCATTTGACATGTAAGGAAGTTACCCTGTCAGATAAGCAAGACTTCAGGACTATATCTGTAGCATCTATTAGGAACGGCAAATTAATTAAAAGTATGAACTAATTAACCTCCTTGCTCTCTGCCTCTTCCTTTGCCAGGGCAGCGAGGCTCATCCTGCCGTAAGCCCCGCAGCAGCCTGCGCTGTGTCCCGGGCAGCCTTGGTTTTCCTAATGGCCTGTGTGCTGCTCCCTGTGCATCTGGGGACGGAGGTGCCCTCTGCTTAATGAGGCCACTGACAGTTTGATGATGCTATCTGTAAAAGTGTTCTCCCCTGTGCCTTTACTGAAATTGTCTGTGGACTGGCTATAATATGGCTTTAGGTGTAGAGTAGGTTCACCAGCAGAGGCTGGGATTGGAACAGGGTTTTGAAGGGTCTCTGCCTTAGAAGTGGAAACCCGATGAGTTGAAGAGGGGTCTAGAAAGAGACAAACTTCTCTTAAGATGGTTGAGCTGAATTTAGGGAATATTGGTGTAACATACAGCCCTTTGAACTATCTAGCAGAGTAGGCTTGGTATAGCCTCAAGGAAGCTTTAGCCAAGGGGAAATTGGGTCTAACTTGATATCTGCCGTGGTTAACCTGCTAGAGACCACTGCATCCTCTGCAAACAGCAGAGACTGCGCACAAGCTGGTGAGCGCAGCAGAGGGCTCTGCAGTGGCTGCACAGTCAGCCCACGTCAGCGCTACAGGTGGCCTCACCCCGTGAAAGCTAGTCTTTCTTCTCTTGCTGTCACATTTTCCTGTCTGCTCACTTGTAAATCAAATTGCCATGTTCTCTGATGATAATGTTTTACTCCTCCGAAAGTTACTGTTTGCACAGTGGCATCTGTACGATGCTATTTTCCCCTCTGAATAATCATTTTCATAATCTGAAACTGAAAAGAAAACCCAAACAACTACCATGGAAGAAAGGAAAATTCTCATGGAATAAATTACCATAGACTCAGTTAAATTTCCCTGTAAATGCATATTACTTCTGGAGCTTCCTGTGAAGACAACAATGAGAATTACTCTGCTCAGTTTTTACCTACTGACCCTACCAAATACTTTCCTCAGCATGCTATCAGAGGTGTTGTAGAGCTGATGCATTTGCTATTTTCTGTTTAATAGAGCTGATATTCAAATCGAGTGATGTCCCTTGTCACAAATATAATTTCATCCTTCTACTGCACTTGCCAAGAACAATGCAATGACTTCACTGTTAGATACTGTGCTTGGTTCATTACTTTAAAATATGTTAGCACTTTGTTCATAATAGGTTTGATGGTTTAAACAATATAGGTGCTGAATTTTTAATGGTAACAATAAGGTATTTATTTTATTTGTATTTGAAGAAGGAGCAGGAAGGACAAGTACCTTGTGAGGAAGCTTTTTTTTGTGAGATTAAGTCCAGTTTTACAGCCATGCCAGATCATGTCAGCACCCTTTTTTGAGGTGATCCTGAAAATGTTGCAATTACTGCAGGTGATTTGTCATTTAAGGATGTTATGAAAAATACTTCAGGGGCTCTCGCAACACATGGGTGAGTTTTACCTTTATCCTCGCAGCCCAGCAGAGACGGTCTGGCCAGCCATAGGGTCGAAGCTGCATGCAGAGAAAGAAAATCTTGCCTGTGCTCAAAACCATCTTAAATCAGTGGCAGAGATGTTTCTTGTGGGGGTGCAAAATTTGACATAGGACCATAGGCGTGGGTTGGGGTTTCAAGATCATGTAGCCATTGGCACCATCATCTCCCCTATTTCCTTCTGGTGTATTGAGTGCTATATTCAGGTCTGATGTGTCCAATTAATAGTGAGATTGAAACTCTACCAAGTGTTTCAAAATTATCCTGCAAGGAGCAGAGCATGAAGCTGCAACAGGAGGGGAGGGAGGGGACCAGCTGTGGGCTCTCGCAGCATGGAGCAGCTCACAGCATCCCATGCTGCCAAGGTGCTGTGTGGGTGGGCTCCTTACTGAGGAGTTTGGAGGTACAGCCGGTGATAAATAGCATTACAATGTGCTTTATGCATAAAGCATCCCTGCCTTGAAGGGGCAGCAGGCTTTCTGGGGAGAAGCACGGTGGCATTTCTGGATGTGGTGGTCTGCCCCTCTGCTCATGGTGGGCTTCAGTTCGCCCTGCAGGGCTGCTGCCCCATCTTCTCCTGGCCTGGCCCCACACCAGCCCCGTTCCTTAGGGCAACTGCACAATCCTGTTGACATGTCCACAAACGGCTTCATCGGTCTTTCCCCCGCTTGGGAGAAAGTTAAGAGGCTGCACAAAATTTCCATATTGCAACACGAATCTGGGGGTTCCCCTGGCAGGACTTCCCAATGGCGTGTGGGGAAGAGAGGCAACATTTTAAGGAAGGAACATTTGGCAGTATTTCTGTAAAAAACAGAAAATATTTTATTTTCAAAGCCTTGTGCACAAAATTTGGCTTCCTCTGAAACTAGAAATTGTCTCACAGCAACATATGCTAATTCATTAGATGAATTTCATTCATTGAAATGCGAACTAGAGTAATTTCTTCCTACTTTTGAATGCAAATTGCAGTTCAGCCTTAACTATGGCGGTATTCCCATTACACAGGGCTGAAGAATGTCTGTAATATTTACTTTACTCTTGCTTTTAACTTAGCAAAATCTTTTCTCAATAAGCTTCATCTCATCCCAGAGCAGCCTTTTGTGCTGTTCCTCACGTTGCAGTTTTGCACGAAGGGGTCAGCTCAGCCCGTCAGGATAACAGCATCACCAGGACCATAAGTCTCCTGGACACCTGGGGGGGACCATGTTGGGACTTACAGTTCCCTTCTGGTTTCATTCCTGGTGGGAACTGGGTCTGTCCAACCTGCAGCAGTCTAATACTCACAGAGCAGGGGTCTGCTGAGGCATAGCCAATATCTGGCTTATTTTCACTTTGATTTAAATGAGCAATTAGTTAATTTATAAATAGAGGAATTTGCTTCCATTTTGATTTGCAATTTGAATTAATGATTCTTTCAGCAAAAATAAACTACCCCAATAATAACAACATCTTTATAACCTCAGCGGTTCTCTTTGGACTGCTTATGAAATTTCTGCATAACTCCCATCAGTACTGAACTCTTACTAAGCATCATAACCATTGAAAAAAAGAGGAGGAGTAGTGAGAGGGAGAGGATGAATTTTGCTTCCCCCCCTACATTAGATTGTTTCTTAAAAAGTGTTTTGATAACTTTTTTTATGCTCACAATAGACTTGCCTGTGTATTTATGTGTGTTATTCTCTCTGTATGAGGCTAATGACTTCCTGAAATCATTCACTGAAAGCAATTGTTTGAACATCCCTCCGTGTACTTTAAAAGGTGATAAACTATAAGGTCTTCGTTATTGTTCAGCTCACATCTGGAGTCGACTCCAGCTCATGTCTGGCACGCCAAGTCAATAGCCTCACTCTATATTCCACTCACATCTTTTCCTTTCCTGAGCTTATTCTGTCTGACTTGATCCTGCCGGGTGGTGTAGTCACAGGAGGAACTGTGTGCAGGAGCGAGCGCTCCGGTTTGTGGTAGGAAGCTGGTGTGAGGAATTAAAACTCCTGTTGTGACAGAGATGGCAACAAAAGCAGAAAACTTCCTCGTGCAGAAGGAAAAAATGTCAACTGAGACATTCAGAGGTGACACACGGTTATCGAGCAATGACTTTCACACTAATTTCCAAAGTGCTGTTAATGTCAGCCTAGGTCAGATGCTGAAGCTTCCTTGCCAAAGGCTGCCTGCTGAGGTTGCTTCCCACTGCTGTGGCTAGCTGACGGGATTTGTTCCCACCTATGCTTTAGCATAACGGACACATAAAGTACAGTGAGGAGAAAACAAATCCTCTTTAATGCCCTCCCCTCCCGTTCCAAAATCCTGGGGATTTTGTGTGCCGATTGCACATAACAAGGAAAACCAAGTCAAGTTTCCCTGTGGCAGGGGTCCTCAGACCCATACTGTCTGTCAGGCAGTGGGAGCTGCCTGTTAAGCAATGTAATTTCCCCACCAGATAACATCATCGCTGCAACCTCCCGCTGCTGTCACCCATCTCCAAAGGGCCACTATTGCCCAGTCTGTAGATGCTTGGGGTAAGCAAGTATCTCAAGCTGAGAAGTCTGGTATTGGTACATTGCAAGGAAGTCCCTCAACCTTAAAATTGCTTATGGTAAAAAGCTCCAATTTGTAGATACTACTGTCTAACAGACCAAACCATCTCAGGAGTTTAAGAATAAACCTGGCATACACTGGTGTGACTGGTTGCGGCGTGAGGGAAGATTGGCACAAAGTTTGAAGGAAAGGCAGCCTAACAAACAGTCTTAATCTTTACCTTTCAGTATTTAAGTCTCAGTGCAGCTTCCTGCCATTATTAGAGCAATTAAAATGCAATTACTTTTTCATCTTTATTTCAGTTCTTGAGTAACTGAAGCCACTTTACATCAAGGGTGATCCATAAAGGAAGGCATTTAGCATGTGAAAAGCTGCAAAGGGTGGAAGACTTTGGGGTATCAGCAGTCAGCAGCCGAGCAACTGAGATTGGTAATGCTACAGTAAGCAACCTCCTTTGCACAGCTCTACAGGATCATGGAAAGAGGCCAATTGCTGGATTTCTGTACTTTATCTTGATTAAACGGCTGTTTCAATTTGGTATTCACTCCCTTCATATTTGTAATCACTTTAAGATTTTCATTTTATAGTATTCACTTATTTAACTGCTTGTTTCCTGCCAAGTCTAAAAAAAGAAAGGCTTTTCCCTCCCTTCTCCTTGCTGCAATAAAGGCAAGAGTTTACACAAAATTACTTCTATATTTAAAGTCTCCTGATGTAAATCTCTGATCACTTTAAAGAGTCAGAGCTGGTAGATATTGCAAATAAGCATTGGAGTGAAAGATCCTGAGCTGCTGGGAGAGGCTGACAACTGCCACAAGCGCGTGGGCAGGCTGATGGGTGTCCCTGGGGCACAGGGAGGGGTGCAGCACCCCTGGGACCTGAGTGGGTGCCGCCCCTCCTTAGATCCTCTGGAAGATTTGGGAGATTGCTGTGATACCTTTTCAGGTGTGTGCTGCCTACCTGCAAAGGGGCTGTGCTCCCCCAAGGCTCCTGCAGTGCTTTGGGATTAGGAACGGGAGAGCGGAGGCTGCCAGAGGCTCTGTGTCGTGGGCACTTCTCCAGAGCTGTGGGCAGAGGAAAGCTCTCCCCACGGGGCTGCAGTGATTGCCAGATTGGCAGCAGCAGAAAAACACCCCCCTTTTGGTTCCTTATCACCCAAATTGAATGTCATCTGTGTTGTATCTTAGCCAAGGTAATGGGAAAAGAAATACAGTCTAAATGTGCTGGAAAGAATGAAACCCTCTTAGATTTTAATTCTATTATTAGAGACTAAGGAAATCAACATATTCTTAGGCATTTGCTGGACTAGTTGGCTTTATCACACTCATTTGTGAACACTTATTTTATTGATGTTGAGGGATGTAATTTAAAGAAAGTGAGCAGCAGGAAAGTTAAAGATCATCTGAGGGGAGCTGCTTTGGGGAGAGGATCAAAAGTAGTGAGCAAATGTGTGTGGTATTGTCCCTTGGCCAATGGGTTCTGCCATTACTGTCCCCTTAGCAAAGCCAGTTAAATGCTTTGGGAACCTCAGAGGTGGTGGCACTGAACTGTCTGAGAAATCGGTATGGAAGGATTAGCTGGCAGCTTCCTGTGGCCAGCCCCGATCCCAACCGCCTCAGCCAAGGTAAACTCAAGGGTCACCGCTAGCAATGGTGCCTGCAGACACAAATGCCATTGCTCAGCTCAGTTTGGCCATAGTCTCAGATTACAGCCTAAAAACTAGGGCAAGACACATCCAGCTAATCATCTCACTCATCCAAGACTTGCACTGTGCTGTAAATTGGGTTTAATTACTGCATTTTAAGTACAAACAGCTTTTGAACTGCTGAGGCACTGCGTAACTAGTTTGTGAATCCAGTCCTAGAGAAATGTATTATGAAACACTTTCGCTTTTTTGCTCTCAAAAGTTGACTGGTTTTAGCACATACCTTCAGAGGGCACAGGGAAGGGCAGGAAGACTGGCTGAATTGCAGACTTGCAGAAAATCAAATTGGTCCAAAAACTTGGCTGGCTGCAAAACTTTATCAAAAGAAAAGGCAGCCATGGCACAGCCCTGCCAGAGCAAATCCACGGTAGTGGGGGCTAAAGGCTGCGTTTGCCTACACTCAGTTGCAGTGCTGCAGTGTGGGTGTTGCCAGACCAGTTCCTGCTGTACGTGGGTATGAGAGTCTAACAGGGTGCTGGGGAAATGACTACCCAGAGAAAACTCTGGTTTCTTGATATATATATATATATACACACTAGGTCAAAAGTGAAAGGCACTCACATAAGAAAAAGTAAAGTTGTAAGCCTGTGGGACATTTGAATTTAAAACTGGGTCTGGTCAGGATCTGGATCTGATTGGGATTTTTATCTGATTGCTGATAGACTGCCAGGAACTGGTCAGTCCTTGGCACAAACCTGGCTTAAGGACCAGGACTCTGTAACTGCAGAGACTGCGTTTTCTAGATTTTCCTATCAAAAGTCTTTCTTTCTAAATAAATACACTCAGAAGATGTTACAAAGAGCAGTGAGTGGCAGGGCTGTAAGTTGTGAGTCTCCTGCTTCTAGCTTTTCTTAAGTTATAGTGAAAAGGAAGATGAAATGAGGACCAGATACTGCAAGGGGAAATCTAAAATCTATGGTAAGAGTAGTTCAGCTGAAAATGCTGGAGTCCTATGGCTCCTTACAATATGTGGGTTTTCCATGGTCAAAAAGCAGTAGTGCATTTGTGGTCTTGATGGCGTCTGAGATCTGAAAAACCCTCTCTATCCTTTGTATGGATTTTTTTTAGCCTTCTAAATCTCAGTGATATGAATCAATCATATCTGAGCACCTCTGTAAAAATCTCACGTCCTTTCCACTATGAGTTTCACCCATCATTCCCTTTTTCAATCAATAGAACAAAAGCCAACTTCAATCTTCATTCATAATTGGTACAGAAAACAAGTTTGAAGTTTGAAAAGAAAGTTTTGATCATTTGTCCTTAACTCAACGCCTTCCCCCCCTGCCCCAAATATATCTCTTTTCTGACCAGGTTTGGTAATAAGAGGGTCCTGGTAGGAATGAGTTCTCATGGGATTTCTGACACTGCTGGAAACAGCACCAACCTTGCCTTTTGTCATGTCATAACCAAAAAACTTCATAAGGATGTGTGTGATCAGAAACCTGAGATTTACAGAGTTGGAAGCGTTGAATGATGAAGCAAAAGCTGGAGCAGTCATCTGAGCTGGCTCTCCAGAGGCACCGTCACCTCGTGGTCAGAGAAGACTTGGTCTCTTCAGCTCTGTTTCATGCCACTCTGGTCTCTTCCGACTCTTTCCAGTCGTACAGAGTGATGCAAGGCTTTATTATGTCACACCCAAGGAAATACCTAACCTGAGCTTTATACCATATATAGACCACCCGTTTCATGGACATCACTAATGGTAAGACCAATGTTTAAAGGGTCTGTGGGATTTCAGGGGTGTTTGGATTTGGGGGATGGGGACTTAGGATTTTCATGGCTCTTTCTGGCACCGTGAGCATCATGAAGCATGGGCACCCTATAGCGGCTCCAGATCAGAGTGATCTCAGGGTCATTCATAACCATTAATGAATTGCCCAGCTTCTCTGCACAGTGGAGGTTTGACTTTGCTGTGATTTTGGAGGCAGGGAGGAAAGTTAAAGAGCAGCTAAAGGAAAATATGGAGATTTGCATTTGACTGAGCTACAGAGTGATCGGAGCCCAGTCCCATACCCCAGGAGCCAGCGTGCCTGTAGCCCTGTGTGCTCAGGAGGTGGGGGGACAGAAAAGCAGATGGTATGAGTAAGGGCAGTATCTCACTGCTGCAAGGAAACCGGGAGCTTTAGGTGTAAATTAGAGCAAAGCTTGGATTTTTCTGCATGTTAAAATTAAAGCTAGCCGACTCCTTTACTTGCTTTTACTGACCCGCTGGCTGAGGTGCAGAAGTCACAAAAATTACCATCATCACAGACAAGCCCTTGCTTTATTCACTGCCTGGCTTTACAGTGAAGCAAGGTTTTACCCTGCTTGGTTTTACAGTGAAACCGTAATTCTGTCCTCTATATCACAGTCACTGCAGGGCAGGAAGATCCTCGAGGTGACAGAGCTGGGGATGACATTTCTTTCCAGGCTGCCATGCCCTGGCCTGGCTGAGCTGCAATGAGAATAAGCAACCACAGGAGGAGGGTGGAAAATTACCTGCCAAGTCATTTGGTTTCCGTACGAGTGGTCCCCTTCCAGTTCATTCTGCTGCAGAAGTTTTCTCTAAACACGTATTCCTGCAGCTTGCAGCCAATTCCACTTGCTTTCCCTCCTGCAATTTCTTCTGTCCTTGAATTTGATCGAACCAAGCTGTAACTGGCGTGGTATTCAGGGCTCGGAGGATATCGTTTCATGAGCTGTGCTCCGAAAAATTAGAAGAGTTGACCCATTGCTCTCATCACCCTTCACCCCCAGCCCCAAACATGCAGCAAGACCTGGGCTTGAGTTGGGGAGTTGCTGAATTTTTATTATTTTAGGCAATTTTTCTCTGCAGATTGATTTCTGTGAAACACCTCAGGGTATTTGCTAGCATAAACATTGCTCCAGTGGCACAGGCTGTTTGTTTACATCGATAGGAGGAAAAGAGCCCTTATTACTGAAATTTTGCCTTCTTCCCTCAAGCTTCTCCCTGGGAGCCAGCACATAGGCAATATTGATACCTGCTCTTTTAATTTAGGGCCACTTTTCTATATAGATGGATGTGACGATGCATAAATAATATACCACTTTGCTGCATGGATTGTTTATTCCAGACCTCATTGGCATGCACAGCACACAGGCAAACCGAAAGCTTCTCTGGATGGGTATTGTCAGATAACTTGCCAGGTTGTTCTCTAGAGAAAATCATCAGGCACACAGAGCTGGAGTTTGTAAAGTCCTTTTATTTTATCCTTTCAACGCACTCTGTGCTGGTACAGCAAAGTTCAGGCTGAATCAGCACTCCCATTAAAATTCCTTATTTTCAGGAATTTATAAGGTGCCCATGAAAAAGAAAAGAGCAGGACATGACCGTGTGAGAGAGGGGCTCCCGGGATGAAGTCGTTGGCACAAAATTTTAAAAAGCACACAAAACCAGAATGACAAACGCCTGTTGTATAAAGCAAACGATCGTGCAGGGGGGCTGTCAGGCTGCAGAAGGTGGGCACCAGGGAGATCACGCTGCTTCATTCGGAGTGTTTGGCCATCTGTGCAGACACCCGCCTGCCTGCACCCCATCGTCCCCCGGCTCTGCCTGCACGGGCAGGAGAAGGGGCCCTTCGGGTTTCAGAGGGTTTCTGGGCTCCAAAGGGACACAAATGCCTGGACAGCTTGTTTCTGTGGAGCTGATCATGACGCATTATATAGTCTACTTAAATAGATTATGAAAGGCCCAAGTCTCCCATTAATTGCAAAATTCTCAAGAACTTCATTATGAGCAGGCCTTAAATGTACAGTTTAGAGCCTTAATCACTTGATATGCCATATGCCATTCCCCAAATCTAATACTGTGAGCAAACCCCACTCCTAAGTGCTTTATGATGAACTCAATTTACAACTGATACCAAATAATATTCAATTCTTTCTTACTGTCTTACTGCTGGGAAGTATCTATCTATCATCTTCTGCTTTTTTTCCTATTGAAGTACATTATTAAATCTGCTGAAACGAGGGGCTGGATTTAGAACTGTTGGATAATAAACTCTGACCTGCTCTTAGTCCGAGGGCAGTCTTCGTGTTTTCTGAAAAAAGGGGGAATGGCGACCCACTCCTCTGTCTCTGCCCAGCTTGCAGAATACTGGTTTGCATAATGACTGTGTGTTAAATTTACATTAAGTTTATAGTTTATAGTAGTGCCTCACTGGCTACATAATGCATGGAAGCATTCTCAGCATCCAGATGCTGGAATGGGCCATGATTTTGGAAGCTAAAGTAAGTATAAAGGATTTTCCTCAGCTGACTGCATGGTGTTTTGTGTTAGTTGTTTCAGACTGGTGAGAGCCTACCTCTTCTCCCAGCATCTGGAGATGACAACGGAACATGCTACTGACTGGATTAATTTTTTTAAAAAATGTTTGTTATTAAATTTTGCAAAAATGCAAGCAGGGAAATACAGGCCTGAGAAGCTTAGTCAAAGCAAGCTTATTACCCAGAGGAAATTACAGCAGTCTTGCATGTATTAGCGGGGAAAAAAGGAAAACAAAAGATATTTTGTTAAATGAGACTTGTTTGGGTCATCTGCTGGAATTGGTTTTTTTGGTTAGTAAGTAATTGCCAAGCTAAGCTGCAATGATAATATAAGCATGGTAATAAGATAACAAATGCTGATGGAGAGCTGATGTGAATTTAGATGATTGATCCTGCTGACCATAAGAGCAAGGTGTCCTAGTTTAGTTAATGGGCAGGAAAGGCTTGGCAAAATGAATATGTAAAGTATATTGAGTGAGGCATAAAAGCCAAGTTAAATGCAATAATGTTTTGGACCTACTTTCATCTGCATGATGGCCATCAACATGCCGCAGTCCTGCACTGTCGGCCTCAGGCGAGGAGGCTGCAAGTCTGAAGATGACTGGCATGGTTAAGGTGTTCACTTGTGCATCTTGACTGGAGGCACCTGGTTTGATTTTAATAGCAAAGATGTGCTAACACACGCAGCTTGTTTTCTGATGCATATACATGAAGAGGGCTTGGAGGGACTGGTCAATGGGGAGAACGGAAGTATGGGCTGCTTTTTATTTTATTTTATTTAGACCCACAAATTCTGTGTCTAAGTAGGCTCCCTCCAGAATCAGCAGAAACAGAAAAGCTGTCTCTATGGGCAACTATGCTAGTTGCTCCTGCCTTTCCTCATCCTCCTTGTCTCAGAGCCCCTAACTAGATCAGTGAGAGCAAATTAAATCATTCCCCAGAGCTGGCCAGGTTTTCCTACCCACCCCAAATTTCTCTGGCAGGCAACCAAAGCACTTGTAGGAACAGAGGGAGATGTTAGTTGGAGAGTTAACACATCAAACCGCTACCGTCTGTCACGCAGAGCCCCAAACAAACAAACAAACAAAAAAGTATTTCTAATCTAGGTTAGATCAACCTGTTAGATCAATGGCTTTGCTCCTGCCCATGGCAAAACACACTTACCTGCCTTGCTGTGTGCCGAAGAGGCTTGTGTCGTCTCTACTTCCACTGTTTTAAGCAAGCTTCCCTGGGCTGATATGGTGGGCACATCTAGATAGAGACACAAGTTAACTCTTAATGCCAGAAATACAGAAGGCTCTTTTTTTTTTTTTTTTTTTTAAATTTCTGAAAACCTTCAGCTGAGGGGCAGTTCCCTGGAGGAGCACTCACACAGCCAGTGTCACAGTTGCTCTTACGCCGGCAACACCGTGTGGCTGGAAGTCTCCCACGGGCATCGGGACACCTGGTGCAAAGAGCGTGCAGACCCAGGAGCAGTTGGTAAAGCAGAACTCAAAAGCTGACAGTGGGAATAAATGTATTTCAGGTATAATAGGTGAGCTCCCTCAGCTCCATGTTAGCCCCACAGCAGCAAGAGAGAGAACCTGGACCGCTGCCGGGGTCAGTGGTGCTGAGCACACCTCCTGCCTCCTAACAGGCCGTCGTTATTCCGCTGCCGGAGACAGACACTTGCTCTCTCCAGACTGACTTCACCCCAGAGCGCTGCTGGCTGTGAAGCTAGTTGTCTCCTTTGAACAGCTTGGAGTGACACCCCAGGTTTCTGGCTGTCACCCATGGCTACAGCCCCCACCGGCAGCGTCCCGGCCCCGGCCCCGGCCTGGCCTGCGGTGCCACGTTGGTTCAGGGGCTGGAGGGCTCTGAGGAGCACCACGAATGTGACTAGAGCTTTAATTTCAAAAGTATTGTTTGTTGTTTCATAGTTATTAAATCTAGGGGGAAAAATGAAATCTGGGGCTGGAAGGTGTCTGTTTGGCTGAGCCCTGCAGCAGGGTGGCAGCCTAGGGACCGGAGGTCCTTCCTTCCCTCAGGTGCTTTGGTTACGACGTCCCCGTCACAAACACGGGGATGTCTCACGACAAGAGCACAGAGGGTGCAACGGTGGGCCCAAGTAGGCCAGGAGCTGTACCTCGTGCCAGCCCCGACTGCCCCGACTCCTGCTCTGGGCGGTGGCTGGGGACCGGCGAGGCCGAAGGCCGCGGTGGGCTCAGCCGGAGGTGTCGGCGGCTGCCTGACAGGCGGAGCCGTGGAGCAGAGCCGAGCCGTGGTGGGCCGTTCGTCACAGCCGGGGCACCCGGGCAAAGCCCCCTGAGTGTTGGGGGGTGCCCCAGGGACCGGCTGGATGAGGCCGAGCCCCCGGCGGGGGGGATGAGCGGGGGACTGGTGCGATTATGCTCCAAAATGGCTGTGGGCAAGATGCCTAATACGAGGTGGGGGGCTTGAAATATCGCTTGAGATGTGCAGCCAGCCCTGGCATGTCTCTTAAATGAGAACCGTCTTTTTTGCTGGGATAATCTATCATACTTGAAACATTCTGAAAGGCTGTATCTTTCCCCCAACCATCTTTATCATTTTAATTTAAAAGCTTTTTAAAATTATCACCCAAATAAATGATAAGTAGTAACAGGGTAAACTGCTCTGAGCTCTCCATTAGTGCAAACAATGCAAAGCGACTGTGCTCTATTTACAGAAAATTAATGAACGTAAAAAAGATGAACTGCACGTCATTCTAGTGATCGTAAGTTGTTTTTCATGCAAGGAGGTTTGCAGCTTTATACATTAAAGTCTGGGACAAAAGAAACATCTCTGCAATATTAATAGTTATAATATATGATTGTATGTGAAGGGAATAGAAATAACATTTATTTTATTTAATGAAGACTAATGAAGTTGTTCTGATCTTTCCATTACAGTTTCAACAAGTTTTTCTAATCAAGAAGATCCTACTTTTTGAAAGCTAATTTTTCATTTTAAACTTCTGAAATGCCAACAGAACAGTGAAATGCAAAAGCAATATTGTAGGATGTCAGAACATTTCCAGTTCTAATGGGAAATTGATGCGTTTCAGGGGTTTTGTTTTGTTTTTGATTAAAAGAAAAAAACCTCAGGCTATTATAGAAAAGTTTTGTTTTCTGTCATGGTCCTTTATCTATAGACAATCACAGCAGATGCTCTTCAGTGGGCTTATCCACAGCTGGATGGAAAAAGGGCATCTTTTTCCCGAACTTGATCAGGGATACCGTGCAGTTTAAGATAAAGGACACAGTGTTGTGGGGTGGAGAGAGGGAAACAGATAATCACTGAAGCCAACTTCTCCGAGGGCACCAAAGTCTCAGCATAGCTAGTCTTTGAAAAGTGCCCTCAGCTCTTTCTTTAAGCCTGGTTACAAATATTGGAAAGCAAACAGGACCAGACTTTTTTGGGGGTATTCATGTTCAGATTCACAAAGGAGCATGGCTGTAGGGACGCACCGGTCTTTGGGATGATGCAAAGGGAGGGCATGGACCTGGCCAACTATGTGCATGGTTGGTCACAGGGGAGAAGGGCATTGACCATCCCTTTGGTGTTGTGGGCACCTAGACTAGCTCATGGGCAGGACAGAGTGCCTAAGGCAGGAGAGGGGAAGCTCCTTAGGCGGGGAAAAAATTTAAATCTATATCATCTCATCTACTTACTGGGCAAACAAGCTAGCAACAGAAACATGGAGGAAGGGAGAAAAGACAGCTCTGCCCTTTTATTGCCACCTGCAGCTATGCTCCCAAAAACCCTGTGGAAACACCCAGAGGATACCTATTGCTGATGAGGGTCTCTGTCTAGGTGGACCTGCCCCATGTCCCTCTGTCAGCTGCTGGGTTTCAGATTGCGTGTTGCAGCACTGCTTCTAGAAGAAAAAAAACGTGGAGTAGTTGCACAGAATTTTGTTGTCTTCATTTCTGTCATATATATCTTATGCTGTGTTGGTGCTGCTACATAAATCTGCTGTCTAACACCTTCTCATAGCCTTAATAGGGTTGTTGAGCCTTCAACATTTTTCACACCTGACAGTTTCTTAGAATGCATCAATTATTTTCCTACCTGTGTTCACAGTTTTGGTGTCATTTGTTAAAAAAAAAAAAAAAGAAAGAAGGAAAAGAAAGGATTGATTTTATTTTTGATTTAAACAGAACTGAAGTCTTTCATAGCCTTTATATAAGCACAAACATGATAACTACCAAAGCTGATGGTGAAATCTGAACTGGTGAACTGCCATTTTCAGGCCAGCAGGTGTGAAGTAGAAGAAGCAGAACAAGAAAGTCATACTGAAAATAAGATGAGAAAAATCACTACCTGTTAGTGCCATTTCTAGCTGCATTGATGCACCAAACCACATGTAAACACCCACAGATACACACAGAAAATATTTCTGCCCTGTAATATTTCATTGCTGTACACTGGGTAAAATTTCCTGGTATCACTTATCTTGGGCTGAGAAACAACTGGCTTCTCCCATTCTTCCTTTCCTTCCTTAGCAATTCAGTTTTATTTTGCCACCTGCCTTGTGCCCCAGGCCCCCCCACCCCCCTGCCTCAGCTTCTTTTCATTCCCCTGCTCTCACCATTAGACACCACCTCTCCTCCAGCTTAACACTGGAATGATGCCCTGGAGGTGGCAGGTTGACCTTCACGGCACCTTCTGCTGTCTCTGGTGCTTCTGGAACGGCACCACAGCATGCAATGGCAGAGAGGTTCTTGTCAGACTCAGGAGCCCTGATGTCATACTAGTCTTTTTTTTTAAAAAAAAAAAAAAAAAGACAAAAAGGCTTTTGTCCCTGTGTACTTCGTGCTTTGCCTCAGCAGCCTAACCCACACATTTGCTTGACTTCTTTCTTGCCCTTACACATATAAAATAAATAGAAAGCTGATGATTTTAATAAGTATAGACTTTTCTGCCTAATTGAGATTAACATGGACAAAGTATTAGCACAGGAGCTGAACCTTGGCACCTTTCAGGAATTGCTCATCTATTTGCTGGGTCAGGTTCTGACTAGTTAGTTTAACACATATTTGCGGTGCAATGTCATGGGATAGACCTACTTACGCCGTCCTGCCCTTCGCAGCATGCACAGGGAGAGGGCACCCCCCACCATGTGTACATGCACACGGATGTGCGCATACACCTGGATGCCCCTTCTCTCTCTGATTTACATGCTTTGTGGTACTCTTTGGTGTTAGCCAAAATTGTGGGCATCACTCATCCTTGTGTGGTCAGGAACCGGTATGACCCAGCAACCTGCCCCTAAGGAGCCCCGGCTCCTCGTTGTGCCTGCGTGGGTGACTCGAGACACTGTTGCCCTCCCTGCTCTCCTGGTAAAAAGGAGCAATAAAATGACTCCAGAAGAGGTAGGTAGAATTACATTAGATTTGTAATGGTTGTAACTGCTGGGTTGGTGACCTTGAGCAAGTGACCTTCACCCATACCACTGCCATCCCCAGAAAGACAACGTGATTTCTGGAAGACCTGCCCCACTGACCATGAACTCTTTAAGGAGCAGAGGTGGATTTTTCTTAGGTGGTTTTGTTGGTTTTTTTTTTTTTTTTTTTTGTACTTTTGTACTTCACATGTGGTGGGAGGACCGACAGCAGTGTCGTGCTCCAGTCACCCCTGGCTGCGGGGTGCAGAGGGACAAGGAGAAGTGGGGCAGGGAGGGCAGACCGCTCAGTTTGCGGCCCCGGGGAAGAGCAGTGAGGTGACCTCTCGGCCGTACCCCGCTCCCCGCCGGTACCTGTTTCACCTTGCTGGATGGTTCCAGTAGAGATCCAGCCCCGTGGGAGCGCTGAGCTTTGCCTGCAAATGACAGCCAGAGGTGGCTGGATGTTGCTCACCCTGCTGGGCTCGGCACTCCAAGAGGTAAATCTGGAAGGGGCCGTAACCCACCGAACCCTACCGCTTCGCTGTATTTCCTGAGAGTTAGCTCTGTCTCCAGCTACCCTCCCCCTTCTCCTCCTTCCTTGCCCCCTCTCAGTTTTGGGGGCGTAGAGGTCTCTGCTGGCTCTTCCCATCACAATTTCTAAAAACCCAAGTCCACTTTGCAGTGGAAGCAATTCAAGGCATGGCAGAAAGCGTCGGGAGCGGGGTTCGGCACTGGGGGAGAGGGGCCCATCTGCAGCTCCAGCCAGCGTGGCCGCTCGCCGGCAGCTCGGCACACGGCCGGGACCGTGGGCTCAGGGTGGGAACAGGAGAAGGGAAAAAAACCACCCAGGGAAATTATTTACGTGACTTTGATTTCTGCACAAATCTTGCCCTAAAAAGGGCACAGCTGTCACTCCATTTGTCAACATCAGCAAGTAATTATGTAAAGAAAAACATCATTGTACTTTTGACTTTGCCGCTTGTCGTATCTGCCGGAGGCCGATAGATGGACCACTTGGATTACGCGAGGTAATCGCACGGTGTGACTGCGCAAAGCTGGAAGGGCTCTGCTGGCTTCAGCTAAGCTTGTTATTTTTTTCCCTAATAATAGAGTGAGAATTGAGAAGGAGAGAGAAAATTAGCAGTAGGAAAAGCAGCTCCTCTTTGTTGAATAGACAGTTTAATTTATTCCTGAGCACAATGTACCTGAAGAATGATAAGAAACAACTTTGATATCACGCTAAATAAATAAAAAAGAGGTTACATAACCTAATTTTCTCTGGGTCTTACAGCAGTTTCTATTTTATCAGCTTTCATTTAACCGGAGCAAAAATTAATAAGATGAGAAAAGTAGGACTACCTAGAATACTCTGAGAGTTCTTCAAAAGAAAAAGAAAGTGTCTGTCAGCTAATTATTTTGTGTGCAGGTCACTGCGTGGGAATTCAGGAGGGCTGACCTCCAGGAGAAGCTGATGCTGGGTGAGCGGCACTGAAGGCTGGAGCTCGGCGGCAGAGCGAGCGGCTCCACGCGTGGGACCTCGCACCCGCGCTGGGGCTGGTCTGGGGGCTCGCGCTTGGCACGCGGCTGCCCGCGTCTCGGAGGTGGGGGACCCGGGGAGGCGAGACCTCCGCGTGCGCCTCAGCCACGCTGAGCGCGAGCTCAGTGATCCCGAGCACTGCAACTGCCCCCAAGATTTCAGAGGCAGCTGATTAAAACAGATTAAAATGATTGACTCAGTGTGTGAGCACAGCAAGCCCTTTAGTTAATAAGTTCCTCCCATTCCTCCCTCTTGTTCCCCAAGAACAAGAACTAAGGATAAAAGAAAGCAAAAGATGAAATAAACATTTTTTAATATATATATATTTCCAGATTTCGATTCTGCTTGATTTAGAGATGAACCAGTACTACGACTGCAATAAAAGGAGATGATGACAGCCATTCACCTGCCTTCCCCATAGCATCTGATGTTCACGTGCAGGAACACAGAGCCCATCGGTCTGTCACCAGCTGAAGGTGGCTTCAGGCATAGCTTTAGCCTTTTTGGCTCTGGGTACGTTTTTAAAATTAGTCTGGAAGGAATAGTGGATTCAAGGGTTTAGATGTAAAATTCCCCATTAAAAAAAACATTGGTAGGTAATTTTATTATTCTTTGGTTTCCTGTTGCATTGCAAAGGAGGCAGGGGGGAGTTGAGGGGGCTCCTTTGCAGCAGTTTTACTTTTGATAAATACAAGTCACATTAACCCAAAGAGGAGGGCGTCAGTGCCTAGCTGACTAGCTGGTGAGGGGGAATTGCGTAAGTGCAGAAACTCAGCCTGCAAAGCTGCCGGGGGTT
The DNA here is from genome assembly GCF_947461875.1 of Haliaeetus albicilla. Classification (NCBI taxonomy): domain Eukaryota; kingdom Metazoa; phylum Chordata; class Aves; order Accipitriformes; family Accipitridae; genus Haliaeetus; species Haliaeetus albicilla. Next base: position 9,568,152 of record NC_091509.1, on the reverse strand, counting down.
GTACTGCAGCAACATCTTTTGGACTAGATGTTTCTGAGAGGCTTAAACTGCCACATTGAAAGGGGGAAAGTCCCACCCTCTTCGGCTGAGGGGCTGTTCAGCTGCCACGCACGCAGCGTGTCCTGCTTTTCTGCCCTTGGACTGAGCTTAAAGGCTTCTGGTAATGAGAAGACCCGATGCCAGGAACGCATGGGAGCTGGCTCACCCTCCTCCCAACAGTGATGCCTGTCTGCCGGCCACTGGTCCCAGGGCATAAATAACTCTCGCAACGGTCTGACATGGAACTAAGCCTCTTACTTTACGTGCGCTGTAACCCTGCTGCTGGAAGTAAACTTGTATATGCAAATCGTAACCAGTGACAAGTGTGGCCTGATTCCTCAGGCGTTAGGCATTTACATTGGTATCTTTTGTGCTTTGGAAACACAAAACAGGAATGGGAGAATAAATTAGCCAGTATTAGGGGTTATTTCACTTGGGCTTCTATTTTTTACAAAAGGAAGAAACTCCATGCTTGTGCAGCATGTTGATTGAGGCTAGCCCTAAAGAGGAAACGGGTGCTTTTGGCTTGCTTCCTGCAGTGTTTACTGCTTTCACGCCACTCAAATAATGATAAAACTTGCGTATCCATGGCTCAGCAAGTCACGATACAGTTCCTCCTCTGGCCCGCGGTGTGCCAGTCCCACAGTGTGGAGTGACATACAGACGGGGGCTACAGGCAGACAGTTGCTGTGCGCTGCTGCTATCAGGCCAAGGGCACCTCTAGCCTGAAACATGTCTGGGAGGTCGCCTGAAACAGGCTGGGGCCGTGCTTCATGTCAGAGCCATGCTGCAATACAACCACTGCTGCCGATTTACCTTCTCTGTACCGACAGGCTTTCCGCCATAAAGAAGATAACGCAGGAGCATAGCAGGCTGCAGACATGCTTTGCACTGGGTTGTGGTATAGAAACATATTGCAGATGGTATTTACATAAAAGACAAGTACATTTTTATTTTTGTGTCTACTTGGAATAAACCTCAGTAAAAGCTAAGCAGAATGTTTTCCTCTTAAAATATTACAATTAGTGGCAACATCTGTGTTGCACAATTTATTATTTGTATGTGCAATGTTGTAAAATACACTTTCCCGACATTATAAACTGGTGTACAAAACCCCTGCAACTATCTAATTAAACAATGTTAAAATGCTAATCTAACTTGGAGTAACAGAACTCAACACAATTTCTTGTCTTTAAAGTGTTTTTCTTAGTCCTTTACGGAACCACAGGGAAACTGCTGTGGGGTCAGCTGGGGGTGTGTGTCCTTTCACCATATATGAGGTCTGCAAAATACAGGCTGACGCTTCAGCTGAACTTAATATTGGGATGTTAGAATTGGAGAAGTGTCCCATGGATGGTTCTTCAGTTAACAAGATTTAAGTGAAATGAGAACTGAGGGTATCACAGTCACTGCCCTGAGTGGCACAGGGAACAGACTTCATCTCTGCACCTTATGTCTCATGGTGAGGACAGTGGCTAAAGAAGTAATTCTTCTCTGGCATAAAATACTATTTTCCCACAGCTTTTCATCCCCAGGAGTTACCTAACACAGAGCACAGTGGGAGTCCTCTCTGCAAGGACAAAAAGGATTGCTCACAGCGGACAGCTGTATTCATCTTTCTTTTGAGCTGGTGTTGCATTCTGTCCCTCATCTCCCACATCAGCCAATGCCTTAAACACTCCCCTCCACTTCCATCTGTCCCAGTGTTAAAGCCCCGTGGTGGCTGCACCCTCCTGGGAGGTGCAGTGCTTCCAGAAGACCTTTAGTCCTGTGCCTCAAGGCGCATGGGCAGGAAGGTGGAAAGACACGGGAGCCAGAATAACTGCTCATCCTCTGGCGTCTGGTAGGAGCTCAACCCATCCGCGGTGTGACTCACACCCTCAGGAGATTGATTAAGCAGAGGAATACCTCTGTGTAGGTTATAAATAGCCTAAGGAGTACATAGCCCATTTCAAGTCAAAGTCAAAGGATGACCTTGATATTGTCGTGATTGGCAAATTAAATCAGCCTGTGTGCCTTTGCCCAGAGGTGGATCAAACAGGAGCACCTCTGAGAGCAGGAATAGCTGCGAGGAGAAACTCCTTCTCTTGGGAATTTCACGGACGAATCTCCTCTGCCGCTGTGTTACCTGACTGCAGCTCCAGCCCGGCATCAGTAACTCCGGATGGAAATGCAATGTCAGCATGTTCACAAACACGCTGTGAATAAGGTTGCGGGCGGGGTCCTTCAGACCACGTATGCTTAATCTTAGGTGATGGATTTAGCTGGGGTATAGGGGAGTAGCCTTTTCCACCACTGCAGCCAAGTTTATCAGGGATCGTGAATTGATCTGAGCCACTAGATGCCTACAAGTACAGCCCTGCTTTTAGCAAACAGAAGTGGGGACGCATCAAAAGCAGGTCTCTTTTGGAAAGACCCATTAATGCCTCCCCCCGCCCCCCTGAGATACTCAACGGGGGTTTGCCTTGCATCTGTGCTTTTAACCTCAGCTGTGAGCTGTTTCTTCAGCTCTGAGAGTTGATTGCGTTCCCAATTCTACTTAAGCTGGCAGAGTATCTTCATACAGCCCATTACAGCTGCCAGTCATCTAAATTACATAATTTGCATTGATTTGATTAATACAAAGAGTTTTTAGCCATTTAGAACAGAAACTGGTTTTCTGTTGCTGTTGCGCACACAACGCCTGGAGATGAAGGTATGTCGGGCTTGCTTTGCCTTCCGGACATCTCCGTTCCCACCACTCGGTTGGTGCACACCAGCCCACAGAGGTACCTCACGGTGCCGTCAGCTAGGCACAGCGCAGGGTGTTCCCGCTTGTTTCCCACCCACCAGCAATCGTTTTATCAATGCTGTATTTTCTCTGCACACTTGCTGCTTTTCTTCTATGAATGAGATGAAACACAAGTACCTGGTGCTATGACATAACCATGAGAGAAGATATTAAACTGAAGCTCATCACCTCATCAGCCTAGGGGTTGCAAAGTGTTTATACAACAAATTGAAGTCTTCTCCTCTGAAATGAAGCCATTTGTCTCCTAAATGGGAACCTCCCTCTGATGAAGAAGGCCAAACTTCCATTGGGGTTACAACTTAACTTCAACACTGCTTTTCTCCAGTAGCTGTGGAGAAATGTAATGATAAAAAAAAGTAGAAAAAATTATTTTATTGTGTCAATGAAAGGAAGGGTGAAGTGGGAAAGTGAAAGCTTACTTTAGAAAAAAAAAAAGGCAGAGAGAGTTTCTATTACAGATGGAAGGTGGAACCGAAAACTCTGGAAAGCCAGATTAAATGCCATACAGAGAGATTCCCTCAGTGATTAATTAGTTTGTCAGAAAAAAAGTCAAATAAACTATGTTTTTCACTGTTTCTTTTGCTAGATCCTGTGTTACGCTCTTTGCAATCCCAAGGGGAGCCCTCCACTGCTGTCTGTCGCAAACCACTTTGTTCTGGTGCCCTCTGCTCAGTCCCAGGCTGCTCCTGCCTACAGAGAGCACAAAAAGATAACAGAAAAACCTCGATGCCTACGGGGACCAGTTATCGGTGGGGGGTGGGATTTTCACTTTACCTTTCATTGCACTCTGTTTTGAGGCAGCAAGGCTTTTGCTGTTCAGTTCTTTGCACTGCAATCTGCATTGCTTGATGACTTTAGGACAAAACGAGTTGCTCATTCTCTCTCATGAAAAGTATCCCGTGTCCGGAAGGGAACTGAGGACACAACGGGGAGAGGGAAAGCGTCATGGTGAGCATGAATTGCCTCTCTGATCTGGTTTGGTTTCATCCTAGCCTGTGGATTAGGAAATGTTCTGACTGGCTACAGCAATGCCAGAATTAGATAGTTTTAAATTACCATAAGTCATTATGTATGTTTGTTATATAGCCAGTGTAAGAGGAAAATTGCTCAATAAAACTTTTGTTTCATGAAGCTACGGGAACTTGGCAGCATAAACAGATGTGTATACATTGGTGTCAGACCTTGTGGCATATAATATGTGCTCTTACGGGAAAAAAAATTATATTTAACGACTGTGGTAGTAACAGTGCTTTTATCTTGCACTAGACACCCCCTAGACACTGCCACCCTCGCCCCACTTTGCAGGCCTGGCACGCAGGAGTGTCGGCATTCGGTGCGCCCTGCAAACCTGCAGCTCTGTGCTGAATGTGCTATCTCAGCTCTGCTCATCACTCGGCTGCGGTAAGAAAGATTGACAAAGATAGAAATGAAAATGATATAACACTCCAGGAATAATTGGTATCTTCAAATATGTTTGTTGAGTGAATCTGGGAGTAAAATCTGCTACCCTACAAGTCTGATCCCACCGGCCCTTCCTGTGGTGGGGAGGAACCACGGGGCAGCCCGGTGGGTTTACAAACACGCACAAAGCCATGTTGCCCCCGCAGAGTGGGCCTGGGTGTGAGAAGTCAGTGGCTTTTTTTGTGATTCCTCAAGCTGCTGCTGGAGACAGCTTGCTCTGAAAAAGTCCTGCCACGAGCTTGGGCTCGCTCTCCCAGCTGCATTCAACACAGCCCATGCTTACCTTCCCGGGCACATCAGAGTACCACGTCCCACTGACTACGCTGCAAAACACGGCATGTTGTTCTCCTGCTGAGGAATCAGCTCCTCAGTCTGTCCTTTCTTTTTCTTGCTTGTTTCTTCTGGTCCTGAGGCTCTGTGGGGCTGTGCAGAGCAGGACATGGGTGAGATGCTCTCATCCCTGCATGAGCAGGATGAACCCAGCACCATAAGCATCTGAATGCTGAAGCAGATATCACAAAATCTGAAATTTATTTCAGGTTGCTGAAAGAGGACTAGCTGTGCCAATGATGTTTAACAAAAACGTCTGTTTGTCCTGGGTCAGTGGGCACCAAAGGCAACCACCCACTCCTGCCCATTCCCTCCCGCGCTGAGCAGCCTGGACCTGACTGCCAGCCAGGCTCCTAGGTCAGCCAGCTGCATCGGTTTTCTTGGAAGCTGAGGAAACCAGAGTCCTCCCAGAAGCAGAAGAAAGCCTCACGGCCAGACTTTCTGGCTGCTGCCGCTGGCAACTTTGTCCAGGAAATTGGGAACCTTTTCCTCCAACACTCAGGTGGGAAGGGAAAGAAGCGTGTCACTTGGACCTGTGTTTATCAATGTATGGAAAAGAAGTTGGTTGGTGCCAAAATAGTCAGCAACACCTACCCCGGTCCTTAGATGTACAAATAAGATGTCCACGAGGATCAAGAAATGAAATCTAACAGAAATAAAGCTCTGACGCTTGTCTGGCTGTTGGTGCGTAGGCAGGCAGCAGGCTGCCCTGCCTGGCTAACCTTCCCCCCCTCCACCGACTAACCAGCATCACCAAGGAAGGGAGTGTGCGGGAGGTGTTTGCCCTTTTATCAAATTAGAGGTATGCTTGTGAAAACAATGAAAGGCAGCAAAGGTATCACTAGGTATCACGCACAGGGTAGGAATGATTGGTCCTGCTGAGCCCAGAGGAGCTGTGCTGCTGTCGAGCAGCCAGGTATCCAACCTGCCGATTCTCAGTTTTAATGCAGGTTAAGCCCAAAGGTCATAGGAGACAGGAGGAAAGCAGAAAGGAAAGATTTGGGGGTAGAGCCATTAATGAATTCCTGTAAAGTATTTTTTCCACTCTCTCCACTATTAAAGTATTTATTTTTTTTTAAACACTCAAAGTGATTCCTCTTTTCCAGGCTCAGATTTGATTTAAAGCCCTGTTAGGCTTCTTAGATCTATTTTGGATTAGCCTGTTCAGACAAGTCTGCAGGCAGATCAGCACCTACTCTTTCCCCCGCCTTGGCGAAATCGCTTTGTGTGACCTGGAGGGTGATGAACAGCTGGAAGTGTAAACTGGGAAACAGCCAGCGACCGCAGCGGTGAGCACACATGCAGGGACCAAATAATTCACCCACAGAGGCCGTGTAGGTAAAGAGAAAATATCACAAATAGCCAGACAATGCAATGCAATAGGTACCCACTTGTCTCTTTTTCCAGAATATTTGCAACTTCTGTTTCCCTTACTTTTAGCAAATGCACTGATGCATTACATGTCTGATAATTCTCAGGAAAGTTCCCTGTCTAAATTTCTTTTCTTCTGTGACAGCTTTTAATAATTCAAATCCAACCTAGCAAATCACCGCAAGGGACACTGTTGTCTTCCCAGCTGTGCAGAGGCAGGCCTAGACCTGCCTCTCTGATGTTGGACTACTCGAGACTCCCCCTTACGGATTACTAGGCCTAATTTAGCTTTTATTAATTCTGCTTTTTCCTAATTTTAATCCACAGACCAAAGAGACTGGGTGGTTGACATGATCCTTGCCACAGCTGATCCATCAGCCAAAATCAGCCTAAGTTTTGCTGACCATCATGTCTGTTAATTTTGCCTAAGCTCTTTCATAGGCAGAGAATTATCTGCTCCATTCTGGCAGCAGCAGCAATTCAAAGGGAAGTTACTGGATTTCAACACTACAGACCAGCATGGTGCTCCATGCCTCAATCTTCAGGTGGGCTGGCAGAGCAGGGGAGGTTATGAACTTACTGAAGAATTAGGAATTGTACATACTAGGAGGTATTAAATAGTATGGGCAAAATTTAACAGATTAATCTTTCTCTTTGTTAACATAAGTACCTGGAAAAACATGGAACTTAGATCTAAAATAATATACATAGATACATTCATACATATATGTATATAAATCTTATGGGTATGCATATATATATTTCAAAGCAGGGATATTGGAAGTGCACACCTTTGCTTCCCAGGGTTACAGTATTTCATGATTACTCAGTTTAAATCCTCCCACTACATAACTGCCAGGATGAAAATTATGTTTTGGTTCCTTTCCTCCTGTACAGTGTTAATTTTTTAATGTCAAATGTGATGTTTTTGACACTAATAAAAAGTATTAATTTGTAAATTAATTTATTTATAGGCTTTTCTATAGAGTTCAGCACTGTCAAGTCTGAATGCCCTTAAAAAGTTGCTAGGTGACACTGTCATACCTCAGTCTGATGAACAAATGAGAGCTTGTAATGTTGATGCAGTGACTTCAGCCAAACGTCCTGCTTTCATTTTGATAGAGGCTTTTTTCTTTTTTTTTTTTTTTTTCCCAAATCATTGTAGGTTTGTTATGAACTGCAAGCAAGCTCAAATTATACTCTTCACCAGTTATGATTTAGTTCATAACTAAACTAGTTCATAAAGTCAATGCAAATCTTTCCATGTTGTTTTCACGGAAATCAGAACAAATTCATATATTTGCATGAGCAACGATATTCATAGACTGATCCAAAAAAAAACATTTTCAAAACTTCTAACTTGAACTGCATTTACCGAAGATGTAGCTAATTCCTTGTTTTCCTGCCTGCCCTGAAATGGAGTACAGCTGATCTGAAGAGCGCATCGTCTTTGTAACACTCCTTCACATTCAGGAAGACTAGTTGAAAAACCACATGTACAGTGGAGCCAAGGGCCTGCATACAAAAGAGAAACATATGTGTGTACGTATGTGCTTGTGAACCCAGGACAGGGCGGTCGATTCTGACAATATGGGTCCTTAATCAGAACAGGCATATTTTTTTCCAGCTCCTTCCCAGTAGCTGGAACCATAATAGCTAATATTAGAGCTTTAGGGCAGGGAAAAGGGTGATAAGGGCAAACACCCTTTTACTTTTTCACATAATTTTCCTTCTTTCTTTTTTTTTTTCTTTTCCTTAAAACAAACATTTCCTGATTTCTTTCTTCCCTGTTTTGAAATAGTGAGGATGCTACATTGACTCAGAGTGGTCACAAGGTGTTCCACTTACATGAAATCCATGAGAAGTGTGTTTCTTAGAATTTCCCTGCAGGCAGGAACCTATGGAGCTGGCAAATGTCTCAGTGGGGCTCATCTGCAGCAAAATTGTGAGTTTGAAAAGGGGCTGTCGATGGGCTTTCAAGGCTTTGGCCTGGCTCTCTCTAGCAACATTTTTGTGATCCGAATTGGCATTGATTCGAGACGTGTTCCTGTGCAGGGTAAACAATAGCTTAAAGCAGCTGCTAATTAGCACAGCTCTGTTCTGTTATTGCTTTTCATGTCTAGATACCTCCTTCAGAAATAAGAAGCAGAAGGAAAACATCCAAGCAGAAGAATCAGAAGGCAAAGGAAAAGAAATGGATGGGGATTGCAAGTGAAAAATTAATGAGGAGAGACCTCATTTCACAAAGCTTATATAAAGCTGGGCTGCATCTGTGCAAGGAACAGTGACCCAGAAAGAGAAATCTGTAAAAACTGAAAGCAAGGTGCAAAACTTGGTAGCTTTTTTCCCTCTGAGATGGGCCTACATTCACAAACAAGGATCCCTTGTTTATGGCCACTGCGAGCTCATCTTTGAAGTTTCTACCTCTCTTTCCCTCCCCTCCAGCAGGTTCTGGCTCGGGAAGCAGCAGGGCGCTCTCAGCGCTCACGAAGAAGATTGTGGCCGAGTGTGAGTCCAGAGAAACTGTGCTGTGGGCTCAGCACGTCTTACCTCACATTTCTTTAGGGATATCAAACCTCCTTACGCAGCCATTTCTTTTCTATCTATTCTTCATATATAAATATATATATATAAAACATATATATATATATATATATATACATATATATATATATATATATATAAAAGCACTTAGCTTCTGGCCCAGATGAAACCCTTTGTAATACTGCTGCTGCCCATCTGGCTGCCTTATAAGAATTCCCTTTCTGGAAAGCTTGGGATTGTTCCCAGTGTAGGTGAGCAGGTAAAAATGTGTGTTTTCAGGTGCAGCAGAAGTCTGCAGAAAGTCATTCTTGCTGAAAAAAAAAAAAAAAAAAAAGGCACATGGATAGTACTAAAACGGATGGGGAATATTTCTCAGTATTTCACAATTCAAATCCTCAATTAATGGGCATCTCCTTTCATAGCCGATCCCAGAAGAAAAAGACCTTTAGTACCTTGCATGACAGGGCTGAGATTCTCACCCCAAAGGCTCGCTACTTAATACCTGAAAACCAGGACTCTTCACAGTTTCCCTGGAAGAGAGAGTAGCATCGGCAGGAGTGCCAAATCAGCACGCTGGTTTGAATTACACCCCTTGCTTACTTGCCTGTTGCCCTGAGTGGAAACTCAGGAGAATTATTTAAAATGAAACCTTTTGTCTTCTACATTAAGAACATCTCAGGTAATATTGAGCAGCTCACTCTGCTATTAAGGGTGGGTAACCTCCAGGTATTAACACATCACTTATCTCTCCTACTAATTTCTCCTGACGATCTTTGCCTTACAGTTCAAATAAAGGATCAAGGCATCATATGCTATCACATCGCATAAGCTTTTTCTCTGCCTAGCATCATCCATTAGCAGTCAGTCTAATTTGACTGTTTCCAAACCAGAAAGGACAGCTGTCAGCCACCTCCCAGAACGGATTCAAAAGCTATAATCAAGAAATCTTCTCCAAGAAGTTGTTCAAAGCTGGTGCTTATCACTCTTCAAAAGACCGTGAAGACAATAAACTAGTCAATTTACTCTAATGGACAGGTGCAATCTGAGTATTTAGTGTCTCGTTAATATTGACTGGCAAGACTTAAAGGAATTTGAATGCCATGGATGTCAGCTGCTAGACCGGCAGGAGATGAAGCAGTGATGAGCAATATTTGTACTTGTGCAAGAGGATAATTCCAGTTTATCTTCTGAGGTGTTAACTATTGAAATTAATGATGTTTAAAACTTGCACTTTGTGAATCTGTTCAGATTTCCCTTTGAAACAATTGCTGTTCGCATAAGGTTGCAAGGAACCACCATACAATAGCAGGGATTTCTCCTGATGAATCTGATCTGGTTCTCTCCACATTTGGCACCAACTTTCCTGCCCTCTTCTGACTCCCCCAACTCTGCCAGCATCCCACCCACCGATGACTTAAAGCATGCTTGTTCTCATAGCACTTGTGCCAGGTAGGGCAAAGGATTATTATTTCCACTTACAGACTGGGAGAGCAACCACAGAAAGACTGCTCCCCACCTCCTGGAAGGTATTTAGCTCTGTCAGAGTCACTGAGCGGCACCTGCAACCGATGAACCCTGAAGCAGCGTGTTTATTTTCCTCAGGGCCAGACCACCTTGGGGGACGTCAGCTGGCGAGGCAGCCTCACCCCGGTTGGTTTAGGGTATTTATGTATTTTGGTTTTGTTTAAGAATGCTGTTGCAGAAGGAAAGACTATTAAGCCATCTGTTACACAGTTAGGTCTAGAAAAATACACACTGCCCAAAGTCTGGTTTCTTTTTGTTTTAGCAGCACACTATCCATTTTGCTACTGGCACCTGCATCTCTCTGACCCTGGGAGCTCTGCTCTGAAGGAAGAGCATCCCTAGGGGCTGGCTCAAGAAAGCCTGGGTAGCCAGCAAGTGACTTCTTAACCTCAGGATTCTAATTAAAAAATGCCCTTGAGTCAGCTCCAAGTCAGGTAACAAAAAAAAGGCCCCGAAAGGCCTGGAGAAGGATGGATGTTCAGTAAATAACAAGACCTGTAAGACCTTACTGTTGGTGACAGGCAGATAGTTTCAATACATAGAGCTTAAGTCTTACTGAAAGTTGTTTAAAACCACTTATATACAGTTTCTTTTTCAGAAATACAGGCGAATTGTTCACTTTCCTCTTCCCAAATATCTGATTATTTAGCAGAGTTGAACTATTAGCGTCTTAACAAAGAAAGAACTACACACAAGCTAATAACTATTTTTACAATAAATTCTCTGCTTTGCCTTTTGTGAGCTGAAACATCTTTTCGATACTGACAATGGATTAGAGATATATAAACAGTATTAAGAAGACAAAATATTTCTTGATTGTGAGCATTTAGGGGATTCTGAATAATTTCCTATCCTTTATCAACCTTTAAAAGGATTTTCATTTACCACTGAACAGCATATCTAAATAAGTTGCAAAACAGAGGTTTGCCCGTAAACCGTTGACTTTGACTATCTGCATTTTATCAAACACAACTAATTTGCACTTTAACCTATTTCCTGCCTTTTTTTTAGGTGATTGTAACTTTCCAGTATGAGAATAAAACATTATTACATGTAACAAATAGAGCATATCTAAGGACATACTTTCAATGAAATAGTTTCCAAACTTTTGATGTTTGTGGTCATTATCATGAAGGTTAATGATGATAGGAATAATAGCAAGCAATAGGTGCTGAAACTCCTACAATAAAAGTGCAACAAAGTGAATATGGAGCTTTGATGCACTGACATTTATCTGCATCTATTATCCTAGTATTTTACTAACTCTGCAAATTCCATTTTGCTTCAAGATTTCTGCATTTTTATAGCAAAAGCATTGTACGGAAAGCTGATTTTTTGAAAATGAACTGATCTCATATTAATTCTGCATCATGATAAAACTTTTGCCATAAGCCACATGACTGCTATGAAGTACATGTTTCTATTTCAGCTGATTTAGAAAAAAAATTATCAATTCCTATATACTGGGGGTTATCACCCAGAAATCCAGAAAATCTAGACTGTAGTGAAAATGATGAAGTCTCTTTAATTAGGAAAAAAGTGAAAATATCAAAGACTTTCCTGTTTCTTAGTACATGGAGGACCTGTCTCTATGCCATCGAATTCAGTAGAGGCTTTGCCATTGACCCCAGAGGGTGGCGGGGTGCTCCCTCCAGTACAGCACCTACCCCTCCTTTCACAAGAGAATTCTACTGTCTCTTCTAACCTGCCCTTCAAGTCTAGTATGTGCTAATGAAATTGCTTTAATAAATTAGTGATTACTGATCCAAATATTTAAATGTAGCTCCCCTCAGCAGATACCAAAAATGATGAAGCCCTCCAACAAAAAATTCTGTATTTTCAAATGCTGTGATTAAAAATCCAGTTTCAGAAACACATAATAAATATAAACCAGAGAGAGCTCTTAAAGACGGGCTATAGCTGATTTCCCTGTACAGCTTGTCTTTTAGTTTCTCTGGTTGCTAAGATACTAGCAGTATTACCTTTCACTATGTCTTTGGGATTTGAAGATGTATATTCTCTTACCCCCTGTAAAAGTCTCCTCCATGTATTGCACCCATACCTTTACCTGCACCTTTCCTTTCAGAAAGAGCAGGTGGAGAGTGTAGGTGAGATTCTCCACACATATAAAGCCACAGACCTCCAGTTACTCCAGCGGAGCACTCCTACCTTCCAACCACTTACAATCTGGTCTGGTAAATGCAACTGCTTTATTTAGAAATTAACAGTTTTGAGGTTGTGTCACACCAGGTAATGTAGACTCTTCTATAAATGCAAATAACTTCACTGTCCTAAAAGATGCCAGAATTATTTTATATGAGGGTTCTGATTTTCAAAGTTAACTTTCAAATTCTATGCTCAAATACCTGATTGCCTCAATCAAAATAATTTTGATGTCTAAACGGTTTTGTATTTCAGTGCTCTACCATCAGCCTTGAACCATCATGAAGCCTCCAAGCTTGGGAAGTTATCTTCAGGATTTTAGAAATGATGATGTCCATTTCCAGAAGAACTGAAGATGGAGTGATTTGAAACAAACTCTTTAAAGTTCATCCCTTGCACTAAGTGTGATTAAACACTATATAATTTAACATTATGTGCTGATAGAAAATCAAAGCATTTGCCCCCAGCATGCTGACATTTACAGCAGTGGAGAACATTTGCACATTTTATGCTTATAATAACAGATGAGGTATGAAATGGATTCTGATAATGCTTTGAACACCATGGAAGTCTTGTCATTTATCACAACAAATAAGCTTGCTCTGAATCCCTACCATTATTGTGATATATTTCTATAGAGTAAATGTAAAGAAAAGCTTTATTTCTATGGTGGATGAATCTTCACAAGTCCAGTAAGCAGGTTCTCTTCAAGCAAGCCCCACTGTAGTGCTAGTCTCATTTCTTGCAGGTTTTTTTTTTCTTTGTTTTTTGTTTATTAATAAAGAGTTGGGTAGACAAATAGCTGATGTGGATCGTCTGTAACTCCTTACTGCAAAGAGATCAGATTCTCCCTTGAGATGCTCTACTGTCTTACATTTCTGTGAAACTATGATATATCACAAATAACCAGTTATGTGGAGTAATCTCAAGAAACTGCAAATCAGTCTAAATTTTAAATGAACGCAAGTCAAATGCACACTTGGTGCCAGAATATTCCTTTTAAATAAGCTGCCTTCCAAATCAGTATTAGGAATTAAAATATTTATTTGGTGTGTGCTTGGACTTCTTTATTGAAAGGTGCTGGAGAGTTAGATTACTTTGGGCTGTAAATTTTAGCTTTGTTTTTTTTTTTCATCTGAGAGCTAATAGCTGCAAGCACAATTCTGGGTCTTTGATGTCTATATTACCTCCTTACTGTGAAACTGAAGATTATGAAAAGGAGCAAAGGATCTTAAGAACAGATTCCCATAATTTATATATGTTCAAAATTTTTGAGAAATCATATTTGAATCTTTACAGCGTTATCTCCTCTCAAAACAAGATTAAAAGAAAGTCATTTTAGCCTACAAGTGTGGGGCCATTCTTCAGTCCTCCATACTTAACTGAGAACATACATGGATGCATACTTCACTCGTTTTTTACAGCTAATGACTTGGTTTCTATGAAGTCAAGGTCAAAATTCAGTTTCTGTGGAGCCAAGAATTGACCTTTTAGTTATAATGATGATCATTTATAGAGCTCTGCTCTCCTGTTGAAGAACACAATAACCACACAAGTTCTTTTGGCACTAACATAGGAAGAAATCTGCAAAGTATGCCTGGAGGTGGGAGCCTACTTCAGTAGCTGCACTGGGGATGGTGGATAAATAACCATCGCCTTCAATGACTTCAGGCAACAGATGGCTACCCCTCTGCTATTTTTGGAAAAATAATGATTCAGACTCTATTCAATCTCAGTCTTGTTTATGTAGCTGAGAATAATCAGGTGTTATATTAAAGAGATGGGCAGCAAGTTCTGTTCACAGTTTTCTTATGTACTGATAACTGCAGCAAGTTCCAGTCACCGGCAATGTCAAAAGTACTTTATAGATCTTCAGTGTTATTTGGTCAGCTCTCTAAATCCCACCCTCTGTGATCATTATCTTCAAGAGTCTCTTGTCTCCGCGTTTATATTTTTACTCATCAGTGCTGCTTACAAGTACCTAATCATGCCACATCCTGCCTGCAGTCACCTTACTCCTAAAGCAAATAGCTCTGTACTCGCACACCACCTCAAATGGCAATCAAACAAATGAATTAAACATTGCAGCATCAGCCAACAAAGTGGCAAAATATACGCAATTCACCCTTGGGAAAAGTGGTTTCTGTGCTGGAGCAACATGCACACCTATCTCTACATAGTTTAAAACCTGGTTTTGCATTTCTGAGATATATAAGAAAAGAGAACAAACTGGATTCCTCCCTCTATCCCACCCAAATAATTCTGGATTTTAGCCTGAAGAGTTATTGCTGATATCAAGCAGATAATCAGCTATAACTGTCAAAGACCACATCTCCAACTTGCTGTGCTAAGACAGACACAAACGAGTAGACATGTGCATGCATTTCCTGCACCTTGTATTACCCCCCCCCCCAACAACTACTGGTCTCTGTTGAGAGGATGACGGATGGCTCTTCACTGACCATTGCAAGCAGCCTGGGATTGCATCTGTTACTCAGCCAACGGACCTGGTAAGTCAGCTCCTGTTCACCTCTATATGAGATGCCACCTTCAGTTTGTCACATAGGTATAGCTCTGTATAGCTCAAAGTGTTATCAATTTATATGTATAATATGATTGAAATAACCAGGGAGCCGCTAAAGTCCTGTGTACAGCCCCCGTCAGTTAATATTTAAAACAGGGAAGCAATAACTAGATACAATTCAGAGTTTAGGAACTAACTACTAGACAATGGAGCTTTATATTTATGTAAGAAAAGGTAATGGATTGTGGTCTGGTCAATAAACCTTGAAGAACCACTTGGAACTGTCAAGACAGACTAAGAAGGAAATTCCAGCAGGAGGACATTGCGACCACCAACTTATTGACCACCTACTCAAATGATACCACCTACTCAAAAGAAGACAACGAAGGAAGAAGACAGAGTCTGAGCACTAATTTACATGAGGGGCAAAGAAGAAAGAACCAATCATTAAGGAAAATAACAATGAATATGTAGTAGTTAAGCGTATAAATGTGAGAATTTTTGAGATAAGGGTGTGCTGTCTTGAGACAGGCACACATTCATGCTCATCAATGAAATTAATTTGAAAATACCTCAACTCTGCATTATTGCCTTGCACACTGGGTAAATGAACCCCATTTGTGGGACAACAAAACCACTGTTGCATATGCAGTATCATTATTATAATAATATCATAGATCAAAATAAAAAGTATGCAGTAATTTCACAAAAAACCATTAATTTTAGTGTTTTCTCCAAGTGTATGGAATGTTGAATATCACCAGAGGATACATTAAAAAGTGAGACACCTGTTCTGTTGTGAAGCATTCACATTAGAGCTAATGGAACATACATCTTGACAGTATTATTAAATATATCTTGAAATAAAAACAAGCTATCTTGGAAATCCAGTTAGGTCTAAATAACCCATTTAGTAAATACTCTTCCCCTCTTGCAAATAAATTCATTGGAGGGCTTGCTTTCTTACTGTAGGCTTGCTTTCATTGGAAAAAAAATAATGTTTTTTAACCCTAGATCCTACTTCCCAAAGGGATTGATAGTCTTAGCTAATATACCTCACGATCAAAGGGAAGTGCCTCTTCACCATCTTTTTAACATGAGATAGTTCATGATCACTGCTTACCCAGGAGCATAGAAAAGATCACACTGTTTAGCGGTGAATAGTAGGTCCTGAACTATGGCAGCAGCTGCTTTGGGAGAGGGATGGTAGCGTTGTCACCCAGGAGGAGGGGTACCAGGGGAGAGCTTTATAAAGCTGCGGAGCCAGCTGGGATGCAGAGGCCAGGTCTTGCCTGACGCTGCCTTTTGTTTCTGGTTGTTTCAGCTTTCTCTCTCCTCAAGGATCAGGCATGCTTTTCCTCTATGTTGCAAACTCCCCAGGTAAATCATCTATTGGACCGTTTTTTTATTATCTACCACACAACAGAATTAACAGATTGCAGGTCTAGCTGTAGAATTATTTAAGGCAGCCATGCAAATTTGGATTCTTTCTTTCTTTTGACTGAAGTAACTATTTTTGGTTACAGCCTAGAAGCTACTTAGAGAGTGATTGTCTTCCACTTCTCTCATCCCCTGACACAGCAGGGACTCCATCACTATAGAGCTTTTAGGGGCTATTTTGCTGGAGATCATAAGCAATCCTTCCTTCACTACCCTTCTTAAAAGGACCCTGCCCTAACTATATGCCATTTCTCATCCTAGGCCCAGCTGTCAGGGCAAAATGCATGGTAGAATGGTTTTGCAGAAGCTGTGGTGAGAAAATGTGAAATTAATTCTTGGCTTTGTGTCCTGGTTTCAGCTGGGATAGAGTTAACTGTCTTCCTAGTAGCTGGTACAGTGCTATGTTCTGAGTTCAGTATGTGAAGAATGTTGATAACACTGATGTTTTCAGTTGTTGCTCAGTAGTGTTTAGACGATAGTCAAGGATTTTTCAGCTTCTCATGCCCAGCCAGGGCACCTGACCCAAACTGGCCAACAGTGTATTCCATACCATGGGACGTCCCATCTAGTTTAGGAACTGGGAAGTGGGGGGCAGGGATTCGCCGCTGGGGGACTGGCTGGGTGTCGGTCGGCGGGTGGTGAGCAATTGCCCTGCGCATCATTTGTACATTTCAATCCTTTTATTACTACTGTTGGCATTTTATTAGTGTTATCATTATCATTATTAGTTTCTTCTTTTCTGTTCTATTAAACCGTTCTTATCTCAACCCAGGAGTTTTACTTCTTTTCCTGATTTTCTCCCCCATCCCACTGGATGGGGGGGAGTGAGTGAGCGGCTGCGTGGTGCTTGGTTGCTGGCTGGGGTTAAACCACGACACTTTGAATTCAGGAACTTCTACAGGTCTTCCAGATTTGCTTAAACATAATCTGTCTGACCCTTTTCCATATATGCTCAGTCCTCTTGCACATTCAGATAAATTTGTTACCTAGTTTTTAAGATAAGCATTCCTATAGCGCGGGCTACTAGGTAGAGGAGTGGCCTCGGAAAACGTGAGTTTGCCACT
Organism: Haliaeetus albicilla; assembly: GCF_947461875.1. Taxonomy (NCBI): domain Eukaryota; kingdom Metazoa; phylum Chordata; class Aves; order Accipitriformes; family Accipitridae; genus Haliaeetus; species Haliaeetus albicilla. Next base: position 9,550,901 of record NC_091509.1, on the reverse strand, counting down.
CATAGATGACAATAGGAAATCCAGTCCTCTGCTTCTGTTTTTGTCCTCTCAACAGCACACCAAGTCATGACCATATTACATTTATTACTATAAAAACATTTCACATTTTGTAATAAAATGTATAAGAAATTGCATCTTTAAGTTCAAAGGAAATGGACCATTTAATGTAGGAACATGGCTGTGAATTGTAAAGGCTTGATCTTAAGTCTTGTCACCCAAGGTCCATTCCCAGCTAGTGAGCAAACATTTGAGCAATCTCACACTCCATTAACAATAATCTCAGCTATGCCTAATTCCCTTCATTTTGTACATCATGCAAAAAAATCTCTTTCTGAATTGTTTTACAGCTGACAATTAATACTTTAACGATTGCAGTTCTATGTGTGCTCTTGCTCTGGCTACCAGCAATCCCAGTGGCAGATATGCTACTCAATTTTGCCTGAGTTGCTTTAAAGTAACATCTTGAAGACTCTAGTTACAGTAATTATTATAATACACAGAATTTAAATTAGTATTTGCTAAACAGGTTATTAAACAGATCACACATTGTGATAGGTAGTAAATAGCTAAATTAACATAGCATGTATAAAAAAGGCTAAAAACCTACTTAAATCAGAACCAGTGGTAGATTCATAAAAGTACAGAGGGCTTGAATTTAAAACATAGTTAAGATTTCACCCTACAATGTGAATAAAAACTTGGGAAATGGTCTTACTAGTTAACATTTCTATAAGAAATACCAAAGTCACCTTTCATTGCATTGCAATAGGTAGTGATGATAGTGACATTTTATCATTTTTTTTCCCTGCATCTTGTTGCCCTGAGATACTGAAAAGGATGAAGGTATTATGCATATTATGGTCATTCTACAACGTGTACTTACTGCAGTGTGATTAGTAACCTTCATATATTGCTTGTCAAAATCTCCATTATTGAGACCTCCATCAACTACTGGATGTAACCCACTGTGGGCAGGAGCATGATTTAGACTTGATTGAATGCAGCAACACTACATAATAATAGAGAATGGAAGGAAGAAACTGAACTTCTAGATGAAAAAGCAGGGACAACTTTAGAATTCTAGAACATAAATTCTTGAATTTGACTTGTTATATCTGTCTACTTTTGTACGTAGGAAGAAGTAGACTCCACTTACCCCTGAGTTATCCTGTCAGTTCTTGTACTTCAGTATTTGCATTCTTCTCCTTCATAAACTCATTTGTTCTTTTCTTAACAGTATCAGGTCAAACCACTGCCTGCATAAAAATGCTGAGCTTACTGTTCAGGGAAAGCAGACTGTAGACCTGATATTGTTATATGTATAAAGTCCATATATTAAAACCTGGAACATTCTTTAGTCTCTTTCCAATGCTGTTATTCTGCAAATACCTTTAGTACCGGGAGGTAACATTTTTTCCAGGCAGAACTGTAATTTTTATGTTAGTAAGGTCTTTTTAAAAATTTTATAGTAAAAACTAGAGTGGGATGTGTTGCTCTAAGACTTGGCTTAATATAGAATGGATTCTCTTTCTATTACCTCAATAGCATAATAACATTGAAACATCACTAGTACAATTATTCCCTATTACTGTGAAAGAAAAATATTCCTTGATGAAAGAAAGTAATTATACATTTCTCAGCAACTGTGTGATGCTTATGTAACATTCCCCTAATGAGACAAAACTAGGAAGATCAAGAAGTCAGGTAATGACAAACCCAAACTATACATGCACTTAGGAAAAGTTGCATATTAGAGATGTTATTGCACTACTCCACATGTCTCTCTCTCCTTTTGCAGTGAGCATCACAGTTAAGTACAAATAGACTTTTTATTTTCCCTGTGGTATTCTTCTCCACATGGGCTGTGGATCCCATTTCTGTTTGTTCCTTCAGAGTGTCACTGCACTCACAGACCGCCGATGGCTTCCCTGGTTAAAACTGTTAGCATTATCTTTACTCAGTTTGCCACCGTCCTGTCCAGGAGTTGGTACCCTGCTGGGTACAAGGAGGTAATGGCCAGAGAAAGGTCCTGCTGAAGAGTCTGTAGCAGTAGGTTCTTCCTCTGCCCACTTATTAAAGAAATAGTAGCCTTCTTCGGGTGTCTCTTTTCTGAGAGGATTCACTTCAGAGGCAGAAAGTCCCTGATTTTCTGTGTCCCCATGAGACACAGCTGTTGCCACTGGATGTAAAAATGGTGACACACATAAGTGGCTGATGTTTTGGTCAAGGTCATCATGAGATGTAGGCAATGCTACAGGTGCACCAGAAGTAGTTTGCTCTCTTGACCTCAATTTCTGGATTTCATGATCCTGTTGCGCTTTAGGAAGTTTATCTATTTGCTGTGCTTTCAGAATCAGAGATGTTCCAAAGGTTCCTCGTAGAGCAAAAATAAAGAACCTGATGGAAGAGAAAGAGAATGGATTGTTTTACCAGTGGGTTCCTTCCATAATCTACATCACATAACACAAATCCAGTTGCTAATTTTCCAGTGCTCTGCAGGCATCTGGTAGACACTTTATAGCTGGTAGATTAAAGTTGACTCCTGGATCTTAACACAACATGTAACACTTATCTTGACCTGTAGAGATACTAAATACTAAAATACTAAATAAATGATACTAGAACTACTTGACTGTTGAACAGTGCAAGAAAGATACACAGAAGCTCACCAAGAGATGCAGTATTTGAGGAGATTGAGATTATATTTATACTGCTAAAACAGGCTAAAGAAGGAATATTAATTTGATACGTAACACAAGCCCAGAAATTTAAAAACCTCGGCTTGTTGATTTCTCAGGAAGCAATAAGAAAAAAAGTGTCCTGTCTGCCCTTTGCAGGACAGAGAACTTATATAACTGTATGTTGTGTGCAGTGAGAGAACACGCTTCCTCTCTCCGTGTCTTGTCAGTTTTGTCTGAAAACCAAAGTCTTTCTCAAAGCATCTTTCTAATAGGATTTGACCTTTACATAGATGGCCTCAATATGCATTTTAAAACAAACACGGGGATTCTTTGAAATTGCGTTAAGAAAGCTGCCTTCTTCACATCCTGCTGCTAAATGTATGCATAAATGAGTATAACAAGATTAAAAAGCCTAACAAGCTAGACTAAGTACAGAAAGGGCCTTTAAGGCAATGGATTTCCCAGGCCTATCTGCACAAGTAGGAGTGGATAAACATATTTGCTGTGCTTGTGCTCAGGCTGGTCAATCCCATAGCATCTCAAGTCTGGGAACTGGGCAGTTGCTAGTTACAGTTGGACAGCTAAGAGCACAACTACAGAGATCCCAGGTCCATCTGTGTAGATCTGGTGTGGATCATGTTGTCCTCTGTATCTTCTGTGCAAGTTGCAGGTGGACCAGACAGGAGGAGAGAGAAGGGAAGGAGAACTGTGTCGTCCATCCCGTGAAGTGCTTTAATTTGCTCCTGCCCTTCCCACAGCCCTGCAGGGTACGAGACTCAGGTACCTCTTGGGCCTCTGCAGGGCCTCCTGGCAGACGGCAGTCTGCCTTCCACAGCTGCAGAAAAAGATCTGGTTCGTACGTTGAAATCCTCCAAGAGACTCACTGTCTTCCCTTGCCAATGAATGACCATGAAATTCCGATCCCTCGCTGCTTCCCAGACTCAAGGGTTTTCGTACCTAATGCTGTGCAGTCTGTGTCCCAAAACAAAGCTCAGAGGCAGTTTTGAGATGCAGATGCACAGAGGATGCGCTGCAAAGCCCTGCCAGACAGCGCTCCAGGAAAGGCTGCGCGCAGGCAGGGCACAGACGAGCCCCCCGGAGCACCTGCAGCGTCTCAGACGTGGCAGCTAGCGCAGAAGGCAGCAGCAAAAAGGAAGAAGCGAGAAGAGCAAGGATTTTAACAAAGCCTTTTAGAAAGAAACCAGGATCTCAAGGCTCCAACTGGTTTCTGAAGGAGACAGGGAGCAGGCAGCACGGTGAGATGGACCAACTGAAACTTAAAATTAAGTGCATTTTAACAAAGGGTGGTTTCACCACTGCTGTGATATGCTGACAGCTAAGCTGTAGCAGAAACTGGGGGCTGGATATTCCGTGAACTGAGGACTCTGCAGAAAATAATCTGGGGTTCCTACATGAAAGAACAGCAGTTCTCCAACTTTGAAGATATCAAGATACAAATCTTAAAGCTCAGTATCCTGCTGAGGCAGCAACAATCTTAACCTTGCTGAATTCCCAAGATGGAGATATGAGTTCTCTAACCAGGTGTTTGATGTAGCTCTCGGTAGAAAGCTCAGGGTCAGAAATGACAGTGTGAATGAGGGCTGATAGGAAGACAAAAATCACACAGGAGCAAAACAGACTGGAAAAGGATGCCCTGCCTAGAAGACAAGAGACCTTACTGAACTATATGTTGTTTATCCTGACCTGAAGTTATATAATGTAACATGAAATCACAAGAGCATCTCAACTCAAATGGGGAAATAATAATAATAATTTGAAGAAAAATATTATCTAGTCTTGAAAGGTTTCTTTTCAAAGTTAAACCTCAGATTCTAATGCCTTAAAGCACTTACAAAATCAGATACTAAAAATATTTTCCTGATTCTTGCAATACCAGTGTGCTGCACTACTTCATGACAATTAGGATGAGAGGGAGACTAGCAAGATAGTCAAACCAACCCATTTCTTTCATTGTGCAAACACAAATAAGGATTTTAAATAAGTGGTGCAACTCAGACAAAGCATATCTGCTTAAAGAATGATTCAGGTATCAAGCACCAAAAGTAGTAATGTTACCATATACATATATGGGAGCAGAATCATTATGTTTTTCAACCTAGTTTTTTTTCAGCAACCTATCAAAAGAATTATCCCTCTCCAAATATTATTCGGCTGCAGTTAAAGCTATCTTTAACATACCTGATTTGTTGCACAGAGTAAAACTAAAATTCTGGATGCAGAAAATGATTTCATATGGAAACATGTTCTCAAATTTGGCTTAGTAATGCACTGTCATGTACTTAAGAAACAAAATACATTTGTAAGTCTCAAAACATATAGGAATATTTCAAAGGCTTGCTTTCTAGTCTTGATCAGCTCAACAACATTGTGTTTATGATAGTGAACAATCGTGTAGCAGATTTGTACTGGTAAACTTTGAAGTACCCCAGAAAGAAAGGGTTTCCTGATGGGAAAGCAAAAGCAGCAGATATATAGTGACTTATCTAGGGTTATATAACTGAATAAATTAATGGTTCATGAACTGGAAAGTTGAACCCAGGCATCTGACTTCCACACTGATTGCTTATCCCTCTGCAACACATTTGCCCGACATATCACATATCCATACACATCACTATTGTTATTTCACTCAAATGCCTACAAATCCACAAAATGAAAATGGAGATGAAAACAGTGCATCATTCAAACCTTGGCAAGAGTGCGATGACTGGGGTAATAAGACACAGCAAATAGAAGATGGGGTCTGAAAGCTGTTTCTCCATAACCCAGTAGGGGTTGGTGGGAGGGTTGCAGACCACGCAGGCGGCATTGTAGATCAGAGAGAAGACGAAGTAAAACACCACACTGCCAATCATCGTTACCAAATGGAACAGGGTCTGTAAGCAGAATTGCACAAAATGACAGTGATGCTTGCGAGACCCTGACTCTGGGTGTAAGACAGGAGGTTACAAAGACAAATTGGAAAGAACGTATTCAATAGTCCCTGTTACTGAAAAGTATAGTAGGAGAAATACCTGGAAATTATCTTACAAAACAACAGTGACAGTGAATACAGTTCTTTAAGAAACACGTCCTCATATATTGAAGTATGTAAAAATTATGTACTGTCCTGTCCAAAGGCACAGTAGAAGCAAATTCTGTCGCTATTCACATGAAGGTATTATCCTGAGGGTAATAATCAATTCTGGCACATTGTGAAATCTCAGTGCATCTGTTACTTTTTGTGACCCAGAATTCAGGTAAATGACTCTGAAAGACAATGCCATGTCTATACAGTATGCTATGTTCATAAAAGAAAAAAAGTCACAGGAACAGGACGGGTCAAATACATACCCATGTTTTCATTTCTAGAGCCTGGTGCAAGAGAATGGTCAGGAGGGAGATGGTATTGATGGGGTTTCCAAAGGAAAACACATCTATGTTAGAGTCCTTGTATGTCTAGAAAGCAGGCAGATAGACTGTGATGAGCCCTGACTATTCGGAAGCAAATTTTTCTGTTTTTTAAGGGGGATAGGAGAATGAGAATATTAATGAACCTGGTACTTACCAAATAGGGGACAAAGAAGCAAATGAGGCTTTGGTAGAAGGCATCCAACATTGTAAAAATAAAAGTTGACAGCTTGTATATCTGCAGGAGTTTATAGATAACAGTCATTATGACTGGACACACATCTCTAGTCTGTCCTGCAGACATAATTGCTGCCTGTTATTCTTCCATTCAGACTACTGATTATAGCTAACTGGTCTCCCTTCATGAGTAAATGGCTCCTGAGCAGCTGATTTAGACCACAGGCTTATCTCTGAGCTGGCATTTTTTCTGTGTCAACTAAAGACAGACCTTAGGAAGGTTAGCCAGTCAACTAAGGGTCTTAAAAGCTGAAAGTCATGAATGCCCCATCCCTCTCCAAAGGACCCCATTCCTCAAATTCTCTTTCAAACAAAGCTCTTCCTAGAGCTATAGAATTGATCAAAAATCCTTTCTTTTAAGGTTCCTTCCACTGAAACATCTATTTTGTCCCATTTTAATTTGACTACTTGTCATATTTAAACTTATCTAGCAACCTGTGGGGCCACAGCTCCCATGGAGTGGGATGCATTGTTGGAGTGACAGAAGGCTGGGCTCCTGTTGTTTTAACGCAGACAAAATGCCAAAGCGACAACAATGACCTCTTCAAAGTTGTAAAGAACATATATTTTGCATATATGTGAGGTCCAAGAGCTCCTAAGAAAAGGAATGGAAAGTCCTACAGAGAATCCTCAAATCCTGTACTCCCTTGCCTTGGTTTTTCAAAATATCATTAAACACGATGTGAACCACCAGTTCATCGGTGCTAAAAATCACAGTCCAGGATGATGAAAGTAGGTATTAGGAGAAAAAGGAGGAGAGAGAAGAATTCCTAAGTACCCTGCAATTTTGTGATTTAAAACTAAGGCTGCTTCAAATTTTGCTCATTAACATTTTCATAATTTCCTATTAAAAATGTTAAGGCAATTTGGGAATAAGTGCTACTGTACTTTATGTATATGCAAAACCAGGTATGTACGTCTGTATATGTGTGCTCCTCACAAACATACAGAGATCAGACCTCTCTAAACCTAACAGGCAAACTGAGGTGAAAACATAACATATTTCATGCATATTTTCTGATGGTTAGCAATACTGACTATTCAAAGAAAAAGAAGTAAACAAATGAAACAGTTCATGCCTGGAACAGCCTAGACACCAAACTGTGACAAAATCCTTTATGTATTAATAGGTATATTTCTGAACCTGAGAATAGAAAAAAAATGTCAGGTTGTTTATTGATTTAAGGGTTTGCGTTTTCTTGTCACTTTTTGCTGTAATCTTTTTAACAAGCTTTTCTTCTTCAGTAGGTTGAGACTGTTCAAAGCACCAAATGTGAGCAGAGTTTAATCAGGGATCAGCTAAACTATTTTACCCTCATTTGTTACATTTCTCACCCTGTTTTATTTATTTCTCCCCATGTCTTCACTGCAAAATTGTCTATAAATTTTGGTGTGTACATATATACACGCACACACACATATTTGCTCCATCATCTCTTCTTCAGATCAGAAACACCAAATACAGGGCTGATTCACTAGCACATCACTTTACCTATTAAAATGCAGCATGCTGGTGCCAGACTGGCTTCATATATTTAATGGCAGAATAAATCTTCTCAGTTACATCTTCCAACTATGACCAAGCACCCAGCCTCATTTCCAGGAAGAAACGTCAATCATATGTTCCTTACCAGTTCTTCTGACAGCTACAATTATACCTTCTTTTAGTGGACATCACTAAACTAGAAACCATAAATGGGACATTTGGTTCCAAGTAAGTCTAAACTCTTCTCTTCCTTCCCTCCTCACAAAACCGAAACCCTGTGGTCCTTTGGCTTATCAAGCAGTTATTTCAGCAGTCAAGACATACCTCTGAATTTTGTCCTTTCTTGTACAACTCGGGCAAACCTAGAAGTGTTTCTGCAGAAACATCTTTATCCAGGATTCCGAAAAGAAGAGGGGGCATCGAGGTGAAGAAAAGATTGAAAAAAATCATCTGCCAGTAATCTATCATTGTGCTGCCTGAGAACCCACAGAAGAACTGGTACCAGAAGAGCAGGTTGACGTAGCTCTGTAGGGAAGCAAATACAAACACAACATACTGTTACGAGCCGAACCGTGGCTCCCTACACGTGCAGAAGAACACCGTTCATGCTGATGCGATTTCATTTCTCTTTGGGTTGTGGAAGTCGTGAAGCGGCACCTTTCCTGTGGCCTCTTCTGTACATCCTTTTCCTTTCCCCATGCTGTTCCCTACCATTACAGCTGATCTGGACCCTTTAGTTTGCAACGCATAGATGGTCTATGTCTCTCATAGTTTCACCTAAGAGGTTTATATAGTACATTGGTTATTACCAGAGTCTCCCAAGAAGACATTATTTTGGTTAAAGGTACCTTCAGTAGAGAGCTCTGCACTTTATTCTGTAAAGAAGTATATCTTAAAGGTCTAATTCACGCCAAGCCACTGTGATAAGGCTTTTTAAAAGCCATTAGGTTTCTTTAAGAAAATAGCAGAGAATAATTAAGTAAACTGTTCACAGCTCTGAGCACCAGATTTTAAAATCCTTTTACAAACTGGTTGTCCCTGTGGAATCAAAGGCCTCCTGCTCCCTAATGGTATTGGGGAGATAATAGAACAGCAGCATCCCAGTCTGGAGAGCTATTACGCATTGCAAATAAATATCCTTTGAACTCTAAAAGGATGCCCAATCAAGAAAAAAGAAGTTTCCATTTCCACTACAAATTTTAACAGTGATAAGAATTAATCCTTATTCAAAATTATTAAAACCCCCCCCAACCAACAGATGCTTTGAATTCTAAGTAAATAGTCTTTCACGCTAAGAGTGTATTTCATGTCAAATGGACTTGTTTGCAGTCTTGTAGAAACTGTACTACTATCAGGTTTTTCCACTTCACATTATTCTTCAATGAACAGCTCATTTGCATATACATTAAATTTTTAATAAAAATGCCAGATATGACTGCATCATTACTTGCGAGTGGTTCCTATCAAATTAAATGCAAAAATCCAGAGATTTCACAGGCAAACAATTCTTACTACAGAATCATCTTCTATGTTCTAGCACTAATAATCTGCTCTTCTTTATGCAAATTTTATTTTGAGGTCATGGGTATTATTAATAAAGTTTCTTGAACTACCATTTAAAAGTTACTAGCCTTAGGTCCTTTTCCCCTCTGGAATCATGCTATTTCAAAATATTTAGAACCCATATTTTCCTCAATGCTTTATGCAGCACATTACTAAGAAGGAGGTAGCATACTATAAACTTGCAAAGCGAAGAAACAGGAACTGCAGCTTCATAAAAAGTAAGAGAGTTGTTCTGGTTTCAGCTGGGATAGAGTTAATTTTCTTCCTAGTAGCTGGTATAGTGTTATGTCTTGGATTTAGTATGAGAAGAATGTTGATAACACACTGATGTTTTCAGTTGTTGCTAAGTAGTGTTTAAGACTAAGTCAAGGATTTTTCAGCTTCTCATGCCCAGCCAGCAAGAAGGCTGGAGGGGCACAAGGAGTTGGGAGGGGACACAGCCAGGAGAGCTGACCCAAACTGGCCAAAGGGGTGTTCCATGCCATAGGATGTCATGCCCAGTATATAAACTGGGGGGAGAGGGCTGGGGGGTGGTGGATCACTGCTCAGAAACTAACTGGACACTGGTCGGTGAGTGGTGAGCAATTGCACTGTGCATCTCTTGTTTTGTATATTCCAATTCTTTTATTAGTATTATTGTAATTTTATTGTTATTATTACCATTTTTATTTGCTTCCTTTCTGTCCTATTAAACTGTCTTTATCTCAACCCACAAGTTTTACTTTTTTCCCCAATTCTCTCCCCTATCCCACTGGGTGGAAGAGGAGTGAGTGAGCAGCTGCGTGGTGCTTAGTTGCCGGCTGGGGTTAAACCACAACAAAAGTATAACCTGCAAAAACCAAAAACAAAGCAAAAAAACCCCCATCCCTGGACTTGACCCTTGCTGGGATGAGAACTTCCAGAATTTTAATAACCTTACCACATTTTTATAGAAAAAGTAAATCACCATCTTTGCCAGGCGAGCATAACACCAATGTCCATGGACAAGAAGGAGTTTTTTGAGATGCTTGAATCGGGATATTGCAAAGTCACTAGCCATCACAGCCTTTGGTAAAAAGAATAGAAGTTAATTTACAATATATCTTTTTCCCACCCAACATGATGAAATTTGAACATGGACATTGAAATGATTTCCTACTGTTGAATATGGTAGAAAAAAACCCAACCTTGAGAAAATAGTTGGAACTTTCCATCTCTGCAGAGCTCTCCATCTTAGAATGAGGGAGGAGGATGTGTGAGAAAGAATTTGGGGCAGAAAACACTGAAAGAGGATCAACAAAACCTGGAAATGCTATAGCAGAGATGATTCAGAAACCAGATGCTAACCTAACACTGGACAGGCATCTGCTAATTTTCCAGGCTTATGAGCAAACGCACGTTTGTCCATGCATGCTAATTGTTGGCTCAAAACACTCTTTTTTGGCTGGACCCATAATTACAAACTGCATATTAATTTGCGACAGGAATGATGCCAACTTGCATTTTTAAGATGACAAGAGTACAGTGCTGCTATGAAACTTATTAAGCAGCAAGAGACCACGTAACAAAAGAGGAAAGGAAATAAATGGAAGGGATACCTGCATGCCTTCTTGGCCAGATATTCCAATTCCAACATCGGCTGCTTGAATCATACTTACATCATTTGCACCATCACCTAGAATGGGAACACAGGAGGGAACGAAAAAGGTGCAAGAGAGGATGCTTAATACAAAATGCCTATATCAGAACAAGAAACCCCCCCTAGCTATGCTGACAAACAAAGGCATCTTAATTAGGGCAACTGATACTCAGCATCAAGCAATTATGACCTCTGGGCTCTGATCATGGTTGGAACATTCTCCTTCCCAGGAGACCTAGATCCACCAGGGCTAAGCTCGACATTGGGACTGGCTGGGTGGTGGCATGGACATCCCGACACCATCTACACCTGCATTGGTTTGTATGTTTCTGCTCGGTGAACTCCATATGCTCAGCATTGTGCTTTGCAGCACCCTACTTCACTGAATTCTCCAAATTATAAGATAAATTTGATTGCAGTTGACAATGTAACAAGCCAATTTCAGGAGTTATTGTGCTCATTTCAACTTGCAGCAATATATTAAATACATAACGAAATTTCCATGGAAAGAACAGCCATGGTTGTTGCCTGCAATATGGAGACTGTGAATTAGGTTAGCTGGTAAAGCAAAATAAATGAAGCGGAAGGCTGAAAGCTTGTATTTTGAACTCTAAGGCAAAGCAAGAAATTTTAAAATACATCAGACTCTTCCTTTTCTCTCTGGTCCACAGAGGTGTATTTTTTAGTTTTAAGTCATAAAAATCAATTCTGCAAGGATTTTAGTAGGATCACTTATCAAAAGTGGAATAGGAAACTGAAAGTGTTTCACATTATTTGGAGGTAAAAAGCAAATGAGTCAGCCCTTAATACCACTCTTGGGATAACTCTGTTTTCACCAGTTGGGAAAATCTGACAGGAATAGGGCTTTATGAGAAGACAAAAGAGTGACAACTATTGAGTGCTTTCTACGCCCAAAGCAAGGGCATTCTGGAGGGAATGTGTACATACGTTTGTACTGATGTGCAT